>NC_092209.1:10966043-10988409 GCF_043381705.1 Parasteatoda tepidariorum
ATATTTAGGTAAATGTATTTCCTTAAATATCTTTATTTTTAAGTCTACTGTACTTGATTAAGCACACTAAAGTTGGTAAATTTATTGTGTTATATTAGTTGTTATGCTCTCTGAAATTTAAATTTTTTTTTTCTGTAAATGCTTAACCATATATTTATGTGTCTAAATATTTGAATCTAAAAATTATATTAAGCATTTATAGCTTGTCTTTCTCAAACTAATATTACTACCATGCTTAGTAGGTAAGTTTAAAGATATGTTCTGCATGACACAAAATTCTATAAAATGCAAAAACATATGTGTTAAGTTTTTTTTATTTTATAATATATTGTTTTAATAAAGTTTGAAGAAATTACTATTAAACCTATAGGTAATATTTTAGAGTTGTGAACACATAATTCAAATTATGCGTAGGCATTAAGTGAATGGCAAATATTATTCTGAATTTTAACTGAACATTTAAAAAAAAAAAATCTGGAATTACAGAATTGATGAAGTTATGGTCATTTCAATTTTGACCACGCCCCTTTGTTTACATTTTCTTGTCTGCAGTTTTTATCTTCACTGATTCTTTCTCATTCAGTTTAATTTTAGTTATACTTTAAATTTTCAAAATATTTTTAGTACTTTAGTTTAATTTCTAATTTGTTGGCAACATAGTACAAATATTTGTTCAGAAGTAAAATTTGCAGTGAAAAAGTAGTATAAATCATTTTTCTCAAAATGTCTTTTTTGACAAATTTACAAATTTCAAACTGTTCCAGCGAAATGAATTTTCATTCTATTGACCTGAGAATTTAATGCTATATATTTATGATTATTAACATTCTGTCGGAAAAGTTTTTTGAATGAAGTGAACAGTATTTTTTATATATGAATTTTTCCCCAAAAATGTTGGTTTTTTATTGTTTTTTTAATCCATTTGTTTCTATAATAAAAATAAAAAAAGTACTCCCAACAGTTTTTATAGTATTACCTAATATATAATATTTTGAAAGAATTTTGTCATTTTAACAAAATTTCAGACGCAAGGAATAAAAAAAAAATTCAAAATTCTCAAATTTCAAAATATTTTTTCGAAATTTTGTATAATAGTTGTTTTTAACAATATAAATGTATCCTGATATTTTCAAGCAAATCCCTTGATAATTTCAAAATTTTTTTTGAATGTCCTTTGTTGCCTTAAGCACTTGTTAAAAAAGCTACGCACTGTTTGAGGAATCACTGTCACTGTTTGAGGAATCGCAATAGTCTTTATTCACTTTAGTTAATGCTTCAATACCTTCTAATAATTTATTATATTCGGGAATTTTATACACACTCAAAGGCGTATATGTAGCATACTCTTTGAAAATTCTTTCTAATGCAGCTTTTTTTCTTTGTATAGAAGGGTATGATCTATGACCATAAGTAATAAGAACACGCCTTATGTAACGTTGGATTGGTACCACGGCATCCATCATAAGCTTCCCTATTATCACTTTGTCTTCTTCCGAAAATTCCTCATGGCTCTGCCCAATTCTGAGTACTAATTTTAATACTTTATCAGCCTTGGCGTCACAGGCATCTCTTATTACGCACATTCCTATATTCAGAATATTAGAATTATTTGCCTCATTGAATTGTGGTTGGGAAGAATAGTAGTGATATTCGGGACTTTCAGTAACAATTAGTTCAGTCTCTTCTATGATTTTAAGTAAAGCTTCGTTCAAATTTCCATCTTCACACTGCAACTCATATAGAAGGCCCGCGAAAGCTTCAGAAAAGGAACGACCACTACTACTTTCTTCAGAACAGTCAAATAAATTAAACAACTTTTCCTTTAGATCCTTATTGAAACCATTATCAAGTTCTTCAACACATATTCTAAAATAACCATCAGACCATTCGACAACATCTTCGGAAAATTTCAGGCCAAACAGCAACTTTAATTTATTTTTAAGACCTTCCTCCCCATCAAAGATATCGGATACTTCTTTCATAATTTGATTATATTTATAAATTTTTAACAACTCTATAAAATCTGAAACATTTCTAGTCTTCTTCAAGTCTTTCAAGGTTTTTTCAAGTTTTTTTTCTTCTAACATGACTGAAATAAGGACCCTGGAAAAAATGTAATTTAATAAGTATTCAGTAAGTATATGCTAAAATTAAAATCACAACATTTTATTTTGAAAGGACATTAAGCTGTAATTAGCTCATGTAATAACGAGGTTTTTTAAGATAATATTGTCATGAAGGCATTTTATCTCAACGAACTGCTAATTTAGATATTTTAACAATTTAATTATACAGGCCGTATAGCCAAATTATTCAACAAGAAATAAGCACCTTTTACGCACTTTAAAAAAATACCATAAGGCAGGGTTGGAAAGAGGGCGCTGGGCCCATGCCCAAGAGGTCGTGGGTTCGATCCTCACCAACCGAAGACTCCCTGTGTAGTAAATGGTGACTGATGCACGTTAAATCTGTCGAGTCTCAAAGTCCTCCATATCAAATCAATACCTCTCGGGGTAGTGATCCAGGAGTTTCCTTGTCTTCTGTAGTGGTTCAAAATGACAAGGCGACGGAGTTGAACATTAGTAGTCGTAAACCCATGAAATTAGGTCGGCTGTTCAACGACATATATAAAATAAAAAATAAAATTAACGGTGTTATACAAATGTCAAGTTTTACTCCTTCTTTATGATGAAATTTACTGCTTATTACAAAATTTAGCAGAAAATAGTTTGAAAACAAAATGCAGACAAATTACAAAATGTAGTAAGAAAATTCATTTCAAAATTGTAGATTTAAAAATTTGAATAACTCGATCACTGAATAAGACACGTTCAAATAAGCAACATCGGTAGCGAAAGATGTCATGAAATTATAACTACCAAGAGATATTCTCATCTTGTTTTATAACCAGACTTTACTCATTCTCACGTTTACGACTACAATGTTCAACTCATCCAATTTTTATTAATTTACTTATTTTGAAATTTTTGTTTTGTCGATCAAGCATTTAAATACAAATTACATCACAAAAATTATTTGTTCTGCATTCTTTATTTTGCCCCTTTCAGTTGAAAGCAATTATTATTCAGAGCTCATTCTAGGCAGGGTTAACAGGGCGCAGCATCCTGTTGCCCTTTTAGTCAAAAGGATCCACCCTGAGTAAGATGCTTCATTGAATTTTGTATGCTATTTTCTAATTCATTTTCATATTATTTTTTTGTTTTGATTTGTTTGTATGGGTATGGTGTTAAAACATAAGTTTAAAATTATTTTTAATGTATATTATTTAATTTAATGCTGCATTTTAATTATATTGTTATACTATTTAAAGCACCCATAACAAAATTAATAACTCTGAAAAGTTAATTATTTCTTAAATCATACCTATTATTAATCATTTTAATTATTAAATCATAACTACAGACACTTAAAAACATACATTTATTAATATGTGCATGCATTTTAAATAAATTACTAAGCTTATTAGCTCATTAACTTGATTTATATGTTAATTTATTAATAAAAATTAATTTATTAATATGATTGCTTTGCTACTTTTGGTAAAGTAAAAAAAGTTTTTTTTTCTCTTACTAATTGACAATGTTTTTTAATAGAACGTGTAAAGCCCATAGAAAGAAATTATTGCCTTTTTAGAATAATAATGCCCTTTTTTCTGCCTAGAAGGAGCTCTGCATTATTAGCAGAAAATTTGTCACCATCACGGTAAAAATTTAAAACCACAATTAAAAAAGAAAAACTCCTTCAGTTGCTGTCTAAAGTAAAGACCTACAATTGAGAAAACATCATGACAATAACACGCTGGCAGCTTTAAAAAGCAGACTAAAAATAATATTTTCCAGGTTAATCGGAAACTGCCAAATTTTAAAGCAATCATAATTTGAATTAAAAAAAAAGAACAACAACAAAAAAACAATAACAGTATATTAAATTGCAATGTTAACCAAATAAAATGCTAGTTAAAATCTAACTTTGAATTTGATTCTAATGGACATTAATAACAAAAAGTTTGGAATCTTTTAATTGAGTAGATTAAAATCTTTATGTATGACTCTGCTTATCCTTTAGAAATAAAAATACCATAACAATCAAAAACTTTAAATTTTTTTTTAACCTTGCAACAAAACAAGCTATAAATAGTTATTAAATATTGAACTTTCTTGTTAGAAGCAAATCATGCATTCTTATTTAGAACACAGGAATGAAAATTTAAAATATTTTTGAAATTAAGGACTTTCAAAAACCTTGTATCAAAATTAAGTAGTTTTAAGGACCCTTATTTTTCAAAATAAAAATTAAGCAGTTTTTAAGGACTGTGGGAACCCTGAATTAAACTCAAGTTGAAATTTTTAAATTTGGATACAATTTTAAGCCCAAAATTTTACAATAGCAAAATTTCTTAATATATGACGAAAAATATATAAAAATTTACCTGTCATATATGCATTTTATTTGTACTGAGAATTTTTGAAAATATTTTCTTACTTTACTATATTTTTGTGTTGATTTTAAATATAATTTTTAATTTTCACAAAATAGGTACCTCTCAAAAAAATCTAGATAGACCCCTGTGTATTTTACATGCTTTATCATAGAATTTTCAAGCTGATTACCTCTTAACATGAAAGGAGACTGGATACAGCACAGATAATAAATAATTAGGTATGATAGTATAGTTATTGTATAATTGTAATGAATGATTAAAGAAATCATTCATTTTGAGGATTGCTATTTCTATTTTCTTCCATGTTATTCCAGATGGGGAAATACCTATATAAAATAGTTTAATAAAGTAGTTCTAACTTTGCAACTTATTATAATTTGTTTGGTTCATAATAGAGTTATTCACGCACATTAATGAAGTACATAACATGTATTAATAATACAAAATAAATTGTTTTCATAATGCATCAGATAAAACGAAATTTGGTTAACATTAAATAATTATGATACTCTTTTCAATTTCACATATAACGAGGTTCAATAGTAGTTACAAATAAGTTATGAATACTTTAATACAAAGAATATAAAAATGAGTACCAAACATATCTCCTGCGATTTCTGAAAGTTTAATTACTAATTCATTTAATTACATATATTAGTACAAAAAAAATTAACTTTTAATGTAATGTTCACAGTATTTAATTATTTATTTTAGAAGATATAGCCAACATTGTTTAAAAGTAATCTAATATAATTTCATAATCAATAATACAATCAATTTAGATTTATTTTGTAACAAATAAATTTTGTGTTTGTCAATAAACTTAAATTTTAAGGTGCATACAGGTTCAAAAACTCACTTTGAATTTCATTGCTTTACATGAATATAACATCAAGTTTGTTTTTTTGATAGTTTAGAATTTTCTTTTATTTGAAAAAGTGGCTACTATTAAAAATAGCCACTTGTTGGAAACAAAATTTTCTAATTTTTCCCTATGGGCTCTTTCCACGTGACGTCACACTCCCGGGGTGTAGGAATAAACATTCCAATACCAACACGTGTTTCTACAGTGTGATAATCATAATATTCTGTTCTCTCTATTTTTAATTTCTTTAATTGTACAAATAACACTATGTATAAACTTAGTGAAACACCGTAATGTTACAAATTTTAATTCATTGACTATTTTGAATTATAGAGCGAAAATAAACGAAAGTAGACAGAATTGCAACAGTGATACTATGTTTATGAATGAAAATACTAAAGGTTTTAAGAAGTTCTTAGAAAATTTTGTGAGTAACGTAGAATTTATTAACTTTGTGGGGGATAATAAGCATTAAAAAATTCAATTTAAGCATTTGAAATTAAGAAAACATTCAAAACAAAGGTTAGTTTACTGTTGTTTTCAACAAACATTAAAGACAAGTTTAACAGATTTAAAAGTTTATACGATGCATCTATCCTTATAATCATTGATACAGCACAATATCACTATATATAATCATTAATATTAAATTTGCCTACCTCTAGTTATTGGTAAAGAAAAAATGTGTTATAGTTGCTAGATGCTAGCAAATCCCGACAATTAAGGATAAAAAAAAACAGAAAAGTAAAACACGCAGAAAAAGCTTCGTTAAAATAAATTTATACAGAAGATTAATTATTTACAAGATTTAGATTAAAGCATAGCAACAATAATAGATATTAAAGTGTTTTTAAGAAAGGATAAAAGTAAACACAAACGTGAAAGATACAAGACGGCTATAGAATAGTAAGAAATAAAAGCTTATTTATTACGAAATAGGAAAAAAATTTTCTTTGTGAATATCTATTTACAAAATAAAGTGAAAAGTTTATGCAAAAAGAAATTTTTTTTAAAGGAACAACAAAGTAAAATTCAGTTTAAATTATGCTCCTGCATTGTAAGCAATGGACGTAGTCGGTCGGGCATTACAACACCACATGACCAAACAGACGAAGTTGGGAAGAACCCATAAGCCCTCTGTGTGTAATTTTACAGGTCACCTGCAACAAATATTTAGCAAATCTACTTCTCAAATCATTAAGATAGCATCCTAGTACTATCTGATCATTAAATAAAAAGTTATTCGTCTTTGCTTTCGTATAAGTATTTCATAACCACAGTGAGTTCATTAATTTAAAAAAAAAAAATTCTAACTTATCATATTTGATGTAAAATTTAAACATTGTCAGACTACCATAAAATATTTTTATATACATGAATATGCCCATTTTATGTATACAATTCGCCAATATTATCCACCATACCAGGGGTCTGTCCCGACATTTTGTAAAAAGTTCTGTTTTCGTAAAATAGTGAAAAAACTACTTATAATTTTTTAATATAAAGTAAGCGCTAAGTCACATTCTTTCAACCAGGAGCCTGCTTTTGCGAAATTGTGCAACAGGGTTCCCACTCTTTTCACAAAGCAAAAATTATGCATTTTTAAGGATTTTTTTTTGTTGAAAAAATTAAGTACAGTGGGTGATCGGTTAACGAACATAATCCATTCCAAGACTATGTTCGCTATCCGAATTGTTTGTTAACCGATCATCGATTCACCATAGACTTCTATGTGAAATCGATTAATTCCTTCTGGAGACCTTAAAATTAAATTTTAAAAAATTTATAATTTGTAAGTAAGTTTAAAAAATAATGCATACGTATAGTCTTGCATATTAATCAGTCCTTTTCATTTTTTGCTTAAGGGGCGTTGAAGAACATGTCGATTGCTTTTCTCTCTTTCTCAGGTAATTCATTCTCAGGTTTTCATTACCGTTGTAAAGATCCCCAACTCTACTGACATCAGCTTGGTTTGGGTGTCATTCTAAGACCATTGCTCTGACTTCCTCCTACTTCTTCAAAAGATCTTTAATGGCAGATGTCGGCATTGGTCCTCTTTCGTCTTCCTCTTGTTCAGAAGGAGACACATTTCGCTGTGTTTCTTGCTGTTCTTCATTCAAAATTTCCTGGAGTTCTGTCGTCAGTTCCAGGGGTTCCACTCTAAAAAATTTCAAGACTGAACTTATTTTTTGACCAAATCTAGCGTTGTTTATCAAACTTTTAGAAAATTATAGCTCACGGACACCAAAATTTACCTTTCCTTGTTAATTGCTTACATATTAAATCAATTATTTGATTATTTTTTCTAATTTTTTTCTTCTTTATTTTATGTTTATTTAGCAAACAAAACGAAAATAACAGCTAACCTTGCATATTTTTTACAACTATTACTGAACAACCTGAAACCATTCTAATTTCTATTTTACGCTTCATCGGTACTTATTTTTTGTTCTAGCCAGGGTTAGGTTTTTGCCATCAAAAACTGGTTTTTGACATGACAGTGGTAAAAACCGTGTTTTTACCGGTAAAAACTTTAAAAAACCTACTGTTTTCTTTCATTTATGGCATATAGCGGACAATATATTATTTTCACATAATTGCCTTTATAAATGAATGTTGTAAATGATTGCTATTGATTTTGCAACTAGGTATATACATATGTATCCTTATAGAAGGATATACATTCATACAGTAATATTGTAATATACTTATTGAAAATAGTGATACTTACGTATATCATTATAGCTTGATTTGCAAATGATTAAAAATTTTGCACTTCTTAATTGTTAGAAATAAACAAACAAACAAAAAAGCTTGGAACTATTAATAAATTCAAGAACTAAAAAGAATTTAAAATTTGGCATTTCTTAAATATTAGAAATAAGCTTTCAAAACTTGTAACTACTAACAAACTCTGAGTCAAGAATTACTGCTATTTTGTCAAGTTAAAAGCTTTTATTCAGTTGAAAAAGCACATAAAGCAAAACTTAATTACAAACAGAATTGCATGTTCAGTAGTCGGGGTCACTGTGCCGAAGCATACGATAGCAAGTGGCAAATTTTGAGCATTTTTCTTTGCCCAGTCGATTTCTGAGTTTAGTATGGATGAGTCCAAAGTTCGAGAAGATTCTTTCAATGGAAGCCTGTCATTGAGGATAATGATAACAACAGGTTATTTCAATGTTACACGGAAACTCAAAAAGGATTTCCCAGGCTTTTTCATGTCTCATTTCTGGGTAAAATATTGAAAACAAAAATGATAAGAAAAGTTCATTTTATGAGGTTTTCTTTTTATGTATACATGTGTTTCTCAAAGCAAGATTTTATGAATGAAAGTAATCAATCTTGACATTGTTCAGTAGTTTAATATGCCAAACAAAGTGATGCTTGGAAATGTTGAAAATTTTGTTTATCCTAATATTTTACTTCAAATAGTATGTTTTGATATAAACATGTTGGGAAAATGCAAGAATCTGTTCTTAAATATTTTTAACAACTTTTTTTCTAATTTTATTGCCCAAAAATTATTTAATTTTAAATTATAAGCAGTTAAACTCAAATAAAAATATAATTTTACCAAAACTATATGGGTTTTTGACATGACGGTAAAAACCATGGTAATAACCGGTAAAAACCGTCATGTGTCAAAAACTTGCCAACCCTGGTTCTAGCACTATTATTTTCTTTTTTTTTAAATAATCTTTTGTTTTAACTTAGGCCAGCATGACAATAAGTTACGGTGGGGGACGCTAACTAGAGCAGATTTAAATTCAGCAATAGTACAAATTTAATTACACAAGTAAATGAAGTTCAATCAATCCCATTTGTCAAAGCTTTAAAAATAAGATTTAGTGAAGTTGACAAAAAGAAGATAAATAAAAGTCCTGACATCATTACCATATCATATGTTTTCATTAAAATATAATATTTTTTTTATTTTGATCAGAAAAATTTTTAAATTTCTAATGGAAAAAAAAGAGAAAATTTAACTTGTTAGAACTTATTAGTCCATTGATTTTTTCTCAAGACTGATTTCAGTCCCCAGGACTGAAGTGGCACCCATGGTCAGTTCATCTTCATGTCCCATTATGAGCTCTTCTATGTCCTCATCGTTCACGTCCAATTCCAGATCTCTCGAGCAGTTGTCTAAATTTCAGGGGTGTCTCCCTGATCACCTCCGTCTCCTTGAACGAAGGATGGACACAGCTTCCGCCAAGCAGTCTGTGTGACTTCTGACCACGCCTTTTGAATGATAGGAATAGCTTCAAGAATGTCAAATTTTTCTTTCCAAAACTTTTTTAAAGTCATTGTTGAGTAGAATTCATTGTTAATTCAAGTTTCATTTAGTAATTATCAATACTAAGCATGCTTTAAACATTTCTCCTTTCAGTGATCTAATTTTGTACACAAAATGATAACAAATGTTTAATATTAATTTTTTTTTCCGGCCGAGAAGTGTTCCTTAGAATTCGTTTTGTTCATTATCTGAATATGTGTTCGTTATTCGAATATGTGTTCGTTAACCGATCACCCACTGTACTTTTTTTTAAAAAATTAAGGAAATAGAAATTGAATTGTAAAATTAAATGCAGAAATTAAGATTTGCAATTTTTTCAGGTATAATAATAAAATAAAAGAGTAAATTAAGAAATTTGGCAAAAACATTGAAAAAATTATTACAACAAGTTTTTATATTTCGCTATTAGACCAGCAAATGTGTCTTTTATGATGAACATTAACAAAATTATTTCCAGCTAAACCTGTAATTAGGAATTAACTTTACATAATGTTACTAAACATTCTGGCGAAACACATGAACTAATTTTAAAACAACCAAATATTGAACAAAAATTAAAAACAGTATATTAAGTGGCAATGTTGACTGAATAAAATTATTATTTAAATCTTATGAAGCATACACTAAAGCTTACAGTCAAGCACTTTAATGTATAATAAAGTAGACAATTCAGAACTTACTTAGAAGAAAAATTAAACAGCTCTATACACAGCGTTACTTCACGAAGCAAGCCAGTTCCGAAGTGTCGATCAGAGGCAGGGTTGCCAAACTGCGAAAATAAAAAATACCACAGGCCATATCACACATAGCGAAAATTCGTTCAATTCAACCATCAACTCAACCCCAACTTCGACTTTCTGTTCAACAACCGGGTCTCTATCTTTTAAGGAATTGGTAACTAATTTTAAACCATAGTTTCTACTACAGAATGGCAACAAGGAAATGATAACGTCGGATCAATGGGCTTTTCGCATTGTGATTGGCTGTTGACTATNTAGTCCAATCAAAAATAAAATATAATTCTCTTGAAACGTCAGATAGGGCACGTTCCGATATGCGCACCGGTTACACTGGTTTGCAGCACCGACCGTTCCAATATTAAAACTGGTTACACCAGTGCACTGCACCGATCGTTCCTTTATTCGAACTGGTGTCACCAGTTACGCAAGGCCGGATTTACATATAAGCTAAATAAGCTGTAGCTTGGGGCCCCGAGATGGAAAGGGCCCCTCAGATCCCACTTTTCTTCTTCTTTTTTTAAAGTTTTATTCGGAGCTGGGGCCCTATGAAGCCCATTATAATTTTTTTTTCTTTTTTACATTTTCGGATGCCTTTTAAAATCTAATCGAAGTGTTTAAAAATATAAAATAATTGCTGGCTATACACACTTTTTATGTAAATAAAAAGTAACGTATTAATTTCTAATTCTTTATACTATTTCTAAGTTCATAGCATCGAAATATTTATTTAGATACACAGAAGAAAATTAAATGAATTTGGTATACTTAGTTTAATTGCATTGTTTTATAAAAATAATTTAAATAAGCGTAGAAGTCAAAGTGTGAAAAAATAGCCTTATTTCCATGATTGGATTTGACATTCAAAGCTAAGGTTCATTTTTAGCATTTGTGTCTAAATAAATAGTGCGGAAGTATTAGAACGCAAAATAACTCACTGAGAAAAATTTACGACACTTCTCGCAAAAAAAGAAGAAAAAAAAAAGCAATTTTGGAAACAAAACTAAAATATATGGTATTTAAATCATTCATTTGGTAATCTTTCTGCTCACAATGCAACAGTTTATCAAAAATTCTGTTTTTTAAAATTATAGCTCTTATTACCACACATTTAATAAAAATGCAGAACTAAAAAATAAAATTTACCTAATTAGTGATTATTATGCCAGGCTCTAAGGCAGCGGTTCCCAATTATTATTTATGCTTCCCTCTACGGAACCCTGAATAATGGCGGAACCCCGACATTACAATTAATCGTTATTAAGGTAATGTGAACGTTATATTCTAAAAAATGACAATTTTTAAAATATTTAATTAGAGGAATGAAGATTTTTCATTATTTTATCATTGACAATCTTAAATAAGGTTTTATATCCGACATTTAAATTTGCAGTCCTTGTGCTATATCTAATCTATTTTTGAATTTATTTTTGGTGCATATACAAAAGCTGAAAATGAATAAGATAAGCCGAATTATAGTTTATTTCTAAATGAACTGAAGAGACTAATTATAAACGCTAAAAATGATAATCTGGAAAGCACTTTTCTTTATAAAAGAATATAGTTATTTTATATTGATTTGAAAAGTGTGGTATGAAATATTAATATAATATTTTATAAATGCTTATTCTTTTCCTAATTTGTTCAACATTCAACGTATTGTTTTTAGAAATGTATTTTCATTTAAAAAATGCCATTTCTATTTAATTGGTATTTCGCTTCAAATAATTTAATAAAGGAAACAGAAATATTATATACGATATGATTTATATGTCGGATCTAAATATAATCAGAGCTTATAGAAGAACTAACTAGAAGTTATTAAAGTATTCATCCCCGGTTATAAAAAGTACTAATTTGCTCTAAAATCATAAAGTTCCATAAAAGGGCAGTTTTGAACTACTTTCCTAAGGTATCATGATAAAATTAAAACACATTTACTGCCGATGGCAAAAAACTATATTTTTAATTATGTTAATTTCATGAGAAGTCATAACCAGATCACTATTGAAAAAAACTATCCTGCTGTATTTTGGTGTTCCCATAAATACCGTAAATTTTACTATATTCTAATAGTTTTGACCATACCTTCTTTTCTCAGTGTGGTCAGTACTGTGATTCACATTTCATAAAAGGTACTGTATTGTCGCATGTGAAAAGACATTTTTTTCTCAAAATTTCGGAGAGCCTTCTATTTTGACACCAAATTTTGACTAAAATTTTTTTTCAAAAATTATTTTTTTGCAAAATTGAAGGGAAAAAAACACGTGTCTAAAGGTTTTACATAAAGAACATATCCGGAAATTTTCGACAAAATCAAGAATGTCGAGTATCCAAATGAGTTAATTTATTAAATTTAAAAAAAAAATTTGCAAGTCAGGTGTGTATATTTGGGGCTGAAGATTATGAAATCTAGCACGAAACTGTGAGATCGTGGGTTCCATTCCAGATGATGACAGTTTTTTTTTTAAAATTTCCTAAAACTGAAAAAAAGTTTTCATTATTTCCTAAAGTATGCAAAAACTAATAATTTAACAATTATTTAAAAAACTAGAAGGCTCCTCCCTTGTACACTTTGCTCACTAATCCTCGTGGTTGCTTCTCATTAATCAGTGCAGATAAGAGGAAAAACGGATCTCGGGGTTTTCAATCATAACAAACGCTTTTTAACATAAAATATATTTAATAACAAGAAGGATGATGATAATGGTACAGTGGCATGGAGGAAACTGATTAGAAACTAATGATTTTACATTGCTGCGCAGAGCGTCATCTATTGAGTATTAGAAATTATAATTAACAAACTTCCCCCCGATGAACTTTTAGTTCATAACAATTTTGTCATTTCATATATTAATCAAAGTTATTTTTCTCAAATGTAAGGTACCAATATTTAAAATATAATATAATCTTACCTTTTTACAATATGAGCCCTTCTTAATTATATAAAGATTATAATGCAATAATATTAATTGAATTCTTAAAATAATATGTTTCATGAGCATTAGTTCAAACCTTTAACAAATTATTACCTTAAAAATGAAATTATTGAAATTTAAGTAAATATCAATTGATGAAATTAAATTATCATATCATGAATAATAAATCAAGCAATTTTCACAACACAAATTCTTTCACATGCAAAATATTTCAATTTTAAACAAACATGCATTTAAACAAGAAAATATATATGTATGCATATTTTCTTTAAATCAAAAAAGTTCAAATAATATCTTAAGATAAACTTAATTTGTAAGTTAAATGATTATCTTAAGTAATATTGTAAAATAAAATGTTCAAATAATAATAAATGTGAATTTAAAGTTCAAATAGAATGTTCATATTAATTTAATTGTTCACTTCTAAATTATATAATAAATTTATAGGACGTTTTATTATTGACGTATCTGTTTTCAAAGCACATGCTCTTATTTTGTTATCACGTCCTTGAAATGTTTCCACAATTTTTCCAAGTTTCCACATGCTCCTTGGAAGTTTGTCATCATGAATCAAAACAATATCATTTACCTTAAAATTTTGATTACCTTTATCCAAATTTACATAATTGACAGCTCTTAAATTTAAAAGATAATCCCTTTTCCATTTCTTCCAAAATTGATTTATAAGTCTTTCTCGATATTTAAATTTTTTAATTATCATTTTTTTGTCAATCATGCAGTCAATACCGGATAACTTGACTGACGGTAAACTTATTAATCGTCTTCCAAGTAGCATGTGGGATGGCGTTAGAGGAAAAGTTTCTGGAGAATCTGTAGTCACGTAAGTAATAGGCCTCGAGTTAATCACAGCTTCTATTTCACATAGAACTGTTTCGAGTTCTTCACTAGTCAAAGATGTTTTCCTCAGTAATTTCCGAAGAATGATTTTCATTGAACGAACCATTCGCTCGTAGAATCCACCCCACCAGGGTGCTCTTTCAACGATGAATTTCCACCTTATTCCTTTTGAGGAATAAAACTCACTCACTTCAGAACTGCTCAAAATAGTCCACATTTTTTTCAATTCAAACTCTGCTCGTTTGAACGTCTGAGCATTGTCTGAATAAATTACAGAACACAGTCCTCTTCTGGAAATGAAGCGACGAAAAGCAAGTAAAAATGCTTCAGTTGTTAAACTGGAAACAATTTCCAGGTGTATCGCTCGTGTAACTGCACAGGTGCATAGCATGATGTAAAACTTACTGTCAGAATCTTTCACAAATAAGGGTCCAGCAAAATCCAGGCCAGTAACTGAAAATGGAGGTGACTGTTCTATTCTGTCTTTAGGAAGAGGAGCCATAATTTCTCTTCCTGATCGAACATTGAATCTCTTACATAAGACGCATCTTCCAATTATTGACTTAATAAATTGCCGACCTTTCGGAATCCAAAACTTCTCTCGTACCTGCGTTAGTGTGTCTGAAATACCAGAGTGTAGGGTCTTTTCGTGTGCTTCCTTCACTATCAGTTCTGTAAATTTAGTTTTTGATGGTAATAGTATAGGATGTTTTTCATAATAGTTCAAATTGGAGTGCTGTAGTCTTCCACCCACAAGTAGAATCCCTTTGTCAGAAATGAACGGATTTAAGTCTCTGATTTTTGAGCACTTCTGTAAATGTTGTCCTTCCTTTAAGCAATCTATATCCTTACTGTAGTTCTTTGCTTGTACGTGTCTCAACCAAAGGTTTTCAGCTTCTTCTAATTCTTCTGCAGTTAAAACATTTTTGATTCTATCTTCTTTCTTCACTCTCAAATTTGTTATAAATCTTCTAATCCAGGCTGTTATTCGGTAAACCTTCTTAATAGAACTAAATTTGTGGATATCGAAAATTGAATCGTGAACATTATTTTCACTTGCATAATTAACTGCAATAAATTTTGATCTCTTTTCTTCATCTACATCTGATCTTCTAAAATTTTCTTCGTTTTTCGGCCATTTTTCTTCGCTTAATGTCAACCATGTTGGTCCATTAAAAATAGTTGCACTTGAGAGCAAATCATTAGCACTGCATCCTCTTGATATGATATCAGCTGGATTATCATTTCCCTTTATGTACTTCCAATTAGTAGGATCTGTTAAAGTTTGGATCTCACTTACTCTGTTTGAAATAAATGTCTTCCACTGATTTGCATTTCCTCGAATCCAACTAAGGGCTATGGTTGAGTCAGAATATAGTATATAGTTGTTATTTATTTGAAACACTTTCCTTAAAGTATCCAATAATCTGGAACCTATAAGAGTGGCCATCAGTTCTAATCTTGGTAGACTCAACTTCTTCAATGGTGCAACGCGTGCCTTTGAAGTAACGAAGCTTACGTAAAAATTTTGATTTCTTTCATATCGAATATATGCAATCGCTCCATACGCCTTCTCACTTGCGTCACAAAATATAATTATCTTATAATTCCCTACTTCGGAACAGCTATCTTCTTCATGAAAATAATATCTTGGTAGTGAAAGTTCCTTTAATACATTTACTTCCTTATACCATTTTTCCCATTTCAGTCTTAAAATATCTCCGAATTCCTCATCCCATTCTAAGCCTTGTTCCCATATTTCTTGAAGAAGAATTTTAATTCTAATCGTGAATGCTGTTATATATCCCATTGGATCAAATAATTTCGATGATATGCGTAATACGCTTCTCTTAGTATTTTTCACATTTTCCAAAGAGTCAATTAAAGAACTTAAATCTAAATTAAATTCATCCCTTAAAGTATTCCAAATTAATCCTAAAACCTTTAAAGGTACTGTTTCTTCACTAGGATATTTTTCAAATTTCGTGTCTTGCCATTTTTGGCATAACTCCTTAGAATTACTCTTCCACTTCCTAAGATTTATTGATGCATCCTTTAATATTAATTTAGTGTCCCTGGATAATAGTAGTCCATCTTCAATCGTATTTGTACCAGTAATAAGATCGTCGACATACAAATTTTCATTTAAAACCTTACACGCCAAAGGATGAGATTCTTTATAATTTTTGATATGATACTTTATTGTTCCAGCCAGTAAAAATGTTGATGATTTTACTCCGAAAGTTACGGTTCTATTGCGAAAAACCTCAATTTTCTTGGGAGGGAATTGCTCTGACCAAAGAAATCTAAGATAGTCCCTATCATGTTCATCAATTAACAATTGTAGGAAAGCCTTTTCACAATCAGCAATTATTCCTATCTTAAACTCGCGAAATTTTAATAGTAAAATTAAAAGATTAGGGTTTAGATTGGGACCCGATAATAAGTTATCATTTAGAGAGTAGCAATTTTTTTCTTTAGCCGAAGCATCAAAAACTATCCGTAACTTTGTAGTTTGTTTATCATTTCTAATTACTGGATGATGAGGTAAGTAATAAACCATATTTGGAACTATTGATTTATCATTAACAGGTTCTATTATTCCTTCCGATAATTGTTCTTTAAAAATACTAGCATAATTATCATGCAAAGAAGGATTTTTATTAAAACGCGATGTTAAACTAATTAACCTTCTTTTAGATAAATTAAAATTGTCAGAAATGTTTACCTCATCTTTAAATGGTAATTTAACTACGTATCTGCCATCCTGAAATTTTATATTTTGTTCAAACTGTTTTAAAGTTTCTTGCTCTAAAGGTGTATTCTGAATTTTATCATTTATGCCTAAGCTTTCAATATCCCAAAATTTCCGTAACTGTAAATTTATATCATCACAAGAATTATTTTCACTAGTTAATTCCTCACAATTAAATTTTTCCTTACAATAACATAAATTTTCAATGATAGAGTCATTTTTTAAATCTGAATGAGTAATCCCAGTTACGCTTCCGCCGAGTAATGTTTCGACATAAAACAAATCTTTAGTCAACTCCTTTATGTACCCAGTGTGGAGTTTCCAATAATAATCTGCTCCAATTAATATATCAATGGAATTTATTCCTTTCGAAAGGCATAAATCAGTAAGCGCAAAATCCTCAAGCAGCAACTTTATTTTATTATTATGCGGTGGGAAAGAAGCACGTGTTATGGTACTTGAAACCAATAATTCGAACTCTGACCTTCGAGTAGGATATTTTTTATTGCTTATACTCGCCTTTACTATATCAAATGTTTTTTCTTGCGGTTCACGGCTTCCAAAAGTATAAACTAATAAATTTTCCTTTCTTATTATCGGGAGATTAAGCTTTTGAGCTAATTCTCTAGTAATGAATGACCTCATCGATGCGGAATCAAATAAAATATTTATCTCCTGCGTTTTGTCTGCCAAATGTAAATTCGCAACACATGTTTGTAAAAACACTGATTGAAATTCCCCCTTTTGTCCCTCTTCGACATGAGAAACGCTGGCTACGACTGTATTTTTCTCTGCGGTTTCTTGCGAACTTTCGTTTTGAGTTTTCGGAATTCCAAAACAAATTATTTCGTGATGAGATTTACTATTACATTTTTTACAAGGACTAATTTTACTCCTACATTGTGAACTTAAATGTGATTTTCGGAAACATTTAAAGCAACGACCTTCGCGCATTAATCTATCTCTTTTTTCAGAAACCGACATTTTTTCACAAATAAATGAATCATGTTCTGATTTACAAAATACACAATTAAATTTTACATTAGTAGCCAATGCTGAAGCTGTGGGAATATTCGATCTGAACTGTTTTTTGTTATTTATTACTTCCCTGGAATTATAATAATTATAGTGTTTATTTTTCTTAGCATTATCATGGAATAATGTAGATGATTCGCGTACTTGAATTTCTTCCTTAATAAATTGAATTAATTCCGAAACATTAAATTCTGATTTTGATTTTCGTTTGCGGTTGTATTCTAAAGTTAAATCTTCTGGTATTAGTTTTAATAATATAGGGCATAATAAGTGTCCATATGTTCCAGAGACTACATTTAATCTTTCTAAAGATCTAATGTTTACTTCTAAATTATCATATAAATTCCGTAATGCTCTAATATCACTAGAATTTTTTACGGGATCAAGATTTAATAGACGATTCATATGACTATTAATCACTAAATCTTCCCGCCCAAATCTATCTTTTAGCAATTCTATACTTTTCATATAATTTTCTTTAGTCAAAGCAAACCCTCTAATAGCATTTAATGCAATTCCACCCAATAAACTCTTTAAATAAGTAAATTTTTGTATCTCAGTTAAACTTTCGTTTTCATGGATCGCGATTTCAAATTGATTCCAAAATTCAAGCCATAATGTTGTTTCTCCGTAAAATTTGTTTATGCTTAGTTTTGGGAGTTTAACTGCATTACTTATTTCTGGAACAAATTTAGATTGTGCGCTGTTAAATGATTCTTCTCCTCCTCTACTTTCTTTATTGTTTTCTTTCAAAAATCTTGCGATTCGAGATTGCCACTTTATTATTTTTTCCGAATATTCTTCAATTCCAATAATTTCATTTTCTATTTCCTCACTTTCAATTAGTGGTTCAATTCGATTATTTATTGCTTTTAAACTTTTATTTATACTGTTCCTTATAATCTATTAATTCTTCGATCTTTTCTTTAGTTTCAACATTATCATCATTCATCAAGTTTTCAATTTTTGTTATTAATCGAGTTGTTAAAGAGCGAATTGTTTTTCTTTTATTTTTCAAATCATCGATCTTTAATCAAATTCTTAGCCCCACGTTGGGCGCCAATATTAAATACGGTGATATGATCTCTGATCTCGGGGTTTTCAATCATAACAAACGCCTTTTAACATAAAATATATTTAATAACAAGAAGGATGATGATAATGGTACAGTGGCATGGAGAAAACTGATTAGAAACTAATGATTTTACATTGCTGCGCAGAGCGCCATCTATTGAGTATTAGAAATTATAATTAACATAACTTATAATACCGAGCAGAATAACACTAATAGTTAGTTGCTACAAACATTTGTTTAAATATAAAAACACATCCCATAGGATGAAATTAAAAAAAAATGCATATTACTTTCAACAATAAATGTTTTTATTTGCAATTGATTTTATTCAATTCAGCATTAAAATTGCACAAGAAACTACACTGACTTATTTCTAAAAAATTTAAGGTTTCCGAAAGTCGCCAATTTTTGAAGTAGTGAACCATAAACAGCTGCATAAAAATGCTCATAACCTTGAAACAAATTGTCATATAAACTTGAAATCGGGTTTTATTTTATTCTGCTCAATATTCTAATAAGTAATAACAATCTGCTTAGTAAATAATTAACGTAGGTAAATTGCGAAAAAATAACATGTAGTGAAAATAGCAGTTTTGTGATCAAACATAAAAAAGTGAGCTAGTACAGTTACTAGTTTTCAATTATCAAATATCTAGCAAACTATTGTTATCAACAATTACATAAATTCTGTAGTTTAATAGGAGAGATTACTTTTTCTTTTTAGTATAAATTTAGAACTATTTCCTAGGATAAGGCTGAGCAATAGCTTGCTAGCCACTTCTTCTTCGCTGCTGCACATGTGCTGTTTGCAGCCTAGGTCATCTCAGCAATATCAGGGAACTGTGGATATATATATATATATATATATATATAGATGGCGGGTTAAACTTCTCTTACGTTTATACTAACCCGTTACGGACATTTAAATTTATATTTGCTTATTGATGCAAAGTTGGTGAATAAATAAATTTTATAAAAACTGTCTCGTCTCTTTGGTACAGTTTCATTCAGAACATTGTTGCTAGCTCTTTCTAATTGGNTATATATATATTACAAAAAGAAATTGCGTGTTAGTCAGATTTAAAATGCAGTGTTATTAAACATATTTTCACTCATAAACAACAATATAAACTTTGCAACAGATATCCAAGCAAACGATAAGCATACAGCTATAGTAGAATTTCAAAGCAAAATTGCTATTTTAAAAATCGTTCAATTTTCATTGATTTATTTATAAGAGAAATTATGAACATTTTCCTCAATTAATCTTGCATACAGCTACGTTAAAACATATACAGCTAAGCAAAAAAAAAAAAAAGAAAAAAAGAATCGTTATATTTAAATAAATTACAAACAATAAAATATACTGTGCGTAACCTGCTGTAACGATTCAACAGTAACGCTGCCCTAAACAGCGACGAGAAATATTTCGATTGTTTTCTCCTATTGCTGAGCCTACACCAATAGCCTCTAAGAATGTCCACCAACTTAAATTATTTAAGATCAGGACGCGTCTTGAAAACAAAAATAATAAAATTTAAGTTTGAAAATTGAAGCATATTTGATTAAAAGTGATAAAACTAAATTAATAAATGTCAAGCACACTTACCGAATTTCAAATAGACTTTCGATTGTCAACATACACGCCATTTGCCGGCTCGCTCGGAACTCTGGGAAGTGAGCTAGTTAATACGAAGTGTACTTTAAACAACCTTGGGTATAAATAAAATGACTTCATACACCTCAATAAATACCTCACTCTCTTTAGTTGAAATAAGGTATATTTTTTTATACCTCATAAGTACCTCATTCTCGTTAGTTGAAATAAGGTTGATTTTTTATACCTCATAAATACCTCTTTTGCTACAAGTGTAAGAAAAACAACCTCGTATACCTTCAAAATCACCTTATCAATCTGGTTGATTTGAAGTGGATTTAAAACAACCTCAAAATAAGCTTAGGTATAAATAAATGGCTTCATATAATTCAATAAATACCTCACTCTCTTTAGTTGAAATAAGGTAAAAAATTTATACCTCGTAAATACCTCATTCTCGTTAGTTGAAATAAGGTTGATTTTTTCATACCTCATAAATACCTTCTTTGTTACAAGTGTAAGAAAATCAACCTGGTATATCTTAAAAATCGCCTTATGAGTCTGGTTTATTTGAAGTGAATTTTAAACAACCTCAAAACAAGCTGAAGTGTATATAAAGCAACCTCGTACATCTTAATTTCAACCTTTACGAGGTATAATTTTTATTGCTGTTTTCTCAGCAACCTTAAATATACCTCAAATCAACCTTGATACCTCAAATCAACCCTAAATATACCTTAAATTTTCGTAAGGGTAGCTTGGTTGGTAGAGCTATGAACTCGTGTTCGTGAGAATGGGAGTTCGAATCCAGCCGGCCGAAGAATACTGTGGCGTAACTACCACTACAAAAGTTTAACTTCATTCACTAGTATATAAAGCATGCTAACTAGATTCTATCACGAGGCACCTTTTGATAGATGACGGTTGGTATTGTCGACTAACTCCGCCCCCGTATTGGTAACCTTCGGACGTGATTTGATCACGCAAGTAACGCCCACTTCGCAATCTCTCAACGGTTACGCCTACTTCGATGGATAGTCCACATTGTACGGTTGACTTGCTAATTTGTGAAAGCAACTTTCACTCTCCTGCGCTGTTGCTGCTCAGTCTCGTCTCAAACCATAGATATAAAGGCAGAAAGCTCAATCACTCGACCAAACGGACGTCACGGTGAACGTTGACATCAATGGTCTAGTAACCAGTTTGTACTCTATATCCACGCCCTCTAGTGAACTGCGGTTTTTGTTTATTGCAGCTGTACATAATTTGTTCTTTTTTTATTTGATTTAGATAAGTTGTAATGATTAATAATAATTGATAACACTTAGTTTCTTTGCCAGAAAAATCTGAAATTCGCAAATTTCATGAAATTTTTTTTTCAGATTTTTTTAAAGATTTATAATTCGTAAATTTTAAAATTAAAAAAAAAAAGAAAACTAGTATGTTCTTAAAATTAATTCTCTATATCATTCTGAAATTCAAATATTTGAAATGAAATAAAACACACAATTTATGTACTTACGAAAAATAAATAAAATAAAGAGCATTTTAGTAAACATTCCAAGCTAGCCTGTTAGCGTACAATTAGTTTGCTAATAAAGCGTTTTCTTGGTTTTCATTTATGTGTAATGGAAATTCTAATTATTTTCATTCAAAATTTCAAATTTTTTCATTTCATTTACTACAAAAGCTTTTATAAACATGATTTTTCTCTGATATTTAAATTGCAAGTTACTTTGATTTCTG
>NC_092209.1:10990409-11001335 GCF_043381705.1 Parasteatoda tepidariorum
AATCAAAAGATCTTTCCTCTTTGCCCTAAATGCCAACAAAACCAGGCATCACCTGAGCACATCTTGAACTGTTTAGGGCTGGACTGGAACGACATTCATTCCTCTCCCATTCTGGTTTCGGATTTTCTTAATGTCAACGGATTTATTGATCTGGTCTGACCCCGTCAGACCAGATGGGAATTAGCAACAACAACAACTGACATTAATTATATATATGATTAAAATAACAATAATTAAAGTCAAAGCATAGTAATTCTGACAAATTTTAAGCCTACATATAAACTACCGTTTTTTATTTATTTACATCCTTATTCTGATTTTGTACAAAAGCTTTTATGAATTACCCGTCCCCAAGGGGTTAATTACAAAATGTTTTCAAAAAATCATTTTCTTTGGAACACAGAGGATTGTTGCCTATTCGGAAAAGATAAAACAACAGGTTGCAAAAACGTATTATTTTCAATTTTTTCTGAGGAAAATGAACAACTACTAATTATTAGTTAAAACAAATAAATGAGTTGACTGTATTTATATTACCTCTGTTAATGCGTGGCGGAAGACACGAAAAGTTTATTTCTACCTGAAGTATAACTAAGACAAAGTGTTCTTTTAACCAGTTTTTTTTTCTTTTCCGAATAAGTTACAGTTAAGGAAATAGCTTGAACTAACATATTTAGATGGATTTTTTTTAATTTAAAAATATATTCAAAATGAACCAGCTGTTACATTCACTATATTGAAGATATTCACTATATTAAATGACTCCCTCTATAAATAGAGGAAGTCATTTACGATCACTGGTCATCTATCATCTACAGTATTCACTATATATTGTAAATTCACTTAAAGTGAATCATTTCCGGTCACTGGTTATCAGCTATTGTAGTTTTGCTTTATTAAGTGAGTCATTTCTGGTCAGTGGTCATGCATCAGCTATTGTATTCATTATACTGTACTTTTGGTTTATAAAGAGAGTCATTTCTGGTCACTGATGATTCTTCTGGTTTGACTTCATTCCACGGTTGTTCTTCAGCAGAAGCAAACATGATATAGAATAAACCACTTAGAAAATGAAATGCAGCTGAACTCAGAAAGACAAATTCCCAGTTTTTCAGAGTTTGCTGAAAATTAATAACAATGGTTAAAGTCAAAATGAATATTAAAAACTATTGATTAAAATTTCCAACTAAGACTACCAATAACTATTATCTTTGGTTAATATATTATTAAGTGGTAACCAATCAACCACTACAGCTGTAAGAATGTCTGTTAATTTTGATCACGAAGATACTTCCAGGGTGACAACGAGATTCGAACACGTTACCTTCTTTGCACAGAGTTTTGCAGGTGATACTGCTCGACCAAGAAAGCCACGAAAGAACTAGAGGAAACTAGCGTTTCATATAAACGCTTAGTTCATTACCGTGTGGAAAATGACTTTGAATGAAATTTACAAAGCAAATATTAATACATTTTAACTTAGCTACCATTATAAAAAAATTCTCAAAAGCATTAAATGTTGGCAGACCAGGTTTTAAATAATTTTATAGATGCTGCTTGGAAGAAACAGACATTAAAAGTTTGGATGATGCGGGTAAGACTTCAGTCATCACCTCTTACATCAGAAAGCCTCCATACGGTTCTCATATATAGTCTGTGAAGACTATTTAAAAAGTGAACCAGTTGTGCGCATGAACCCGAATTCTATTTTATAAGTGATTGAGAGAAATTTATCAGATATATTTGAGAAATGAATCTGCAGTGGTACACAAGTAAATAAGACAAACTAATCATATTTATAAATTAAGCAATATATTAATATATACTAATCATAATTATAAATTAAGCAATGATATTTATAAAATAAGCAAATTTTTAAAAATATTTTTTCTATCAGTTTCTTATTTTTACTAGATTTTGTATAAAAGGACTCTTTCGTAAACTGGTTTATTTTCATAGTGGTCTGATCGGTCTACCTATAAAAAACCGTGTGGAGGCTTTCAGTTGTAGGAGGTAGAGCCCCTGAATTAGACAGGCCGACTTATCATTTATTGCTGGAGCAAAGCGCTAACATAAGAGCAGCGAATAAATATTTTCAAGTGGTAGTTTATTAATTGTAATTCTTGGCGTAATAAGTTCGATTTAGTAGATTTTAATCCACCACTATTTCTAAACAATGCGTAGGCTTATATAATTCACCACTTTATAATACTTATTACATGCTTAACATTTTTAAAAACATGCAAATATTGTCAAGTATTTGCAAAATTTACTTTGTTGTTATTTACCGTTTTTTAAATTATTTTGGCGTGTCCGGAGCAGTTGGCATCTCTGTAACAACATAACTAATACTAACGTAATGTTAACTTGCGAACTTTTTTGCTCCAATATTGCTTCATAGGTCAGCTCTGATAGTGTAGGAACCTTAGTAGGAGGCGTTGATAAGTTACGATTTCAGGGTTATTTATTAATCAGGAAAATTATCATAGAGTGGTCGCATTAGTATGGAAATGTTCAATGTATCAGAATTGTTTTTGCTTGCACTACAATTGAAACATAACACCTCGCTTAAAGAAGCTTTTCCTAGTGGCAGTGAAGTAGCTGTTGAGGTGTTATTGTAGGTAAATACTTATTTCATTTTCCCCCAATAGTTAACAGTCATTATTGAAACAGGCAGGTCTGCCAACTACTACGTTCTATGCAAAATATTTTATAAAGTGGTACATATTTAAAAACCGAAGCTTTCAGAAGTTTTGGTAATTTTGCCAACAATTTAAAAGTCTCATCATTGAAGAGCTGGAACGAAGTGGCTTTGAATATTGATTTTTAAATCATTTATATGTTGTTTAGCGGAAAAAAAGTTTAACTGAAAAAAGTGCATTAAAACATTAAATGGCCACTTTTGTTCCAACACTCAACGTGAGGCTTTGAAAGTGCTACCAAAATACTCTACTGACTTTCATTTTTAGTTATCTATCATTCAATTTTATATTTTAATAAAGGGTAATAGTTGGCAGCCCTGCTCTCGGTTGACTGTGCGCATCGATATACTTCATTTGAACTCCACCAGCTCATCGAAATATCTACAAGTTTATGATGAATGGGAAAAGGCAACGCCTACTATAACTGAAAGCCTTCTCACGGTTTTTTTAATAGGTAGTTCAATCAGACCACTGTGAAAGATTTTTCACTATCCGAAAGAGTCATTTAATACAAAACCTAGTTAAAATAAGAATGGTAGCAAATATACGACTAAAAATTTGTTTTATTTATGAATATTATTGGTTTGTTTTTATTTACTTGTCAACCACTACAGAGTCAATTCTCAAATATATAAGATAAATTTCTCTCATTTACTTTTATAATAGGTTTTGGGTTCATGCGCACAAGTGGTTCACTTTTTAAATAATCTACGCAGACTACTTATAAAAAACTGTGTGGAGGCTTTCTGATGTAGGAGTTGGATGGAAAAGGGCCGCAAGTGGCCTCAGGCACACAGTAATCCTACATAATTCATTTTCTACTCGTCAATATCGTTCGAAAACTTTAACACGTTGAATGCCACGCTAATTTTACACGGCTTGCCAGTATGGTTACGACCGTAAATAACTACAAACTAAATTTGCAAATATTGGACACATTTTGCTAGTTTTGAAAAAGATTTACCATGATATAACTGAAAAAAACTGGTGAGCCTATGAATTGTTTAGAAAAAATGGTGGATAAAAATCTACTAAATTAAATTTATTAATTTAGGAATCACAATTTATAAACTACCACTTGAAAATATTATTCGCTGTCCGGAGCAAATTTGCATCGCTGTGTATATAAATAAAACTATTTTTGTGTGTTCTATATTGCATTAATTTCTTCAAACCATTTTAGTAACGATAACAATGTAAAAAAAAATTACAAATTCACCCAAATTATGTGTTTCTAATTATCTTGGCTTCGCCGATCACCTGTAACCCCTGTGGCGCTATGAACAAATTCAGTGCTGGTTAAAAGTGACTCCCATAGCATTCAACGAGTTAAAAACGCGTTTTGTTTCCCAAGGGTAAGTCCATAGTTTCTAAATTTATCGTTAATTTTGATGCTTAAGAGAATTAACTATTTCTTTCTTGTCTCTAAAAAAAAAATAAAAAAAACTAATCCAACATAATTTACTCGTTCATCCATGTTAAGGTACAACAAAAATTAGTTTCTTAAATTTGTTATAATCATTGCAGCAATCTAGTTTACTGTGAAAAAGAAAAACTTTTTAAATTCTATTAACCTTTTTCTTGTATATTTGTTTTACGGATGATCAGGCCTTCAAGAGAGACGAAAAAAAAGAAAACGCTAGTAGTAGTACTATTTCTATAATAGATAATTTTCGAGAGGAGTCAACCTATTTTTAATTACACACAGTTTATTGCTAAAAAAATTTACTATGACGACGACGATCTGTATTTGTTAAGGTACCAGACCTCTTAATTTGTGAATTTGCCCTAGGGGGACTGGTTCTAATGGCATAGAAACAATTACTTCTTGAAATGGAGTAGAGAGCAAAGTGCCTGTCCCTGTAATGATGTCGATGGAGAGAAGTGGAAGTCACAATTTAGTTTAAACTAGGAGTGCAACTAGGAGTTAAACTAGGAGCAATTGTTTATATAAATTGTATTCGTTAAAAAATATTGGTAGTTATAAATATTTCATTACACTGAGAAAAAAAAGAAATTTTTTAGTTACCAGTTTTAAATCTTTTTCCGTTTTGATATCTACAGATTTATGTTATGTATTTCCGTCCCATCCCGATTGACCTCAATCGTCTACTTTACTTGCAATGCCTAAGGCCAATTCTCACCTATGCATGCCCCGCCTGGGGCAATATTATTAACAAAACCCGGACCAACAAACTCGAAATTGTTCAAAACAAAATTCTAAGACGCATTACCGGTGCACCCAGATACCTGCCTAACATTAATATCAAAAAAGACCTCAACATCGACCCTATAATGAATTTCATTAACAAATTAAATGCTAGCTTCTATAGCAAATAAAAAAATAATGACCCAGGTAGATTTAACACCCTACTAAATAAAGAGCTTATTGTGGATATGAAAAGCCACAACCCAATTTATGCTCTCTGATTGTATTCTATCAAAGCACTACAAATAGTGGCCATCCTTTTATATTTATGGATGCTCGCAGAGAGGGGAAATGACCAGAAGGGTGATCCTTGACTCGCGATCATACCACCCTTAGTCTTTTACCTAACTTTTATATGCCACTCATACTACATAGTAACCACCATATATAAGGACTATTCACTCTTAGTATAAACTAATTCGTGACTTCCGCTTCTGCGTTTTCGCTCGCCACTCTACCAATCTCTCCATCGACAACATTACAGGCGCTCACGGGCATCACCACAGATGAAAGAGTCAATTGTCCGCTTCGCGGACAGGCACTCTGTACACTACTCCAGTTCAAGTTCAAGTATTTCCGTCATGCTGCGCTGTCACCCGTGTTATTCTTTCTCGTTTCTTTTTTTTTCAGGTTCAACTAACCCAGTAGTTCAACAGTACTAAGTATGTCCTATATGGGTATTTTATGATGAATAGGAAAAAAGCCGCAGCGGCTTCATTTACCCAGATGTTTTATACAGTTTAAAATAGTTATATTTTATTTTATATATTACGTTTTTGTAAATATTTCCTTCATTGACAAATTCAATTACGATGAAATTAATGTTTAAATAGTTAGATTATTACAGTGAGGAATAAATTTAATTTTGTTTTCTGTTTCATCAGATACTTACACACTCTGATATGAAATTAGTTTCTGGGTAAAATTAAGCGATTTTAGAAGCATGTCCGTAGCCAAAATTTTTTTTGATTCATTGGAGCAAAGCCTCCTAAAACAGAAAGACAGGTCATACTGGTAGTCCGATCAGACCACTATGAAGGTAAACCAATTTATAAAAGAGCCATTTAATAGAAAATACTAAATAGTTTTACTACATTTAATAGAAAATGTAGTAAAAATACGAAAGTTATAGCAAATATATGTCTCAAAATTTGTTTTAAATTTTGAATATGATTGGTTTGTCTAATATTCTTGTCAACCACCACAAATTCAATTCTCAAATACATATGATAAATTTCTCTAAACCACTTTTAAGGTAGAATTCAGGTTCATGTTTACAACTAAACCACTTTTTAAATAGTCTGCGCAGTCCAATTATTAAAAAACATTTGTTGCGAAAATAAAGATTGTTTACATAGATTTTGTGTAGAAGTGTTTTCATTACATATTTTCATAACCAGCGCTTTCTCCTTATTTGTTCTTTATAAACTTGTGCGTTTAGAAAAGAAAAGCTAAACTAAAAATATCATTTTTAAAACAAAATTTGTAATTTTCGGAACAAAACTAATTTAATTTGAGATTCGAAAATCCTACACCCAAATCAGGTAAGCAAGCACTTATATAAATGCAACAAAAAATCTGTACCACCGTGTTGTATTTTTTTTCTTCCTGAAAACTGTAATATTTTAAATTATGTAGTAAAACTTACTCCACTGCTAAGAATGTATCCAATAAATGCTGGTGCAAGAAAACCTGGTAACGTGGCTATTCCATTTGTTATTCCATAAAGCGTACCTAAAAAAAAATGAAGCAAAATAGTTTTTTTCTGTAATAATTTAATACATTTATCAACATTTTTATAAAATTTCTATTTCAAGCATAGAAAAGCTCTTTTCTTTATTTGTTTAATCCATATAGTGTGAGCAAAAAAATTAACGGTCCATACTGAATAATTTTTGATCTAATAATCGGATAATCAAGTTCGAAAACTCAATCTTCTCTTCCATGACATCAAACATGCTAATTAACTCGTATTGGCGATATTTTAAATTACGAAACCATCAGGCCTAGAAAAATGCTTTCTCTGAATAAACAAATATTTTTTTCGATGCATTTTGATTCCTGATACACAAAATGAAAGGGGTAGCCTTTCTCTGGCAAATACGGTCCCCGTAGATAGACCAGGAGGGCGATCTAAAGTTTGGACTCTGCAATGCTAAGATTACTTATAACGTACTGCGCCGTATCTCAAAATTTTTTAAAAAGAATTGAACAATTTTTGCACTCGATTATAAAATTTGTTTATACAAAGATATTTATACGAATTTTTAGTAAAGTTTTATTTTTATTAATGTTTTATTTAAAATTAGTCGAAAAAAATTGAGTTGTGAGGTATTCGATTTTTTTTACATAGTTTTATATTTAATTTTAGATTGCAAAATAAAAATTTTGAGTCAAATCGCATAAATTGTTCATGCAAATTCAATTTTCAATATAAAACTTTTAAACAAAAATTCTTGTGCCCAAAACATTTTTTCATGCTCGCCTATGGCTGAAAATAGGTTTTCAGAAAGATTAAAAAAAGTAACACAGAAACATTCGGCTGCAAGCACTATCCTTAACTATAGAAGGGGTTGCAAGTTACATTTAGTACACTGAATCATTCAACGCGAGCTAAAATCATTCAACGTGAGCTGAAATCATTCATCAATGAGCTAAAGTCATTCAACGCGATCATATTTATATTCATCCTATATATCCGCACATTTACTACCAATGATCTGCGGACAAGACTTTTTAAAAGAGGCAAAACACAAAAGGTGACATAAACTCAAAGCGTAAACGTTGTGGTTAAAAATAACGTTCGTTTTTATAAAATGGCACGCCGGAAATAAGAAGCAGAGAAAGTGATAATATAGTATATTAAAATCCAAGTGTGGTCGCGATAGTTTGGTTGGCAGGGCGCGAGACTCACGTTTGTGAGAAGTGGAGTACCAATCCAGATTGCCAAAGACCGTGTAGAGAATGGTGACTGGTGCAGATTAAATCTGTCTGGTCACAAAGCCCTCCACGTTCTCATTAAAAATCAATACGTCTGGGAGTACTGAATTGATTGTTCTCTGATTCAGGTCAAAATTACGATCTGTGGATGAATGAATGGATGCATGAATGGGTTCGCCCTATAAATTGGAGGGGCAGAAGTAGAATTCCTTTCCATTTATGGCGCCTCGGGAAAACAAGAACAGTCTCCCCCCCCCCCAATGTCCTAATAGCTAACAACAACAAAATTAAATAAGCATGATTAATATCAATAATTAATATCAATAAATACGTGTTTGCGAAAGTGCTTTTTCTACCATTTTACAATGATTAAAAAATATAAAATTGAATTCGGGAGGAATTCGAAAAAAAATAATAATCCCATTTTCCTACAACTTTAATATCCGATATTTATTTTGGCAAAGATCGACTTAAAGTGGTAGCATTCATGTACATTTACAATGCATACCTGCCAACTCTTCCGCATTTTCCGGAAGATTTTATTTCCAAATTTAAAGTGGTAGCAATACTCAGGTTATTCCAATTAACTTTTTGAATTATAATGAAAATTATAAATGAGTTTGACCACCACTACATATAAATAATTACAATAAATATATGAAAGCATAATAATCATTCGAAGCAGGCGAATTTCAACGGGATCAAAATATAAATATATTTTTAAGTCAAGTTGTTTTTCGTTTATTGTTTTGCAACCACTCTGAAAATCCATTCTCGGAAAGACTGAAAGTTGGCAGGTATGACAATGTATTTTCTTAACGTTTATTGTGGCACTGAAATCTTTTAAATTTTATTGCATAAAACTAAATTGGAAGTTTTTATTAAATTATCAGCAATCTTGAGAAAAAAACTCGTCATCAGCTTTCAGTTTTTCCAAGTAACCTGCATTTGGTGAGGTACTTTTTAGTGATAAGATAATTTAAGTTATAATTAGTTTAATATTTTTCATATCAAGCAATTTTTCCTTCGCTAAAATATTAAAAATCCGAAGTATAATATCAAATATCAATCATCTCGTGGAGACGCTTTCAAAAAAGTAGACGTAATTATTCGTTTTCAACAAGTTAGTTATTCGCTACCAATTAGTAACTTGCTACCTATTTATAAAAACTTTAGTAGAAAGTGGAGCCGTTGGCATTTCTGCTGCGTACCTTTGTTCTTAAGAGGCATGGTGTCTACTGCTGACGAGAATCTAAAATAGAAATCTCCCACAGTGATTCTGTCAATTACCACTCTTTTTTTTCAAAAACTAACTCCAATTGCACAATATTTCAGATCTGTAAATGAAACTGCATCATATGGTAGATCAAAAACCATCGAAATTCGAATGGCGGTCGCCAAAATTTATGTGACCGGCAGGCATCCTGCTAGGGGAATATCGAACCAGTTCAACTTTTTCATAAGTGTATTCCACAGATGCCAACTGCAGCGCATTCAGCAATAGTTTTAATAAAATTGGTAGCGAATTTGATTGTAAAATTTGTAGAATAATGATAATTATGTTCACGCTTTATAAGGGTAACCACAAAATAAATGTAATAAAGTTGCATTTCATACGATACTTTAAATCTTTATGTGTAGTGATGAAAAAATTAATTTAAAAGTAAATACTTAACTACAAAGAACTTATATCTCAATACCTGCCAACTTTTAATCCTTTCGAGTAGGATATTCCCCAGTGTTAGTAATATAGAATTTAAAGTTCAATTTTAGGCAGAAACGTACATTGTATTTTAAAAAAAGCTTATGCGGACTGCCATGACAGTATTACAAATTAATTTATATGCTTAATTATTTAAAAAATGGTGGTGGTCAAAAAAATTGTAAATTAAGTTCATAAATGCAAGGAATATATAAAAAGCATACATTTTTCTACCACTTTAAAGATAGAAATAAAATTTTACGCCAAATGCGTAAAAGTTGTCGGGTATGTATCTTGTTACCACAAGATATTTTTTTAATAAATTGAGCAGGTTTCAAATCGAGCGAAATTCGAGTAGGTTTCTTAATCACTAAAATATTTCTCAGCATTCACCAGCAATTCTAATATTGCTTTATTCAATATGTCGAGCGGTCAAGTAGTAGTCAGAATTAGTGATGTGCGAAAAACGAACGAATCGATATTTCAATCAACTCTTTTTTGTGAATCGATTCATCAAGTTCGTTTTTGAAAAAGAATCGATTCTTTNAATAACAAAATAATCTTATAAAGTAAACTGGTATGAAACAGTTTTCAAAATTCTTGTTTATATGTATTTTGAAATCGTTTTTAAGAACCATAGACAACCAAGGATGGTATTTAACGCTGAATCGAATTTGATCTAAACAATATTGAACACTAACAGCTCAAAATTTACTAAAGCTAATAAATTATAAAAGTACAGTTTTGTACTTCTACTGATTAACAACTCAGTAATTGCTATATAGACTACCGACGGTGTAAGGAATGTATTATATATATATATATATATATATGCATCGTAATATTATTGTTTTTTAAATTTTTGATTTTATCATTGTTTTTTTTATTGCATTTTTTCTATTTTGATTATTAGCTTTTTGTTTCAGATAGTTTATAATAAAATTTAACTTTCGTTTCATAACTTTAATATCTATTTTTATAAAATTAAATATTGAAATACTTGAAATATATTTACTAGCGAAAATATATTTTTCTACGAAGAAAAAATATACACTTTTGCTGTTAAGAATGTCATAACTACTTTAATTATTATAAATTGTTTTATTTTTTACTTAATTTATTATTTGTTTCATTATATGTAGTTCTAAATTTTCCTTAATTTATTATTTGTTTTGTTATAAATTGTTTTATTTTTATTTTATTATATAAATAGTTTTGATAATTTATTTATATAAATTTTCTGTTAATAAATTCTGGTTGATTTTGATTGTTACTTTATTGTTTTAGGGCAGTATTTTGTTTTATATAAAACTCAAATAAGTTGAAATGTTTTCTGCCAATGTCCTTTTTTCTGAAAAAATGTTTTAATCCTT
>NC_092209.1:11001591-11043007 GCF_043381705.1 Parasteatoda tepidariorum
ATTTTTTTTTTTAAAAAGAAATGCATATATATATATATATATATATATTAATTGTTATTAATTCTTAATTGAATGATACCAATACAAAGTCGAAAGGAATAACAGTTTAGAAATATAAATGAGATTTATAGCAGTATCATATACTAAAAGTACATTTTTGTATTATATTTTTTGTGTGCCTAAAATTTCTATCTTTATAAAAGAGGCATTGTTTTATTTGTATTTCCTTATGCCTTATTCAACTAATCAAGAGGCAAGTTGATAGAACTGATAATTTTGAAGGTAAAAGGATTTAAAAGGAAGAAGGTAAAAGGATTAAGTGAAGAATTAAAGTTTTTATGCATTAAATACTCATAACTTTTCAAACTATTTAACCTAATTACTATGAGTTTGATGCACAATGATTTTTATTTCGATAAAGTCCTCCTATGACGGGTTTAGTCATCATCTCCTACACCAGAAAGCCTCCACACGGTTTTTATAAGTCGTCTGCGCAGACTATTTAAAACGCGAACCACTTGTGCGCATGATTCCAAATTCTATTTTAAAAATACTTGAGAGAAATTTTATCATATATATCTGAGAATTGAATCTGTAGTACAAGTAAATAAAACAAACCAATTATATTCAGAAATTAAAAAACAATTTAGACATATATTTGCTACCATTTTTTAATTTTTGATTGATTTCATATTAAATGGTTCTTTCACTAATTGGTTTACCTGCATAGTGGTCTGATAGTAGTGAGTTTAGTAGTGTAGTGACATCTGTGAATTAAAGTATTGAATATTCTGATTTCATTAAAGTGCCCCTATGACGTGTTCAGTTGAGCTGTGAATTTGAGAATTAGGGTAATGAAGACTCTGATTCATTAAAGTCCTATTGTAACTTATTTAGTTGTGCAGTAAATTTGGTGCATTAGAGTAATGAATATTTTTATTTCATAAAAGTTCATTAATTACCTATTTATTTATGCAGTGAATCCTGTGAGTTAGAGTAATGAATATTATGTCTTACCAGCAAATTGTGGACTCATGTCGACATGGCTCACAATGTAACCAGAATATATCAGACCGTTTAATCCAAACGAAAGAATGAATATAGCTATAATGGTCATTGGATGACAACCAGTAAATGCTACTGCAACGGCACATGATGCTGGCCCGAAAAAAGCTGAAATAAAGAAAAGAGAAATGAAAATTAAAAAAGGGAAGGAATAGATTTACTGAATCAAAATAATATATTTAAAAACAAAATATACGAAAATATTTGTTTTTAATTGTAACAAAATTGTATTTTATTATTAAATTGCGAAAATCTTTACATTAAAATCATTGAAAAGAAAGAATCAGATCTCGCTATTAATTACTAAAATACGGATGTTTTCCCATCAAAAGAAAAAAGAACATTCCTTTGGATCCCGTTCAGCAATCAGATGAACTCATGATAATATTTGTCTTAAGGAGTCAAACCAAGGCAAAAAGTCTGGAAAGCTTCTATCTTGCCTGCCAGTATTTATTATATGAGTGCCCTAGAATACAGTTCAAGTTCTTAAACCAAGATTGATTAAACTTGTAGGTTGAAAACTTGTTAACTTGGAGCTTGGAATGCTTGCTTGCTTTATTTAGTAAAACTGGGCTCTTGTGCTGGACTGTGACCCCTATCCCATAGATCATGAAATTAAAATATTGAGGTAAAAGCACTTTGAATTTAGCAACAGTGGGGTAGATATAAAAGAGCTTGGAATGTGTAAGCGATTATCCAAGTCCTTGGAAATTAGTAGAAGTAGGGATATGATCATTTCATTTTGTTGCCCGTTTTCTTATAGTTTGATTTAAACAAATTAATTTGTTAGTATCCATTTGTGTTATTGCGACTTCATTTTGTCATTTGTCTATCATGTAAGAATGATTTTATTATCTTAAATGTGAACAATGCTAATGTGCACATTTTTTTACCGACATCTTGGACCGTAAAAACAGACCTTTAGGCGAAGAAAAGATGTTTAATCTAAATGAATGTCCTGCAAGACAATTGTGTCCAGTCTCTAACCGAACTGGCTCAACAGAATAAAGTCTAAGGGCAACTGGAACATTTAAACGAGATTTCCTCCAGCACTTATCCTTTAGTTGATCCATACCTGCCAACTTTTACGCATTTGGCGTAAAATTCCATTTTCATATTTAAAGTGGTAGTAAATATATACTATTTTTTTCTTTTATAAACTTAATTTTTATATGATATTGATCACCACTATTCTCAAAAACATTAAGCACATGTATTAATATGTGTTACTATCATGGTAGTCAATTTAAGTTTTTTTCAAGTACAACGTATCTATTTGCTTAAAATTGAAATTTTAATTCCATTTTAATACCACTGGGAAAAATGATAAAGGAAGGGATTAAAAGTTGGCAAGTATGTTGATCTGCTGGCCTAGGTTGAAAGTCTTTATGCATAATAGTTAAATAAGGGATAGAATACCACTTAATATGTAAGAATCTGATTCCCTTTTATGCCAAATAAATCGGCTATTTCATTATATCATCCATAATTAACCGTGACCCTTTGCAAAATAACTTTTTTGTTTAAGTCTTACAAAATACTTAAGTTATCAATGCAATCCTAAATTCCTAGCAAGTGAGCAGACCTGCGAACTATGATGCCTGAATCACAGAGAATAAAACGATTTGAGTCTGACAATATAACGGAAAACTCATGCACCTAGAAATCAAATCGTGAGATGACAACCTGATAGCCTCCACCTCAAATGTTGTGGTAAAGGGACAAACGAAGAAAACAGAGTACGAACAAGTCAGAGAAAACACCTGCTCCCACATTTCGTTCTTTTGAAGCAGGCCTGAAAGCAAGACGAAAAAAAAGAAAACACTGGTAGTAAAGCTAATGCAATAATAGATAATTTTCGGGATGAGTAACTCTAGCCCTTGCAATAAGCAATTCACTACTATTAATTAATTCTCGGGGAATCTAAATTGTGATATCTAAATCTGATATCTAAATTGTGTCCGTTAAAAAAACTTGGTAGTTATAAATATTTTATTATTCCCAAGAAAAAGCGAAAAATGAAATTTATTAGGCAAAAGTTTTTTCTCTTTTCCGTCTTGATAACCTTCTTAACTTTCAGCCTTGTTGTGAAGGGCCCGGAGAAGATAACTGCAGAAATTTTCTGTGGTCATTCTCCTATTTTTAACGTCATTAGTTACCGTTGCCTAAGGGCACATTTTTCCAGATGAAGGGCAGATACTTCGTCATACCACATATCCAAGTCCAAGTTGTGAAGAGCGGGATCAATCAATAAAAATATGCAGCCTGTTAGAGGTGTCTCTATTGCTATAGATTTCAACTGGACTTCACTAGTTGTCTCAAGCACAGATTCACTCAAGTGGCCCTGATTTATCAGAAAGGCTGAGAGGTCTCTCAAATGTCTGACGTACCCTAAAAGTCACGAGTATTTTTGTCTTTTTCTTAAAGAATTGTCTATTATAATTATGAGGTAACAAAAATTGTTTTAAAAATATTTTCTGGAAAAAAAAACACGGCCAAACGAAATTTTCTGAAAAAAACGGCCAAATTTTTTTTATTTATTTTAATGTAAAAAACAAACTTTAGAAAAGAGGGGGGCGAGTTAAAGGAATGTGTGTATATGTAAATAGAGTCCAGATGATTAAAGTAGAGTTTAAAGTAGAGTCCAGATGATTACCACTCATGCCGGTTTGCACTCTACAGGGATAAGCTTACCCCAGATCAGACCCCGAGGGGTTGCTCTTTCACAGGGATAAGCTGATTGTTAGTGTTGATAAGTGTCAGTGTGATATCAGAAGTGTGCTAAGGATGTGATAACTGCAGCTGGATATTTTGGATAGCTCAGTGTTTGGCGCCACTAACTGATTCATCGCATCTGTGTTGCCCTATGCTTCCAGGTCATAAGGGAATAAGCTCATGCTAGTTTGTGATAACTGCTTAGACTAAAGTTATTTACGTAGTACCTGTCCGCGGACACTCCACTACTTCATCTAAAATAGTGCCCGTAAGATAATGTCGATAAAGTTCAAAAATTCAAGTCCTTGTTGGGGTTAGGCATGAGTTGGAGTAGAAGATCATCATTCTGTGGGGGATGACCCCTGGTGTGATAACATAACTGCATTAAAGTTTCATTTCATAAGATACTTTAAATTTTTAATAAGTAGTGGTGGAAACATTTCTTAAACCAGGGTTCCCACGAAGTGGAAAAGACAAAATGCGCCGGGGAAAGTGAAAATACTGGTACGGGAAAAGAGAAAATACTGGTAGAAGAACTATTTCAATATTAGATAATATTCGGGAGGAGTTAATCTATTCTCAACAATAACAATTCACTGTAAGGAAATTTATCACGGCGAAGAAGCAATTCAATATAAAAATTGCATCCGTTAAAAANGGGTGCCGGGCTCATGTCCAAGAGTTCGTGGGTTCGGTCCACGCCGGTCGAAGACTCCCCGTGTAGTGAATGGTGACTGATGGACGTTAAATCTGTCGAGTCTCAAAGTCTTCCATGCTCCCATAACAAATAAATACCTCTGGGGGTACCGATCCAGGAGTTTCCTTGTCTTCTGGATTGGTTCAAAATTACAGAGCTACGGCGTTGACCATTAGTAGTCGTAGTTATTTACGCAGTACCTTACGTAGTACCGGACACTCCACTACTTCATCTAAAATAGAGCCCGTGGGAGCCTAAGATAATGTCGATAAAGTACAAAAAACCAAGTCCTTGTTGGGGTTAGGCATGAGTTGAAGTAGACGATCATCATTCTGTGGGGCATGACCCTGGTGTGATAACATAACAGCATTAAAGTTTCATTTCATAAGATACTTTAAATTTTTAATAAGTAGTGGTGGAAACATTTCTTAAACCAGGGTTCCCACGAAGTGGAAAAGACAAAACACGCTGGGAAAAGGGAAAATACTGGTACGGGAAAAGAGAAAATACTGGTAGAAGAACTATTTCAATATTAGATAATATTCGGGAGGAGTTAATCTATTCTCAACAGAAACAATTCACTGTAAGGAAATTTATCACGGCAAAGAAGCGATTCAATATTAAAATTGCATCCGTTAAAAACAATTGGTAGTTATGGAATTTTATTATATTCTCGGAAAAAAACTAAAAAATGAAATTTATTGTTACCAGTTTTTACTAAGATGAGAAAATCTAGCGTGACCCACCGGTGGGTCACACCGGCTGAACGTGTTAATCTTTTATTTGTGAATTGTGAATCTTTTGTTTGTGAATTGAAATTTAATCTTCTATTTGTGAATTGCGAACCTATTTACGCGTTATTTTCTGCATCAAGGCGTATTTCCTTTAAATTACTTTTTATTTATAGTTTAAAACCACTAGATAAATATTTCTTTCGTTTCCACTTTAAATATTTTTTCAGACCATGGGAACCCTGTTAGATTGAATAAATGCAAAACTAAAAATAACTTGTTACCACTAGAAAATACTTCTACACAAAACGGAGCAAGTTGACATCTGCGAATCATTCTTTCTTTCTTTATTTAGCAAAAAATGGGTGTCAGGGCCACACAGCAGCCCCTACCCCATACATACAGTGATTTAAAACATTTTGATTTCAGCAACATTATGGTTAATCTGCGAAATTATAACTACTTACATATGGTGTTCATGATTTTTCTTATAGTGGTGATTTGGAGGCGTTCACTTTCTCTTAATTTATCAGCAACAAAACTGGCTGGCAATGCAAATATAATCATCATCATGTAGGGTAGACCAGAGACAATTCCATTCTGTTTAAATTAAATTAATTAAAAGAGCAGTTTTAAAAAATTAAGAATTCTAAGTAAGAAATTATATTACATTTATGAAACATTTTCCTCTGGAATGAATCAGAACAAATTATATAAAAACCCACTTTATATCTACGCATTATTAATATGTTTTAAGCTTTCAAACCTTAAATGATTTATTACTTTTATCTTGCCGACTGTCACGTGCCAGCATAAAACCATATCAACCAGGGTAAAAAGATAAAACTGGTGATCAAAGTATTTCTTTAGCAGTTTATTTGTGGGCTGAGTTATAATTGTTTGATTTATTTAATTCACCATTACTTTGTTCAAAATAAAACTATNTGCTAAAGAAATACTTTGATTACCAGTTTTATCTTTTTACCCTGATTGATGCGGTTTTATGCTGTCACGTACTTGTGACAGTCGGCGCGAAAGGGTTAATCTACGCATTATTAATATGTTTTAAGCTTTCAAACCTTAAATGATTTATTACTTTTATCTTGCCGACTGTCACGTGCCAGCATAAAACCATATCAACCAGGGTAAAAAGATAAAACTGGTGATCAAAGTATTTCTTTAGCAGTTTATTTGTGGGCTGAGTTATAATTGTTTGATTTATTTAATTCACCATTACTTTGTTCAAAATAAAAGTATTTAGTTATACTTGGAACTAACATTAATTATATATATGATTCGACTAACAATAATTAAAGTAAAAGCAAAGTAAGTCTGTCAAATTAGCAACGACTACATTTAAGTTACCGTTTTTTATTTAATTATATCCTGATTCTGATTTTGTATGAATGCTTTTCTGAATCACCCGTCCCCAAGGGGTTAAGTATGTTGCATTCAAGTTACAAATTATTATGTTTTAATAAATAAGTTTAAAAAAAATTTACTTTGTTAAAAATAAAATAATTGATATTTTATTTTTTTACTGTTTTTAATTAAAATATACGGATTATTTAAGAAAAATTTATAACTTAAAACTTTTTAATACAATAACTAAATTTTGTTTTATTATATAGTAAATATTTAAGGTTTTATTACGTTTTACTTTAAAAATGTAAGCAAAAGTATAATATTGCTAAAACAAACTTTTTTATTATTTTATAATTAAAATAATTAAATTTCCCCCAAAAATTTTAATTTAATATTTTTAATGAACTTAATGATTTTTTTTATTCTGAAATAAATAATTTAAATGTTTATTAAATTTAGTATTGAAAATGCAAACAATAGTACATTATTATACTTGTTAAAAAAATAAACTAAAAAGATAAAATAAAATGAAAAGAACTATTATTTACTTAAATAGATACCTTTTCTTTCACCTTTATTATTTTATTTATTTTAAATTTGCAATCATAATTATCATATACTACCAACTAAATTTGTAATTTTAATGAAATCATTCCCTAGTTGTAAAAAATGGTTAATAATAATAGCAATAATAAATAATAATAGCTATAGTATATAATACTAGTTTAAATACATAATTATAGTTATAATGAACAGTTTTGTTTAATTTTTTTTCTCATTTTTGAATAACTATGATAATATACTTTTTATATTTTCATAATTAAATTGAATTAAAACTTAAATTATTTATTTCAAAATTTAAAAAAATTCAGTTAGTTCATTAATTGCATTTAAATTACATTAAACATTAAAATTACATTTTTTATGCAAGTTTATAATGATTATAGTTAAAAAAAATTAATTAAAACTTCAATATGCATAAATTTTTTGTATTCAAAAATAAATTTTTTTCTAAAAAAATTATTTAAATTAAAATAAAATAATTTATAAATTGAATACAGCAAGCTCCACTATTCAACATTTTTGGGAATAGAAATTTAAAGATTAGTTTCTAACACCCCACATGGGAACTGACCTCTTTGGTTGCAGAAGCAGGAATGCGATTAAAATTGTCTTTAAGTGGTAGAAACCCTTATTAATTTTATCTCCTTAATTCTTCAATCGTAATTAACATCACGACTTGCATAGAAAGTTATTCATATTGATATTTCCTTCCATGACAAACTTTCAATAGTAAATTATCTGAGCTTTTCATATTTTTAATTTTTTATAAACGCAAAAATAATATTTTTTTAAAAATAAAGAAAATTGTTTATCTCAGAGACCTTATTAACCTATAAAAAATATAGTGTCAATAAAATAAGCATGAAATGAAAATAAATAAGCTATTCTTATCAATTCTAATTTTTATCTGAATTCAAGGAATCAGTTTAAGATATTTCTGATAAAATACCTGATTGGAATTTTAACGTGCCCCTTTCATGACGAGTGATATAATTTTCGAGCCGTGTGTCCACAAATAAGCTAATCTGAAGGAAATTAAAGAAATTTGTGTGCCTACTACAGCTAAAAATATGCTCCAACTTTGCATTAAAATATACTTACATCTTTCATGTCAAAATGCAAAACGTTGGATAGATATGTCGGCATCATAGTTAGCAAAGTGTAAAACGCCCAGTTTTGCCCAAAATGTGCCACAATAACTGCCCACATCGGCAACGATGTCCAAATAGACTTCCAAGGTACACTAATATTCTGAAATTAAATAGATATATTTTATATTAAACTATTATGTATCAACACTTTGTTCTATGAGCAAATTTACGTTAGAAAGAAAAGGCTTACTGAACTATTTTGTATCAGCATTCCGATCTATGAACAGATTTACATTACAAACGAAAAAAACTTTTATTTTGTAACATAAATTTTCAAGATAAATTACGAGAAAAAATTGATAATAGCTTAATTTTTATATTTTAAATAAGATAAAAAATAAATACTTAATCAAAATTCTTAATTAAATTGACACTTATTTCAATTTAAACTGAACTATTTAATATCAGTATTTTTTTTCATAACGAACAGATTAACAATACAAAGAAAAGCTTAAAGTGAAATGAATAAGTTTTCCTTTTATCACGTGAGTTCGGTTTTTCATATTTATCTTTTAAATAAAAAAAGAAAAAAAAAGTTAAAGCCTTATATTACCTAGTTCAAGTTGCGTCACCTCTGTCCCTACCAACCTTTGTGTCGCTTTCGATTTTGATTGGCCATCACCGATCATATGGGTAAACAGTCGCCATTTTGTTGACTAGATTGAACGGTGGAGTATCATGGTACTCAATCTGTTATTTCTATTTTCGCTTTAATTGTTTCATGCTTTCAGTTTCAGAATGTAGGTCAAAATGAAGTTAAAATTAGAGATTCATAAGTCAAAATTAGGCTTTAAATTATATTGCTTACCTGTTAGATACCGCAAGAAAAAAACGACGAGAAGTACATACGTAGAAAGTACTACATATAATTGGCATATAAAAGGGAAGTAATCAAAATTAGGTAGGTAGGATTATGCTTATAAAGTTGCTTTACAATTATTTTTTAAAGACTTGCAATTGAGTCGTGGCGGCTCAGGAGACAGAGCATTTACCTTCCAATGAGGTGAACCTAGCTCGAGAATACCATCGATTAATGGTCAATACGAATTCTGCACCCGGGACGTACCGATCACAGTGCGAAGGTAAAATAAGCTCAGTGGTAGACGGATCATAGGCTAGACCCCTCTTGTCATAAACTAACCGTAGGGTATATTTTCGTGGTTTTTGTCTCCATGTAACACAACAGCTGGTCTCAAAAAGTCCTTCAGGAAGGCAAACTTCTCCCAATGCTTGATCTAAGAGTTCCCTTGTTTTCTGGATTAGGTTCAAAATTACAAAGCTACTAAGATGAGCATTGGTAAGCGTATACCCAAAATTCGGCCTGATGTTCAACGACTGTTACATATATGTATATAAAAAAAAAACCTTACAAGAAATAAAAATATCATTGCACTATTTAGTTTTCACAAGTAAGGACTCATGTGAAAAGCATGCATAATTTTCTCAATAAATTCTAAAGAGATTTGTATATATTTTTAAAATAATTTTAGCAAATGGATAAAAAAATTAAATTGATAGCGTAGGAAAAAGTAATACAAATTATGAAAATGAAATAGTAAAGAAAGTATAGTACGTTTTTATTACTTTGGTAATTCTTTCTACATTTGCAGCAAGGTTAAAGGTTATTAAAAGACACTAGATAATTTTATCTTAGGTTAGATAGATTATAATTTCATTTAATTAACTTTCATTAGATGATCAATATATAAATTATTATATAACTATCATTAAAACGTAATAGCAAGGATTTCAAGAGTGAAATTTTTGATTTTTTTATAAAGATCAAACAAAATCTGATCAAAGATACTGGGTATTTTACGTTTGAAATTATTTAGATTATAATTCATTTAATTAACTTTGTTTAAGTTGTTAACTTACTTTAGACTTCACAGTACTTGTGCCTTCNATTTTGTATCAGCACTCTGATCTATGAACAGATTTACATTAGAAACGAAAAAAACTTTTCTTTTGTAACATAAATTTTCAAGATAAATTGTGAGATAAAATTGAATAGCTTAATTTTTATATTTTAAATAAGATAAAAAATAAATACCCAAAATTGGGCCTGATGTTCAACGACTGTTACATATATGTACATAAAAAAAACCTTACAAGAAATAAAAATATCATTGCACTATTTAGTTTTCACAAGTAAGGACTCATGTGAAAAGCATGCATAATCTTCTCAATGAATTCTAAAGAGATTTGTATATATATTTAAAATAATTTTAGCAAATGGATAAAAAAATTAAATTGATAGCGATGGAAAAAGTAATACAAATTATGAAAATGAAAAAGTAAAGAAAGTATAGTATGTTTTTATTACTTTGGTACTTCTTAATACATTTGCAGCAAGGTTAAAGGTTATTAAAAGACACTAGATAATTTTATCTTAGGTTAGATAGATTATAATTTCATTTAATTAACTTTCATTAGATGATCAATCTATAAATTATTATATAACTATCATTAAAACGTAATAGCAAGGATTTCAAGAGTGAAATTTTTGATTTTTTTATAAAGATCAAACAAAATCTGATCAAAGATACTGGGTATTTTACGTTTGAAATTATTTAGATTATAATTAATTTAATTAACTTTGCTTAAGTAGTTAACTTACTTTAGACATCACAGTACTTGTGCCTTCTTCAATGTTAATTAATTCACTTTTAGATATTCATATGTAGGTATACTGGATATTTTACGTTTGTAATTATTTAGATTATAATTCATTTAATTAACTTTGTTTAAGTTGTTAACTTACTTTAGACTTCACAGTACTTGTGCCTTCTTCAATGTTATTTAATTCGCTTTTAGATATTCATATATAGGTATACTGGATATTTTACGTTTGTAATTATTTAGATTATAATTCATTTAATTAACTTTGTTTAAGTAGTTAACTTACTTTAGACTTCACAGTTATATAATTCGCTTCTCAATGTTATATAATTCGCTTTTAGATATTCATATATAGGTATACTGGATATTTTAAGTTTGTAATTATTTAGATTATAATTCATTTAATTAAACTAGTTTAGGTAGTTAACTTACTTTAGACTTCACAGTGCTTGTGCCTTCCTCAATGTTAATTAATTCGCTTTTAGATATTCATATATAGGTATACTGGATATTTTACGTTTGTAATTATTTAGATTATAATTCATTTAATTAACTTAGTTTAAGTAGTTACTTACTTTAGACTTCACAGTACTTGTGCCTTCTTCAATGTTAATTAATTCGCTTTTAGATATTCATATATAGGTATACTGGATATTTTACGTTTGTAATTATTCAGATTATAATTCATTTAATTAACTTAGTTTAAGTAGTTAACTTACTTTAGACTTCACAGTACTTGTGCCTTCTTCAATGTTGATTAATTCGCTTTTAGATATTCATATATAGGTATATTGGATATTTTACGTTTGTAATTATTTAGATTATAATTCAGTTAATTAAACTAGTTTAGGAAGTTAACTTACTTTAGACTTCACAGTACTTGTACCTTCTTGAATGTGGATTAATTCGCTTTTTGATATACGAGGATGGTCTTCTGGGTATTCATAGATAAGTACTGTCCATAATACAAACCATATGCAACCAACAAAACCTAAAGATAAGAATGAAATTAAAAAATTCCAAGAACAATTACACTTACGAATAGACAACACATGATGGGCAGAGTCTCTTCGGTGTTTTAATTTCTCTGTAAGTAATTGTCCTCATTTTTTATTAATATTTTGGATAAGCATTGGGAACGTATTGAATTTTGCTTGCTTGTGTATGTGCATGTGCATGGTCGCTGGGAGAGGCAGAGGATGGACAACCACGCTTCTTTATTCTTAATCCATTATTTTTTCTGCTTGTAACAAAATTGTGGCGAATATTTATATGGAATCCGTACATAAAATAAGCAGAAATATCAATACATATTTTTTTATACAGGCAAAAATATTCGGATTTATTTATTTATTTATTAAGTAACTTAATACAGTGAAACCTCCATGAAAGAGCGGCTCTATTTATGACCACTTTTGGGAGGGTTGGAATTCTTTCCATAGACTGTGTGTTGAAAAATAGCCTTTAGAAGAGACCATTAAAACTTCTCCCCAGGGGTGAAAGCGAGACGGAAAAGAGGAAAGGCTGGTAGTAAAACCATTTCAGTTATAGCTAGTTTTGGGGAGGAGTTTACTTATTCTTTTTTTAAATTTTTAAACAATATCTATTTTATCTTGGAAAAGAAGCAGTTTTATATATATGCCAGAATTATAAAAGAAATCTTGATAGTTACAGATATTTCATTTTTTTCGAAAAAAATGCTGGAATGAAATGTTTTAAGTACCAGGTTTTTCTCTTTTCCGTCTTGCTATATAAGGGCTTTCACCCATGCTTCTCCCACCGACCAGGCGATCGTCCGCATCAAATGCGGAAAAGATCATATGAGAAAACACGACAAAATATCAGATCAAAAAATTTAGCAAAACAAAAAGGTAGATTAAAATGTTTTCACAATATTTGTGTGAGGCTATTATTTAGGGAGCTCTTTTTGTCGATGCAACCTAATATCGTTATGAGAGTACTCTAAAGACGATGCTATCAATAATTTACTTTTAGAGTTGAAAATTAATTAGAAAAAAAAGTTATTTTAGAAAAAACAATAATCTTAAACAAAAAAAATAACCTCTTCTCATATTTTAAAAGCTTATTTTTGTGATATTAAATTAAATGCAAATTTAAACAAGCAAAAAAATGCATAGTTGTTTATTTATCTAAAATAGTTCAATCTTTCCTAATTGGTAATTTTTTTTTTTGCGCATAAGTTGGTATCATTTTTACAGACGTTAAATTTTATTCTATTCATCGTTACGTCTTTTCATGACACCAATAGAATTGACATTTCCACACCAAAAAACCGCGAATGGAGAGTGGTCGCCCGAGAGGTTTCACTGCACTGAGTCATCACCTCCTACATCAGAGAGCCTCCACACGGTTTCTTATAAGTAGTCTGCGCAGATTATTCAAAAAGCGACCCACTTGCGCGCAAGTACCCAAATTCTATTATAAAAGTACTTCAGAGAAATTTTCCATATATATTTGAGAATTGAATCTGTAGTGGTTGACAAGTAATTAAGACGAACTAATTGTATTCATAAATGAAACAAATTTTTAGACATATATTTGCTACCACTTTCTAATTTTCAATAGATTTCATATGAAATGGTTCTTTCACTAATTGGTTTAGCTTTCTTGTGGTCTGATCGGACAAAAAACCGCGTGGAGGTTTTCAGTTATAGGAGGCGGTGATTGAGTTCTAACAAAATTACTATTGTTATGCAATCTTTTATCACTGATATTCACATTAAAATCCTTCATTTGCATTTCGGATGTCCAGGAGTCCAGTTTTATATCAAGACCAGTCCTAGTGGACTGGCTGTAAAATTCAAAGTTAAAAACAAAAGGAGCGTTGCGTTTCACTTATGTCAGACGGTGTTGGACGTGGTTTTGTATTGTAAAAGAAGTTCTGGACAGGTTTTATTTGCTTTTTTTTTTGCTAATGAGAACTTTTTTTTGCTTTTTTTTCTCCATAACATTTGAATGATATCAATACCAAATATATTGATACCAATATCTAATAAATGTTTTGCAAACAACTAAGCTACTGTTACCAAATAGATAAAAGACAGACGGCCATCCTCCTAGAAATGAGCTTTCACACAATATTCCAGTAAGCATATTAGCAGAAATAGTGCCAACCAGTACACCCATAAACATAGCAGTCTGAATGCGGCTTCTCTCCATTTTTGGCACCCATCGGCTGATTAAGACATTCATTGCTGGAAATGCTGCTGCCTATATGAAGACATCATTCATTATGCAGATTTGAATATTAGAATAATGTCACAAAACACTTACAAAGGGTTTTAAATTAGACTAACGGTTTTCAAATGTAAATACCAGGAAAATTTACATCTTGATATAGATCTTTATTACTTAAAAAAATATGAAGATTCTGAGTGCTCAAAATAAACGTCTGTGCTCAAGACTTGCTAGATGTGAAGGAGAAAAATCAGTGGGGTAGAAAGTTAAAATTAATAGATGGACAACCACTTTTCTTTCCTCTTATTCACGTCTGGCGAGTCTGGAGAATGGGTGCTAATTTTTTAACATATTGACTCTTACTACCATATTTTCATATATATTTTTTTTTAAAGAAATAAGATTTATATCCTCAAGTATATTTCTTAGATTTATTCATTTAATAGCAAAATGGTTAAAGTTGAAAGAAAAATAGTGCGTGGAGTCCCTCCGCGCGGAAGAAGTTAAACTTCGTAACCTGCGACGTTAATTGTAGAAGCAGTCGTAGAAGGATCACTAGTTCTATTCAACGACTCTTTTTTCTGCTCCGCTCGCTTCCATGCACTGTAATAACAGTAATATTGCGCATTTTTCCCTCGTGGACCTCTTGAACCAGTGGAAGTGCTTGTGGTTGCCTCATCGTTTCGCCATGGAAAATGTATTTGCATTAATATTGTATGTGAATGCGTCGTAATGTAATTTCAAAAGAGAAAGCCTAACAATCAATTGATATTCACAAGAGCCGTTCCTTGACATAACCTTAAATCCGTCGCATTGTCCGTGGGATTGTTTTCACTCATTTTTTACAATTGTTATCCACTAAATTTGAAAATAGAAAATACTATCCTATTAAATTGTATGTGTATCAAATCAAACTAAAAAAATATTTATAGAAAAACAATACTTTTATGCTAGTGAGAACCAAAACAATATGGAAATGAACGAGGGAAAACTGGATCCTACAACGTGATTTCCCGGCCAATAAAAATGTAGCGTTAAACGTTTAACTTAACCTTGTTGGAAGTCGCATAAGAAATATAACTTCAATAAACTATTGTATTACATTCATGCGATACGGCATAAACTTTTCTTATTCCTACTAGTTTATGTCAGAAAATTTTTCATAATTGTCGCTGCAGATAAACCAATAAATAAATAAAAAAAAAAATAATGATGTGGCAGTATGCTGCTTTACGAGATTTGATTGCAACTGATGGTGAATATTTCAAAAAATGCTGCAATGCAGCTTTCATTCAATCAAAGATTTTAAAAAGAAATATTGACTAAGACATTAGCTAACTGCAGCCCTATCAGCAATTTTTTTTAGATTTTTTCCAACTTTAACCGTATTTCTGTTATAATTGTTTTTGAGTATCGCCAGTCTAGTCTAAGATACTATGTAGGAAGAGTATAAACACTTTGTCATACGCGAAGAATATTGAAGTTTTTCGAATTTAAAAGGTTTTAAAAAGGGTTAAAACTTGAAACCTAATAAAGCAAAATTTAAATCGATCTACCAAAATATAATAGTACTTCATTTATGTCACATTAGAGCTGAACAATAGGCTATTGGCGACTGTCAGATAAACATCTCGGAAGATAATTTGAAGACATGCTATTACGATTGTGATCATCTGTGGAAGGGATGGCTTCCTCGCTTTGGTAGCCAGACGATCTGCTCGCAAGTCCAGCACTTTACGGTAAAACAATTTGACGAGGACCTATACCGAGTAAACTAGATGCCTTTGCTGGCAGATTAGAGTGGTCACCCACCCGCACACCGACCGCAACCCCCTTGACTTTGGTGTCCAATTGCGAACCATGTCTTATTGTTAGTCCTCTAACTATTACGTATATTTCGAATATCCTGTAGGAAAATAAAATATAGATAATTTAAATGTAATGCATTGTGAAGCATACTGGAGTAGGAAAGAAAGGAAAAAAAAACATTTAGTAAAATTTTTAATGAAATTTAGTGAGCAGTATCTTTTTATAAAGGTAGGTAAATAATAAATAAGTATTTTTTTACATTTTAAAACACTTTTTTTCTGTTTAAATTTGTTTCGAGCAAAAAGCAGACCAGATCGAATAAACTGCTGACTTTAAGCAAGTCTATGACAAACTTAGAAAGCGAGTAGTGCACTGAAGAGGCAAAAAAACTGGTATACCTGCCTACTATCGCGTAGGGTACCCGCGAGTACGCAGAAGCGCCGCAACACGACGTGGCATGGATTCGATCAATGTGTGAAGTAGTGCTGGAGATAATTGACACCATGAATACTGCAGGGCTGTCCATAAACCAGTGGGGGTAAGAGGGGGTGGGGATATCTTCTGAACATCACGTTGCAAGGCATCCCAAATATGTTCAATAAAGTTCATGTCTGGGGATTTTGGTGTCCAGCGGAAGTGTCTAAATTCAGAAGAGTGCCGCTGGCCACCAAAATCCCCAGACATGAACTTTATTGAATATATTTGGGATGCCTTGCAACGTGATGTTCAGAAGATATCCCCACCCCCTCTTACTCCTACTTATGGGCAGCCCTGCAGGATTCATGGTGTCAATTATCTCCAGCACTACTTCACACATTGCTCGAATCCATGCCACGTCGTGTTGCGGCGCTTCTGCGAACTCGCGGGTACCCTACGCGATAGTAGGCAGGTATACCAGTTTTTTTGCCTCTTCAGTGTAGTTAGATTTATTTCAACTTATAATAAAACTGTCCTATATGCAAATGTTTATAGATGAAATATAAATTTTTATCGCTGCATTTTTTATGACGCTTAATCGTTTTTCGCATGATGAATAAACGATTAAAACTTCTTTTTATTTTTTTAAGATTTTTTGGCTGAAGCTACAGTGAAATTTTGATATTAAAATATTTTATTTAAATCATTATTTTGTAAACTATATTTCAAAACTTTTTTATGCAATTTTCTTAACACTTTCACCTTTAACATAATGTTTTTAAACATAACAAAAAATTCAAAAGCTTTTATTTTGCATTTGAGTATTTAAATAAGAGTGCTTTCAGACAAAATTCTTCCAGATATTTTACACCATAAGAACAATTTTCCTAGGTCAATAAAGCTAGTCGATTTTAACGTCGAAATATATTGTCTTTACTTTATAAACATAGGTTTAGTTACACATTATCAGAAATAAAAGGTTCCTTTAATCTTTCGCTTCCACTTTTTAAATTTTCCTGATTGTAGCCACCCTGTTTTAACAAAATTGATACCAATTTTTAATATATTCTAGCAGCTTAAAAACCCTGCCTCCTTATTTAATTCTTCTCATTTATTTCAAAAATGCAGACCTTCATATTCACCATCTACTTTCATGTTTGTTTGAAGTAAATATCTCAATATACTCGAAAATGATCAGACTGCTTTTTTTTATACTCTAAATGTGATAGCTGATAATAGAAAATATCCATTTCGTTGTCCATTCGGTCACGTCATTGCTTATTGAAAATGTTGGCGTCATTGAAATACTGTTATGTATTATTGGAAGTCCTTAATATGTTGTATCTTTTTTACGAAAATAAATTAACGGTCACACAATTGATTTATTACTACAGAAATTTATTACTACCATTATGTATTGCTAATTAAATTATTCATAATTTGATATTAATCTATGTCACACTGTTTCGTCGAACTTAAAGTGGTAGGTAACAGAAGGAAATATCCACTAGGTATAAATATATATGTATAACTTATTATTTCAACTTTGTGAACTTATCAAGCAGTTATGTGTAAATATCTAGGAAATGTCTCCACTTTTTTCTACTTCCGAAATTTGCTACTTCTTGAAAAATAGACCATCAACTTTATGAGCTACTTTCACATCTCAACTATTGACCAATTTTTCTGTTACTGATATAGTATAGAATATTATTTTGTAAATTATTCTATCCTATATTTGATACAGAAGAATATTTTACAATCAGTAAAGTAGTATTATTACTACTTACTCCTGCCATTCCTTCCACAACTCTCACAGCAATCAATAACCAGACACTCAATCTGGCCGCAACAGGTGTCAATAAAGTGAACACTGCATGAGCTAACACTCCTACTCCATAAAACCATTTTCCGCCATACTTTTCCGCCAAAACACCTCCAGGTATTTGAGTTATAAAATAACCATAGAAAAAGGAGCCAATGACTTGACCTTGAACATCAGAATCCCAGTCGAATTCGCCAATAATCTAAAATTGATTAAGGTTTATTTTTACAGAGGCAACAAATTTCTATTTAACTTAATATACTAAAAATTTTATCGAACCCCGATTCCTTGTTCTTGCATCATTCATTTTTTCCGTATACATCGCCTGATTTTATTTGTCCCGTGGAAGATTTTCTAATCCAGCAGCGTTTTACGCTGTTTTTCGAAGCTTTGTCGCCAAATGAAATAAAAAAAAAAAAAGCCATTGAGCTTTATTCTCAGTTTTTGCAAATTTTTATGAGCCTAAGTAATGCAAAATTGGAATAAATTTTAAAATATTAAACAATTAGACCACAAACGCTTTTCATTTTCATAAAACTATGTTTTTTCTCTATATCAACGTTTTGGGTCATTTTCAAAATAAAGGTAAATAGCGCTGGCTTTAGATAGGCTAAACATGACCTGACAGTCATGAGTATTAGTAGCAAACTCACAGCTGTTATAAAAATAGCATATTATTCGCAAATAAAGAATCATTTCTTATCACGACATGGTTTCGAAAAATTGTCTTTTAACGATCTGCACCCCTGTTTAGCATTCTTTTAAATATAAAAAAAAAACTTGATTCTTGTCATTGTTTCATTTCGGGTAACAGATTTCCTTCCTTTTTCTTAAAAAAAAAAGAAAATAAATAAAAGCTTGCATTATATTTGGGGCCAACTACAGCTAAGATTAAAATCTCAAAAAAAAAAAAATAAAAAAATAAAAAAATAAAAAAAATTAGTTGTTAAAGGTCACTGGATTGTAAATTAGCGTCTCGTTACAAATTCTATTCTCATAAAGTTTTTAATACCCGTATCGATGGTTTTAGAAATAGTAAAAATATTTGAAACAAAATTTTAATCTTCATGTAAAATACGAAGTTAAGTCTATGATTGAATTTTCAGATTAAAGAAATGTAATTGTGTTTATAATTTTTATTGTTTATAATGGTAGATAGTCAATTTTGAGTTCTGTTTATTTAATGATCTTAGAAATCGAATAGTTCTATCTTACTATAGTACGATACTATAGAAATTTATTTTTAAATAAATTAAAGCTGCCACGACTTAACGCTTAAGCTTTTTTTTCTAAAATTAGGAAAGAGTTAATTCAATCATAATAATTTAATGATAGCGAATAATATTATTTATTTATATTAAAAAAGAAAAGTGGTAGTTACACATTCATTTAATGCAGTTGTAATTTCAATTTTTGGGGAATTTGAAGGAAAAAAATTGCTAAAACAATCAATCAATTTAGTTTTTGATGTCCACACAGAAGTAATTACAGTTATATACCATTTTACAACAGTTGCGTTAACCGTATTGGATTAAAACTCGTTTGGTGGCTGTAAGAATTATATTGTAATATGTAATAAGAACTTGTTTTATTATTTTTGAAAAGAAATTGTAAGATTACCAAAAAAAAAGAATTACAATTACATTAAGAACCATTAGATTAGTGTCAAAATAGTTATTAGAAATCCAAAAAGTATAAAATACAAAATGGCAGCGTTAGAAACGTTAACGTAAATCTTTTAGCAAAATCCTCAAATATAGTTCACATAAAAAAATAGTGATCGCTTTGTTACGATCACTGGTCCATACCTGCCAACTTTTAATCCCTTCCATTATCACTTTTCGCAGTGGTATTAAAATGGAATTAAAACTTCAATTTTAAGCAAACAAATACGTTGTATTTGAAAAAAATTAAGTTGACAACAAATATTAAAGCATATTAATATATAGGTTTAATTTTTGTAACAATAGTGGTGATCAAAATCATTTAGAAATTAAATTTATAAAAGGAAAAAGTAGTATATATTTACTACCACTTTAAATATGAAAATAAAATCTCCCGCAAAATCCGGGAGAGTTGGCAGGTATGCTGGTTACCCATTGGTCAAATGATTTTTTTTTTCAGGATTAAATCCGATAAACGCATACATTTCAAATCATGGGCTGCAAAAACTGTTTCAATTGATGTTATTCGTCGGATTGGTTTTCAAATCCCGCCTATATACGTGTTTCAAGACGTCACCTTACTTCTCCAGTATTCGAGGGGAGAGTCGGGTAGCCTCGCCCACTTAAGGAGTATTGCTTATATTTCTGTATAATATTGAGTAATAATCAATATTTTTGTATGTTTCTATTATTTTATCATCTAATTAAATAATGCAAAAAAAAATAAACCAAAAAAAGAATAGTTTAACTTAAAAAAATAGAAATTAAAAAAAACATGTTTTTCAGCTCTTTTCAAAATGTGTCTGGTAGCCCCGCCCAGTAACAAAAATCATGTTTTTTGACTGTTTTTTTTTTTTCAGGTATAAATTAAAGTGACCAATGTATTGACAATAGATAAACCTCATTTATCATTTTTGTCACAAAATTATTTTATTTATTAAATATTTATATACTTTTAGTGAATTCTCTCATTTAATAACAATCTTTTAATAACAACAATATTTGTTGTTAAAAATGATTATAACATTCAAATTTGAAGCAATAAAATAATAATCTTTGCAACCGTACATTTATCAACGAAATAAAATTGGGCGGTGATACCTGACATTCATGTGAGCGGGGCTGCCCGAAATTCAATTTTTTTGTAAATTTGTAATTACTCGAACAATTTTTCAAAAATAAACTTCTTTCTTCGTGCAAATTAAACCTAAGACTACATACTTTAATGCTGTATGTATAGAAAAAATTATTTTTTTAGTATTAAAATGAAGTTTAATCGAAACATTCAACCAATTTTTCTTAATTTCATGACTATTGTATTCAACATATTTTCAAAACTATTGTTTACCATGTTAACAGCTGCATAAATACTTGAAACTTTGAAAATAATCTTTCTTTAATATAACAATTAATGTCCGATGGCCCATTGATTTGAAAAAATATTCTATACTTATGAAATTGACTGTGGGCGGGGCTACCCGTCTCTCCCCTGTATTAAAATCACCGTCAAGACAACTAATATAAGTGAATAACAAAGAGAATATAAAAATGCTTTAAATTAGTATTGTGTAAATACATTAAAAATGCCTGCTTTTGAAAAATAAAACTGCAGCGGTCGCCATAGTAACGCATGCTTTTATTACTCTAGAAACGTTTACTATTACTCTAGAACACAATTGAAAAGTGTGTGAACGCCATCAAATCGAAACCAAGACCCATTTGAAAATGGGTAAAATATTATTGCAGATATTCAAGAAGAGCAAAAGGATACCAATGCGAAGGATAATTTTAAACATCAGTTGAAATAATTTATTTGTAGTAATGGACAAAAATTGTTTTGAACTAAATTTATAATATTTATTTATACAATATTTTGTCTCCATTTTAAAAATATTGATACCGATGAGAAGGAGAATTTTACACATCTGTTAAAATAATTCATTTGTAGTAATGGACAAAAATTATTTTGATTTTAATTTATAATATCTATTTATACAGTACTTTGGATTTCCTGGAAATACGGATATTTCTAATTTAATTATGATATAAATGGAGGGTATGCTGGACCACATTAGTAGTTTGAACTTTAATATGTTAAGTGCAAATATCTATTATTTAAATGCAAAAAAAATCAACTATAAGTTTTTATCGAAAATTAGTTCAACCTTTATCTAAAAATATAAATGCTGACTTATTGTAAATAATTTAATTAAAAAATATCAACTTTCGATTTTTCTTTTTGCACTTTAAGGATTTTCACTTAGATGCAAACTATTATTAATATAATTATCTCAATTTTGGTCTTAAATTATTAATCTATGGCTTTTGAAACTGAAAATGGTCAATAATAATCGAAGATATTTATTTTTTTATATAAGTATGTCGGGTTATTTGATTTTTTCCGTGAAATATACAATCTATGACATTATTCATTTTTGTGCAAAATATAAAAAATAATGAATAACTTTGGGAAGACAAAGAATAACTATAGGATTTCTTTCCGTTGCATGAGATTTTTAAATTGAAAAAATCGGCTTCTCCTCTTAATGATGCAGTTTTTATGCAATTTAATTATCTAATCTTAACCAAGATCTTTTTTTAAATTTCTTGCAGAGCCTCTAAAAATTTAACAGTCACCGAGCACCTTTAAGATTGGAAATATTATGTACTTTTTACTATATTGAACTTTATTTCTCAGTTATATACTGTAAGTAGTAAATTGAGTGACAAAATAAAACTCTTCAAAGTTTAAATTTAATGCAAACATTTAATGCTTTTATTTTTGCTTTTAATTCTCTTTGTAAACAGAAATAGCACTAATGAAAATAAAGTGAAAATAATTTCAAGGTAAATATTGCTGATCCACAAATCGTAATTTTATTAATATGGCTCTTTATCATTAACACGTTGAATGCCATAGGGGTCAGCGGTGACCGACACTGAGTTCGTTCGTAGCGCCACGGTGATCACCGGTGACAGACGAAGGCAAGATTATTAGAAACACATAATTCGAGTAAATGTTTAATTTTTATATTTAATTATCGTTGCTAAAATGGTTTGAAGAAATTAATGCAATATACAACACACGAAAATAGTTTTATTTATATACACAGAAATGCCAGCTTGCTCGCGACCGCGAATAAATATTTTCGAATGGTAGTTTATTAATTGTGATTCTTGGTTTAATAAATTCAATTTAGTATATTTTTATCACCCACAATTTCTAAGCAAATTGCAGGTTTATATCAACGCCTCCTATAACTGAAAGCTTCCACACGACTCCTTAGTCCGATCAGACCACTATGAAAGTAAACCAATTTGTGAAAGAACCATTTAATATGAAATCTATTAAAAATTCGAAAGTGGTAGAAAATATATGTCTAAAAATTTGTTTAATTTATGAATATAATTGGTTTGTTTTATTTACTTGTCAACCACTACAGATTCAATTCTCAAATATAGGGTAAACCAACCAGTGAAAGAACGCTACCACAGTGAAGGAACATTTCATATATATAGATTAAAAATAAGAATTTGAAAGTTTTTCTTTAGATTGATTGGTAACAATAGCTTACCGCCAAACAATAAGAAGTCATCTAGCAATATTTTGAATTACCTGGTCAAATAGACTTCCCTGGAAAAAATTTTGAATTTGTTATCTCTGCAACACCTTGTTTCTTTGAAAAAATTATAAGGTGAGTGTTTGTATTTATATGTTTGAAGTGGAATTAATTGCATGTAATAGTTTTATTTTTCTCACTGTGAAAAAGAGAATTCAAAATATAATTATTGAAATTACGTTTTATTTTTTTGTAAGCATCATAGCATAATAAAGTACTGAGATAAGGGGGTGTTTATTCACGTGATCACCAAACGTTGAAAAACCAGTGAAGGAACAAATGTTCCTTTACTGTTTTTTTTTTTAAGTTAATGAAAATAAAAGATAAAATTTTATTTTCTTGTACCTTTAGTGATGTTCCGCATCAAAAGTATGTTAATACGAAAAACAACTTCTAACCAGTGAGGGAGCAGGCATGTTCCTTTACTGTGCATAGATTTCCCAGTGAATGAAAAGTATGTGTTAATATGTTGACACTTTAATTTTCAATTCATGATTACAAAAAAAATTTAACATTTTCCAAGTATTTATATGTTATAATTTAAAGAATAGGCTTGTTTTTAAATATTTGTATGGCTTATAAATTCATAAAGAGCATTAAAAAATAACGAAAATTAAGTGTTCCTTTACTGGGTGTTCATTCACTGGTATGAGCTGTTCCTTCACTTGGTCTTCTTACTACTTGTTATTTGAACCTCCAAAACTTTAAAACAATATTATGTAAGTTCTCTACAATTTTTTTTACATAATTTGCAATTAGTAAAAAATATGTTGACACAGTCATCTAATTTAAATTACGAATTTTGAAATTAATATGATTTTTTAAAAGCAAGCGAAGCTTAAGTGTTCCTTCACTGGTTAGTTTACCCTATATGATAAATTTCTCTCAAGTACTTTAAAAATAAAATTTGGGTTCATGCGCACAAGTGGTTCACTTTTTAAATAATCTGAGCAGACTACTTATAAGAAACTGTGTGGAGGCTTTCTGATGTAGGAGGTGATGTTTATATTCGCAGGTCAACAATTCGCACCACTTTTACTCGATATGTCATGCTAAACCTTTTAAAAAACTAGAGAAACCTGTCTAATATTTGCAAATTTATTAGTTATTTACGTCTGTGGCCAGACGGGCAAGCTATGTAGAAATAGCGCGGCAATCATCATGTCAATAAATAAGTTTATATTTAGTTACGTATGCACAACATTTAATGGAAAGGAAGGTTTTGTGCTGATCAGCAATATGCGAAAAGTGTTGTCCGGTGGTGAATTTCATCATGAATTTGACGAAAAACACAAATGCAGGTGAATTGAACAAAAAACTGACATATTACTAAATGCTGACTTTCTTTTTATGTAGTGAACGTTTCCTCGTAACGGGGATAAACAATTACCACTTGAATTTTTTTCCCCTTTCCCTCAAAGAGCGCAATATTTAAATAGTTTTTCGAATTTTTTCATAAAACAATATTTCAATTTATTATTTGATAAATTTTCCTGGTCACTTATAAAACGTATCGGGTTGGACAAGAGTATTTGGATGAAGGTAAGAGGATTAAACTAAAGTTTTTTTTAAGTCAACTCACCATTTCGGCGTTTTCCAAGGATTGGTTTTTTGTAATCACCAGCTCTGGACAAGTGACCATTGTTTCATTGCTACCATTCGTTGGTCGTTGGTTTCCAACCATGGCAACCATTGCCACACTTAAGTTTACTCTCATGGCGTAGAGATTGACGTGACCCAAGAAGCCGAGAAAAGTCAGCACTAGACGAGCCGGAATTACTGAAAATAAATAACCGATTTCATTTATTAAAATGTATGCAATCATAAAAATGATTTCGATTAATATTTTTAAATTATTATAATACACAACTAAAATTTTGAAATCTATGATATTTTTAATTTTGCTGATATTTTAAGTACGATTTGTGACAGTTTCGTTTTAAAAGGATGGTTCCTTTTTCAATAAAGAAAAAAATATATATTTTAAATATATAAAATCTAAGACTAGTGCCTCTTTTAAAACAAAATGTTTGGGTATAGAACAAATATCCACATTAGAAGATTTCTTTATTTCGTAGCAACTTAAATTTCTGAAGTTTACATATATTTCTATACATAATGTAAGATTTTTGAATTATTTTATATTTTACAAACAACCGAACCAATTCCGAATTTACGGCATCGGGACAGACTAGTCTTTGTGAAGGACTTTTTAATGGTACTAGCTCGCATTTGCGTTACAGGAAGGGGGAAACAGCGAAAGCCTTCCATGGTCAGCCAACGACAAAAGGATTCTAACCCATGATACGTCGACCACTGAGCATATTTTTGCGTCAGCACTGTGATCGATGCGAGCCAGAATTAGAATTAGTGTCCACCAGCCTTCGCTAGAATTTCACCTCATGCTCTAAAAATCTGGAGCTAATGCTCTACCCCTTGAGCCACCGCTCAGTTTTTAAATCATTGTAAAGATATATTTTCAAGGTCAAGAAACATATTTTATGACATAAATTTTGCTGCAACATTAAAATGCTTAACATACTCTCCGGAACCCTGATTTATTAAAAATGGTTTATACTAGTTCCTTTCCGAAAGAACGTCTGTTAGTTAAGTCTTTTAAATATTTTTGCTAACGCTTTTAATTTTCAACATGAAATTGTTTCAAAAATGAATAAATACTTTATTTTCTTCGAGAAACCATAATTAGATTATTGTGGGAAAATATTGAATTTAAATAAATCAAAACTCTTGGAGTGGTAAGCTGTATCACATTTTATTTTGGTAAAATTTTTTAAACGCTACATTACATCTTGAATCACATACTTCATATAAAGTTCATATTGAAGAACACTAAATTGATCTGTTGTTATTGTTTTTTCTAATGACATTTGGATAATCCAAGCTGGCTAGCAATTGGCCCTTTGCGAATTACCACATAGCAAAGGGGACATGTAAAAATGCGTTTTTGAAATTTGTGCAATTCATACAAAAGTTTAAAAAAGTGGTAGCAAAATTACTTCGTAAGCTGTTTTGTTTTTCAAAGAAATTATCCATTCATGATTACTAAATTATCATTACATAATCATTCATTTTTAAAAACAGGACATTTATTTTATACTATCTACTTCCCAAATTTATGCCTGCCAACTTCTATATGCTTTCTGCAATGTATTTTACAGAGTGATCGACATTTAAAAATCAAAGCTTTCGGAATTTTTGGTAATTCGTCAAAATTTTAAAAGCCTCTCCACGAAAGTGCTGGAAAAAAGTGGTATTGCATATGAACTTTTAAATAACTGAGCAAAAATTAATACATTAGCTTAGCTACCACTATAATAAATTTTTGTAAGAAGCGTAAAAAGTTGGCAGTCCTGCAAATTAGTTGCTATTTCTCAAGTAGGTAAAGCCATAATTAACTTACAGTGCAGTTAAGTAGATCGACACCAGTTAACTAATACTGCTAATGAATTCATGAGTCAATAGCAGGGATGCCACAGGAGACTGACTATTTATGTAAAAAGTGGTAGGAAATAAGTTTACTTTAATTTTTTTATTATCTCTTAAATTACTCAATCGTATCTACCTCAGTCTACATTTCATATTATTCATATACAAACATGTTTTGCATTCACTTTTATTAGTAAGCAGGAAAAAATATACCATAAAAAGTTTCTAATTTTAATTTTTCAAATAAAATTTTGGATTTTATTAGACAGCACTTTTTGCATTTTAATCGCCTGTGGTAACGCTGAATAGTTGGAAGACAGTTTTATGCTATCACTATTGGAATAGTCCTTAAAAAAAATGAGGCGTGTTTATGATCGTGCGAATACTGGATTTTTGAAGCTGATTTGATACTGATTTAAGGGAGGAATGTTCGGTAAGTAGCTGCTATTGATTGATGGCATGGCACCCTGGAATCTCGGAAAAATGCTTTAACAAAATCATAGAATCATCACTACCAATATTTTATTTTAAAACCGTCGTATAACAGCCGAACCAATCTCTGGGTTTACGACTGCTGATGCTCAACTCTGTAGCCTTGAAATTTTTAATCCGATTCAGAAAGCAAGGAAGCTCCTGGATCAAATAATGGGAGAAATTTGTATTCGTGGAGGACTTTTTGATGGAAAAAACCCTTTCACTCGAAGTAGTCCTTTTAACAGTCAAAGAAATGGACGCAATTATTAGCATTTTGAACGAGTTTTCACAAACTTACCTCTGAATGAAGTGGTAACCAAACATTAAGATGAAAAATTTTTTACAATTAGAGTGGTGGTTATTTACAGGCGACAGTGGTGACTGACATTCACTTCTCGAGTGGAAAGGGTTAGCGCGCATTTGTGTTACAATTAGATTAAAACCACGTAAACCTGCCACGGTCAGCCTTACGGCAAGAGAGCTCTACCCCATAATCCGTCTACAACTGAACGTTTTTTACGTAAGCACATAATGGTAGCATATAGCATCACCTCCTACATCATAAAGCCTCCACATGGTTTCTTATGAGTAGTCTGAGTAGATTATTTAAAAAGCGAACCACTTGTGCGCATGAACCCAAATTCTATTATAAAAGTACTCGAGAGAAATTTATCATATATATTTGAGAATTGAATCTTTAGTGGTTGACAAGTAAATACAACAAACCAATTATATTCATAAATGAAACAAATTTTTAGACATATATTTGCTACCTTCTAACTTTTAATAGATTTCATATTGAATGGTTCTTTCACTAATAGGTTTATTTTTATAGTGGTCTGATCGGACAAGAAACCGTGTGGAGGCTTTCAGTGATAGGAAGCGTTGTATATAGTCGGTGCCATTTCTACCAGTAATCAGTTCAAAATTTGCGACAGAAGGAGTAGTTTACATTTTGCTACCAATTGGATATTTGCAGCAGACCTTAGGGAACTTTCTGGATGACTCAATGCGTAGATAAAGCAAAAATATTTGATACATAGATTAAGCTTCACATTACTTAGTAACATTTTGGCAAAACATTAGGAAAAATAATGCTGGGAATAAAATTTTTATCACTAAAAATAATTAAAATTTGTTACTTCGTGATAGAAGACACATCGTTCTCCTGGATGGTTATAAAATAATTATTAATTTGTCAACATATATTTGAAACAAAATACTTTTTACTTCTTTCGCTGGCAACATGTTTATAACTTCAAAATTTAGAATAAGCTTTCCATCACAGAGAAAAGATACATGTTACAACGTCTGGGGCAATGTAATGAATAAAAGCTTGATTATAATATAAGTTAAGACATCTGTTACAAAGTAACATGTATCCTATGACAATTTGAAACACGTTACGAGGGTTTTACAAACAGGTGTTACGAAACTGAGAGACCTAAAAATCACAATTATCCGTCAAATGATAATCCTGATTGGCATTTGAATAGAAGTAAAGAGGTTCTATCCTGAAATGTACAAGAAATAAAAGCCTTCATAATGCACTGCCAAACTTAACGCTTTTTTCAGGTTTTCAGAGAAATAGCACAAACTATTTTATTTCATTTTAATCTGAATAGAATAATTCAGTGATTCAGATTTGTCGATATTGTACGAATTCGTAGTCAAATTTCGCTCAATAGTAACAAACTTTATAACATAATGCTTGATGATTGGTTTCTTAAATTTGAATTAAGGTGAATTTCCTTATCATGAAATATTAAAACAAAAAACAAACAGAACGTGCATTACATTGTTAAAAATAACGCGGAATTCGTAGATAAATTTTGATCGAATGATCAAGTACTACCATACAATCCTAATCATGTGATAGGAAAATTTTTATTATTAATTCGTAGATAACTTTTGATCTAATGATCACGTACTACCATGCAATCGTAGTCATGTGAAAGGAAAATTTTAATGAGGCTAATTAAATTGTGTAAATGACATTTTAAGTTTCGGAATTCGATGCAAAAATCTGACACCTCTGCAAAAAAAGAAACCCGTTTATTTTGATGAATTTTGGTATCTATATCTTAAAAAAACTGGTTGAGGGTAACCAAAATGAGAGAAATTTGGTCCACAAAAATCAGGACCGGGGAGCTGTCGAGAGTGTTTTTTGATGTAAATGGGTCACCGGTGTCACCGGTGTAAATGGGTATTTTTTCCTGACACTCTAATTACAAACAGAAATATTTTTTGTATTGATATTTTTAAAAACAATTTAATAGTTACTAAAAAATCTGTTAGAATATCGAAATCATATTTGTACTGAAATATAAAATCCAAAAAAAGTAGTAGGTAAAAAAGTTTTCTTTTCATTCATTATAATTTTTTTTCGAATATTGTTGAATATTACACTTTTAAACTTAAAATAAGTCGAGATTTTGTCTTTAAATTTGAAAATTTTGTTAAATTTGAAAGTTTGTCGAATTTTGTTTTGAAAATTGTTTTTGTCTTTAAAAGAATAAAAAGTAGTTTTTAGTCAAATTATTTTTAAAAAATTTCTACAAATACGAACAGATTTTCTAAACCTTCTATTTTCTCATAATGTTGAATATTATGTTTTTCAATCGAAAAAGAGTTTTATTTTTGGGCCATTTAAAAAAAAATAAAAAAATGGCTCTTAGTCAAAATAATTCGAAGTTTTATTTATAAAAACTATATTTTTTACCCAATTTTCTTCTTCGAATTTTAAATGCTATTTTTTTCAATATAAAATAATCAAGATGCTGTTTTTGTTTTCTTTTTAGTTTTACAAAATAAAAAATAGTTCTAAGCTAAAATATTTCTATATTTTTTTATTGCTCTAAAACAAAGCTTCTCGATCTTAATTTTTCGTTTTATAATGTTGAAGTATGTATTTTTCAATGTAAAAAATTTCACGTTGGTTTATTTTGTTTTCATAGAAATCGGGAATTTTCTTATTTAACCAGTTAAATATCTGGGAATGTTTGTTGCTCAAACCAATTTTTACTTCAATCACAAAAAAACAAAAATAACCCTCTTGAATAATATTCAATGTAAGTTTTAAATGTCTTTTATGTTTAAAAAAAAACTCGATATTTAACATAACCGTTATGATATTTAACATAATCATTATGAAATTGAACACTAACAGAGGGCATGGCATAACAATCATGGCAGGAAGAAAGAATATTGTTTTTTGAACTATTTTACAACCAATTATCAGAAGACGTGAAAATAATTCTATATTCTTATTCAGATTTTATACTCTAATAAAATAATTCTAATTTTTTATTTGCCCCTGTCTAATTTGAAATAAAAATCAAGGAAGAACACTCAAAGTTAGTGTGGATTAAATTCAAAACTAGATGTTAAGATTAAAGTGATAGCGTAAACAATTTTGTTGCAATGAACATATTCATATTGGCGCAACTGATTAATGATATTACAATATATCATATATTGTCCTAAAAATATCATTAACCTGGTTCTTTCTTTCACTAAGCTCTTCATGTCAATACTTTATGAATTAAAATATTTTTATACAGGAAAAGAGGCAAACCTCGATACTTTAATATATTTGTGCCCACCTATATACATGTTATTTTAAAAAGGAAGTATACTGATGATTGACAAATAATACCAACACATCTATACTAGCTCTATGTAAACAATCTTTCTACTAGCAGCAGATGCTTAGGTAGAATTTACATTTCCAAAGAGTTGACATAATTTGAAAAAATATGCTTAAACTTTTTTTCAAAAATGCTTCCAACCCATTCAAAATTTCGATAAACCAAAATGGGGACAGGAATTTGATGACTTTATTACTAGCTTTCATATTAGCAATTTTGAAATCAGGTATGCCACGGGCAACTTAAANCCACAAGCTCGATCCACACAAACAAGAGATGGCTTAACTGTCGATAAACGCACACACAATAATACACTAATCTATATCATGATCCATCAAAACACTGCCTCAACTACTACTCATAATAAAAATTGGTAAAACACACAACACAACATAAACAAAACATACATATCACACAATCAACCACGGACTAGCTCACAATAGCAGCCAACGGGACTGATCACCACACACGCCACACCACTGACCCTGCTCCCAGTCCCCGGGGACAGACAGTGAGTCCGGAGCTTTTCCGCTACCCGTGATGGCCATTTATGGTAAATGTAAAAAAAAAATAAATAGAAAATAAATAAAATGAAAAAATACCCGTGACGTGACTAGCTATTTTATATTGTACTGTTATTGTCGATGTCCATCCTTTGAGTCTGTAATGTAACGTTGCTAGTTTTTCTATGTAAAATTAAATTGTCGCTACTAGGACGGGATAGCCTGGTCAGTGGGGTGCCGGGCCCATGTCCAAGAGTTAGTGGGTTCGGTCCCCGCCGGTCGAAGACTCCCCGTGTAGTAAATGGTGACTGGTGCACGTTAAATCTGTCGAGTCTCAAAGTCCTCCATGTTCCCATAACAAATCAATACCTCTGGGGGTACCGATCCAGGAGTTTCCTTGTCTTCAGGATTGGTTTAAAATTACAAGGCTACGGCGTTGAACATTAGTGGTCGTAAACCCAAAAATTGGGTCGAGTGTTCAACGGCGGTCATAAAATAAAAAATGAAAACTTTATGAATTAAAATATTTTTATATAGGAAAAGAGGTAAACCTCGATACTTTAATATATTTGCTCCCACCTATATACATGTTATTTTAAAAAGGAAGTATACTGATGATTGACAAATAATACCAACACATCTATACTAGCTCTATGTAAACAATCTTTCTACTAGCAGCAGATGCTTAGGTAGAATTTACATTTCCAAAGAGTTGACATAATTTGAAAAAATATGCTTAAACTTTTTTTCAAAAATGCTTCCAACCCATTCAAAATTTCGATAAACCAAAATGGGGACAGGAATTTGATGACTTTATTACTAGCTTTCATATTAGCAATTTGTAAATCAGGTATGCCACGGGCAACTTAAAATGTATAAAGTGATAGAAGCTCAATTCATTTTAATTTATTTATAATCTGCTTAATTATTCAATAGTATTTATCACCATAACTTAGATTAGAACCGTGGAGGCTCAGGGTATAGAGTGCTCGCCTTCCAATGAAGCAGGGGCGGATCTTCTTAAGGGCTTTTTGGGCTGCAGCCCAGGGCCCCGTTGATAGAAAGGGCCCCAGTCCCCACTGAAAACAGTAGGTGATATTTTGAATTAAAAAAAAATCTAATATTAAAAAAAAACTTGGTCAGTGTATTTTTTCGCGTCTATTACGGGAGACTTCCCGCCGCGCCGCTTAACGCCCGCCGTAATTTTGTTTTTTTCCCCGCACTTCTGTTCTCGTCGTCAAAGTGACAAACTTGTTTAGTTTACTAATAAATGATAACTCAAAAGTTTTAAAGACCTTTCTCTTATTTTACTTATAATTGAAAGTACATAATCAGTATAAGAAAAGATTTCCTGCTCTTAGTTGGTAAGTAAAAAGTTATAAATAATGTTCTTTTTTGTTTTTAATGTATTTTTTTAATACTAAATGAACTTTTTAATCTATTTTTAATGATAATTTGTGAATTACTGCACTCATTATTGTTACAATCACTATTGTAGTGCAAAAAATATGCACTCATTATTGTAATGCACTCATTAGTGTATTTCAAAAAATATACGTTTTCTTTTCTACTTCGACCCATAGGTGGGAACTGTTAAATCGTGAAACAAAACTCAAATTTACGTTAAAAAGTTTAAGCCAGACCAGATGGTCTTGTCACTATGATGCTGTCAAAGCTTTGAAAAAAAATTACGATGGCAGTATGAAAATTTTCGAAAGTTTCAGCTAAAATGAGGATGAGAAAGTTGATTTCCGGAAAGAGGCACGAAATTTATTCAATAAAATGGCGAAACTTGATAGTGCAATTTTAATTATTTTTTGGGAAGAAATTTTGGGGAGATTTAATTTAGTTAATAAAAAAATACAGAGCCCTGGTTTAGATATTTGTGAAGGTAACAAGTTAATTGTGTCATTAAAGGACTTCGTGAGCAGTAAGGTACCAATCAGATCAGAAGCTAAAGGAATACGAAGAGAAAGCTAAAAAATTAAGTACTAGTGTGGGAATTGACTACAATGACATAAACAAAAGATGCATTACTCCAAAATTTTCAGATAAGTCTACAGATAAATTCTCAGTATACGGGGCAGAAAAATTTAAAAGAGACACGCTAAACGTTTCGTTGGATAAGCTGATTATGGATTTAAATAAAGGGAGCCAAGTCTATGAGATGTATAGCAAGAAGTTCAAATTTTTAATGGATTTGCTAGACAAAAATATGGAAAACATAGATCTGGAAAGTGTACGAAATATTGTTGATTATTATCCAGATGACGTAGACGAGCATTTAGTGAATGAGTGCATTCAGTTAAACTCTTATTTACTTCAGTCTAAGCCAGAGTCTTATATCTCTTGCAGTGAAATTTTTATGCTAATTTATGAAAAGAAACATATTGATGTTTTCCCAAATTGCTATACTATCTTAAAGATTTTTTTAACGTTGCCAATCACTAGCTACGAAGCTGAGGGCTCTTTCTCCAGGATGTCATATATAGAAAACAAATATACAACAATGTCGAACCATCGATTAAACCATTTATCAGTTCTTTCCATTAATTGTGATTTAACGAAGGACTTGCAATGTGATGAGCAAATAAAGGAATTTGCGGCGCAAAAATGCAGAAAGGTTGCTTTTTAATTTATATAATAAAACTACACATAACCAACCAATTTCTTTTGCAATAATGTTGTACAGTTGCTGTTTGTATATACAAATAAAAATAAATAAATAAAAGAAAATTTTATTGTCCTATTTTTTTCTATATACTTATCTACATCACTATAGAAAACAGTTTTTTGACAAAATGGCTATTAGGATCCCTAAGTAGTTTCAGCCCAGGGCCCCACAAAATCACTATCCGCCCATGCAATGAAGTGATACGGGCTCGAATCCCAGCGATGGCTGGTCGATGCGAATTCCGCTCCCGGCTTGCACCGACCACAATGCTGATGTGAAATATCTTCAGTGGTATACGAATCATGGATTAAGAATCCCTTTGCAGTCAGGCTAACTGTGGGAGGTTTTCCCCTCTATGCAACTCAAATGCGTGTTAGTTCCATCAAAAAGCCCTCAAATGCAACGAAAAGCAAAAAATTTCTCCCAATACTTGAACCAGGATTTTCCTTGTTTTCTGGATTAAGTTCAAAACTATATTGAACTTAAGTAGTCGTAAGCCTAATATTGGGTCGGCTGTTCAATGACTGTTCCAAAAAATAACTGACATTCAATAATAGTAATATTTAAATCAAAACTTTCACTCCCAGTAAGCTGAAAAGTATGTGTTACAGAAAATTGCTGATTTTAGTTTCTTTAATTAAAATTTTGAAATTGATCAGTCACCACTTTTTGCATTTTCTGTTGTTTGTGGTATGCTAAATCTGTAAGATCATAAAATTTCTGTTAAGTTACTTTTAGAATCATAGAGTAAACAAGAAAAATATCTTTGAACTTTTAACGTTTTTTTTTAGAAGCAAATTTCAAAATACAATAGTAGAGTTTTGATCCAATGATTTTTATTCAAACTCCGTAGTGGTAGATAAATAAATATTAACCCCAACTTCTTATTAATATATAATAAAATAGTTCGGATTTCATTTTTTCTTCTTACACTAGTTATGCTGTTGTGAAAAGGTCACAAACCAAGGTGTACCAGGGGTGACTAATAAAATGCACAAAATTTTAAAATTACCAACTTTTTCAAGCGTATTTATTTCAATTTCCTAATGAAAGTGTATAAGAAGAATATTTTCGTAAAAAAATCGAATGAGAAGTATATTTTCAAATTAAATATGAATAATTTGCGAGTCACGATGGGAGTAACGATTGAATAAGTAAATAGATTAATGGATGGAGTCTCGATCACTTCTGACATATCCATGTCATATTAAAATGCAATTAATATGCATTTTAATTGAGACTTTTATTCAATCATGTCAGAATAAAATACCATAAATGTACCACTCTTCTTAAAGTAGTTTGTAAATTTTACTGAAGGAATTTTTAATTTTTTCAAATTAATTGATATTATCAGAGATGCCAACTTGCTCCGGACAGCAAATAGATATTTTAAAGTGGTAGTTTATCAATTGTGATTTTGGATTTAATAAATTCGATTTAGTATATTTTACTCCACCACTATTTCTAAATAATTCGTAGGCTTATGTAATTCACCATTTTATAGTACTTATGTCATGCTATATCATTTAATAAGCAAGCAAAAATAGTTAAATGTTTGCAAAATTTAATTTTTAGTTATTTACCGTTTATTAATTTATTTTGACTTGTCCGGAGCAGTTTGCATCTCTGTAATATGCTGGCAATATTATTAATAATTTTTTATTTAAAAAAATGCTGGTAGCAAAAATATTTCATTTCTTCTTTTTATTCAAAAGTAATTATTTATCGGTGATATATAATTTATGAAATAACATTCCCAAAAATAATTGTTTACATACATTTAAAAAAAGTTATAGTCAAGAATGGTTTATAACTTTTGCATAAAAAAAAAGATTTAAAACTTTGTTACTCTGGTACAGAAGCAATTTACTGCCATATACAAATGACGATTTTCCATCGTTTGGAAGGTTATGTGTGAGAAATAAAATAGAGTCAAATTAAAACGGTGATTAGTGAAAGCTAGCTCTAAATAAATCTTGTCTCGTGTGATTGTGGAAATTATGTAAGAAGAACAACACAAAAAGAAACTTTTTTATACACATTCATTAAAAACCTCATTTAAATACATTTACATTGAGCAACAAACCATGTTTATGTACAAATGATATATAAATGCAAAGCATCCTTTTACATAGTTGTAGTTCTCGTGGATTTTTCTTAAAAACTTAGTTGGCAAAAATAATTTGCAGATTCTCGATAGAAATTATAGATATTGATGCCATATACAAGAAGCATACGTCTGTGTGCTAAAACAGGGTATCTGTCATGGAAGAAAAATCTCAAATAAAATCATCTCTTACAAGTTCTGTTAATAACTACTTCTTTATACAATTAATGTTCCGCTATCAGGTAAATAGTTATTTAATTCGCTTCGAAAGTTATTATATTAACTAGTCGATTCATGAAGATTTTCTTCGATTTTTCATAAGGGATAGAATTTTAAGAAGCATTTAAAAATACAAATATTTGTCAGCAGTACAGAATCACTATTTATTTTTTTACGCTGGTTTGCGTATAATTGGTGTTTAAATAATTGGTGTTTAAATAACGGGAAATCATTTAAATATTTGTATTGAAAAACTATCAAATTGAGGAATATGCTAAAGAAAGACGATTAAGTTACACCTTATTTATTCCTTATTGCTGCAGCGTTTATCAATTTGTTAATTTTTACCATTAAAGAACAGGTTTCGACATAAATAAGAAATTTTAAGTAACCAGGACCTATTTTTAGCAGTAAACATGTTATGGAAAGTACCGTAACAGTTTTTTTTTTGCTTTATTGTAAATGCTACTAAAATATCGGATGGCAGTTGCAATTCTTTTAAACACTTACGAATTGCAGACTTTGCTTCAGAGAATATTTTACTGTTTGAAGAAAATTAAAATTTAAAATTTCATACATTAAGCGCTACTATTTTTATACAATTTGTGTTTCACGTATACGCTTTTTGGAAAATCAGTTGGTCACGTAACGTTTAAAAATTATCTTGAAGATTCTATTATTAGAAAAAAAATTTAACGCTTGAGATTCTTATGGCTCTCTTATAAGCGTAAAATTCTATTTTTATTTATATCACCATTTTTTATTTTTAAAGTGTTCTTATCCCCAAGGTTGAAGCTCGGCTGAACCAAATATATTGTAAATAATTGCAGTGACGAAGTAGACACAAGATGTGGTGATGAACACAATGCTCCAGTTGTGTAAGGATTGCTGAAGGAGAAAAAAAATATTAAAATTACTACTCATTTAAACATATAGCTCATTAATTTATACGACTTTAATTATCCTTACGAAACTTTAAACAAATCATTTTACTTGGCCAAAATTCAGTTTTCATTAGTAAAGAATCAAAATTTTGTGGTTAGAAGTGTAGTTATTCTTAATGCAAGCTTTTCGGATTCCGTGCAAAAGTCATATATTTGTTTTAGATGGCAGTAAAAAGTTTTATGTAAATATTAAAGTGATTCATGATTTTTAATTACATAGAAAATAATTAAAAAATGGTTCCATAGTTGTTGTAACCTCTGCAGGCCTGATATGATACGCCCCAAGCATGGCCTGGGAGTTGTTTTATAATATTCGTATTCACTTTGGAATTAAAAATTTAATTCATCAACCTTCAGATCTATTTATATTTATCTAAAATTATTTGCAACCTTTGGTAGAAAAAGAATATTTTTTATCTTCATATTACTACCACTATTCACATTTCCTGGTACGTTGAAAATTTGAAATCGTGATTGTAAATTTCATCATGACAGTTGGCCTATTAATTTTTATGGATGCTTTAAAGATTTATTCTAAAAAGCAGTAATATTAAAAGGCCGTAACCCTCTCGGTTCTAATGGAAATAAATATTCTATAGACTTGGTTCCTTAAGGGCTTCTTGTTAATTTCTCAACATCGAATTAAACTACCTTTCAAAATCAAATTCACTGAAATATCGGGTTGAAAGGGCTTCTTGTTAATTTCTCAACATCGAATTAAACTACCTTTCAAAATCAAATTCACTAAAATATCGGGTTGAAAGGGTTAATCTAAATCAATAACAAGCCCTTTTTTATGTTTTTATTCAATTAAAGAGGTAAGCTGTTTGAAGAAAAAAAAGGAATAAAAATAGTTATATTCACCTTAATATGTACACTTTAATCCACAATAAATTAATAGATACTGCATAATAATTTACATACACCTTTTCATTTCGGGTTTCTTGTTTTAAAAATTCTTGAAGTTTGATGAATTATATTAAGAGAATGCCATGCCTATCTTAAATAAATTTAGGCGCAAATACTTTGTGTCATTTCTTCACTGTAAACTGATGATTCAACATATATTTAGAAAATTAAAAAAAAGAAAGAAAGAGACTTGCTTCAAAAATGGACACATTGGCATTTAACCCTTTTGAAGGCCGTGGTAAGTATACTTACCACCACGCTTTACCACTTTTAATTTAGGTTTTCATTTTTCAATAACTTCAGCTTTCTTGAAGTGAGTTTGAATAAAATTGGTAACCATTTGTCACTTTTAAAAAACGTATAAAAGTTATAAAATACATAATTCCCTTTGAAGTATGTAGCATTTAAGGAATTTATTTTATAAATAAAGAAAAATAAAAGTCAGTAAGTTCCTAATAGGTCATGTTATATATCTTTACCACCAAAAAAATGGCGTTTTTATAAACTAAATGGGTTTTTTTTATCAATTATTGTTCTTAAAACAATTTCAATTCCAAAAATACTTTAATTTACCGTTACTAGAAATAAAGGGCCCATTAAAGGGTTAAATAGTTAAAATACTCACTGACCCGTTTTCAGATCAAATTACAGATATTTCAGATCAAAATATAAATTATGGTGAATAGGAATGTTTGGTTTTTCCACAATAAATTTCGAATATAAAATAGTGGAACTACTAGCGTTAAACATTGATAGAAACGGTTTGCCTAAAGTTGCTTGATGGCAGTTTCAAATTTACTCTACATTTCTTTTTATACTTTTAAATGTAACGCTTTTTTATTGTCCTTGTTATTGTCTTTCTTAAAACTATAGTAATTTGTTATTTTTTCGCATAATAATCTTTCATAAAACTTGAAAACTATACATACACCACTTTCAGTCACTTTTCCAACATATGCTGGAGCTAGGAAACCGGAAAAATTAGCAATGCAGTTTGTAATGCCCATCAATGTGCCTGTAATAATCAAAAATTCATTTATTTATAACTTTTCTTACGTAACCTTTTCTTAAAATAAAACAACATTATAAAGCATAAAGAATACCAAATTCCCCGTCTTTTAGAAAAATTTAATTTTACATATTTGATTCTGAGTTAAATTAATGCAAAGAAAAATTGATTTTTTCCCCCTACAAAAAATTAATTTTAAGCTACGTTGCGCAAAAAATAGACGGATCACCTTGAATAACTTTTAATCTAATAATCAGATCTTCAGCTTGTAGGACACGAACTTAATAGGAAGCCTCAAATAGGCTAATTAATTAGTTTAGACGTTATTTTAAATTACAGAAATAGATGCAAAAATGTGTGAATAATCATACTTTTTTCGACGTATTCAAATTTCTGACCCCCAAATTATAAGAGGTTGCCGTAATTTGGGAAATGTAGCCATTTAGTATGGTCAGGAGAGTTATCCAAAATTTCGACCTTGCAATGTAACTTTTATTTATTTCTTTTTTTCAGAATTTCACCATATTTCAAAAACTTTCTAAGCGAATTCATAATGTTTTGCACACAATTCTAAAATTTGTTTTTCCAAAGAGAATTAAATATAGAAAATAACTTTGAGCAAATACTTAATATTTTTTTATTATTTTAATTAGTAATTATCGAAATTTTTTTTAATTGTAATATACATTGCAATTTTAGTAATGTAATTCTTACATCTTTTTAAAGAACGTAAATTTGCATGCTAAAATACAAAACTTGAGCAAAATCAGTCTAGTTGAACCTGGGAAATCGAATTTTAAAAATATTTTTAAAATTTAACTTCTCAGGAACTATTTGACCGACTTTGCTGAAATTTTGATGTTTTGTATGTAAAAAAGGTGTGTTTATTTTAAGAAAATACGTTTTTTGTCTGATTTCGTAACATAAAATATCTTCTGCGCTATTAATTTATCATGTCTGAGGTTATTCCCTCGAATAATTAAGATTGAGTCCTAGAATGTAAAATAGTTTTTTAGAGTAGTCCGTTTTTTTTGACATTGTACTTACAAAATGCTGTTTAAATAGTTTTTTTTTTCCAATTTGAGCTCAGTGCATAACAACAATACAAGTTGCATATGTTACTTGGATATTGCTGGAAAAAATTACTACTTAATACTGTTACTTAAATACTGTTAGGCAACTTAAAGAATGTTCAGATTTCTCAAACTTCAGTTATCAAGTTTGAATAAACTCAACTTTTAGATTACTCAAATTTCAACGTTCAAGTTTCAATTTACTCAACTTTTAGACTACTGGAGTTCTTTCACTGATGCTAATACATGCTGCAACAGTTTCCTAAATGATATTAGAAAATATTTTCGCCATTTTAATGATTTTCAAAATTTTGAAGACTTCACGATTCACAATTTTAAACGATTTTACATTCTCAGCAATCTTTCTGAAAAATTCTGCATCTGTTTTAGAAGATGCTGAGACCAATACACTCAGTTACCATGCAGCTCATAAGAACTGTTCTAGATTCAGACGCGCTGCAGCAAGTATTGATTGAAAAATAATCTAAGCAGAGGGCATTATCATTTTCTTACACAGACATTTAATGAATGGCGTCTTGACGATTTTTAACTCTTACCTGAGAATTCTGGGCTCATATCGACGTGAGTGACATTAAATCCAGAATACATGAATCCATTGACTCCCAGGGCCACAGTGAGTAAAAAGAGTATCGGTAGTGGATCACAGCCAAAAAATATAATTGATAGCAGGCAGATAGAAGCTCCAAAGAATGCTATGAAATAGAAGGAAAAATATCAACATGAGTTTCAATGCTGAAAATTTTTATAATTTGAAGCTTATAGATCAAAATTTATGGTTTAAAGTTTATGGTCTAAAGTTTATAGGTTAAGGGTTATAGTTTATAGTTTAAGTTTTATAGTATAAAGTTTATAGTTTAAAACTTATAGTTTAAGGTTTATAGTTTAAGGTTTATAGTTTAAAGTTTACAGTTTGCAGTTTAAAGTTTATAGTTTAAAGTTTATA
>NC_092209.1:11043507-11072008 GCF_043381705.1 Parasteatoda tepidariorum
TAAATTAAGCGTTAATAGCTTGTGTCATTTCTTCACTGAAAACTAATGATTCAATATTTAGAAAATTTAAAAAAAAAAAAGACCTGCTTGAAAAATGCAACATTGGTATTTAAATTGTTAAAATACTCACTGACCTGTTTTCAGATCAAATTACAGATATTTCAGATCAAAATATAAATTATGGTGATTAGGAATGCTTGATTTTTCCACGATAAATTTCAAAAAAAAAAAAAAAATAGTGAAATTATCAATCTTAATCATTTATAAAAACGATTTGCTTTGAGTTGTTTTATGGCAATTTCAAATTCACTCTACATTTCTTTTTAAACTTTAAAATAAAACTTAATAAATTTACTCGATTTTTTTGTTGTTCTTATCTTTCTTAAAACTAAAGTAGTCTATGTGTGTTATTTTTTGTATAATAATCTTTCATAAAACTTCAAAACTATACATACACCACTTTCAGTCACTTTTCCTACATAAGCAGGAGCTAGGAAACCGGAAAAATTAGCAATGCAGTTTGTAATGCCCATCAATGTGCCTGTAATATTTAAAAATTCATTTATTTAACATTTTTCTTACCAAAACTTTTCATAAAATGAAACAAAATTATAAAGCATAAAGAATAACAAATTTCCCTGTTTTAGAAAAATTTAATTTTACATATTTGATTCTGAGTTAAATAAATGCGAAGAAAAAATTATTTTTTCCCCTACAAAAAGTTATTTCAAGCTACATTGCTCAAAAAATAATCGGATCACCTTGAATAACGTTTGATCTAATAATCGAATCTTCAGGTTGTTGGACTCAAACTTAAGAGGCAGCCTCAAATAGGCTAATTTATTAGTTTAGACGTTATTTTAAATTACAGAAACAGATACAAAAATGTACTTTCTCTGAATAATCATACTTTTTTCAAAGTATTCAAATTTCTGACCCCCAAAGTAAAAGGGGTTTCCGCAATCTGGGAAATTCAGTTTGGTCAGGAGAGCTATCCAAAATTTGGATTTCGCAATGTAATTCTTATTTATTTATTTGTTTATTTTTTTGAGAATTTCATCATATTTAAAAAAATTTCTACGCGAATTCAAAATGTTTTGCGCGCAATTATAAAATTTGTTATTTCTTCGTAATACAGAATTCACAGTTTATCTACTGTTAGGTAACTTTAAGAACTTTTAGATTTTTCAAACTCCAGTTATCAAGTTTGAATATACTCAACAATATATACTCAACAATATATAGTATTCAAGATATATAGTTTGAATAACTCAACAATATATAGTATTCAAGTTTTAATTCACTCAACTTTTAAAGTACTGGAGTTATTTGACTGATGCTAATACATGCGGCAACACTTTCCTAAATGATATTAGAAAATGTTTTTGCCATTTTGTTGCCTTTCAAAATGTTGACGACTTCCCGGTTTAAAATTTTAAATGATTTTACATTTTCAGAAACTGCAATCTTTCTGAAAAGTTTTGCTTTTGTTATAGAGGATGCAGCGACCAATACATTCACCTACCATGCAGTTCATAAGACTGTTCTATATTCAGTCGCGCTGCAACAAGTATAGATTGAAAAATAATCTACGCAGGGCATTATCAAATTCTAACACAGACATTTAATGAATGACGTCTTGACGATTTTTAATTTTTACCTGAGAATTCAGGGCTCATATCGACGTGAGTGACATTGAATCCAGAATACATGAATCCATTGACTCCCAGGGCCACAGTGAGTAAAAAGAGTATTGGTAGTGGATCACAGCCAAAAAATATAATTGATAGCAGGCAGATAGAAGCACCAAAGAACGCTATGAAATAGAAGGAAAAATATCAACATGAGTTTCACTGCTGAAAATTTTTATAATTTGAAGCTTATAGTTCAAAGTTTATGTTTTAAAGTTTATAATTTAAGGTTCATAGTTCAAGGTTTAAAGTTTAAAGTTTATAGTATAAAGTCATAGTTTAAAGTTTATAGTTAGAACGTAAAAGAGAACAAAAAATTTTAGTATTCATTTCCAATATTTCTAGTAGAAGTCAAAATCAAGTCTGTCAAACGTTAAAAAATCTTTGGAAATGAATTCATTATTTATTGATTGAATACAATTACTTTTTGATATCACTAGGAAGCTCCGTCCCCTGCCAATACCTCCTAGAAAAGAGAAGGCCTTAGCACGGGTTACCATAAACAAGAAATTTGATCCTTTAGTAGCCCAAACGTAATGACATCTTTCGTATTTTCCACCACTGCGCAACTTAGTAGCACAAACGTAGTGACATATTTCTTCTTTTTCATCGACTGCGCAGTTTATGTTCGTCCGTGCTGAGGCCTTCGTTCTTCTAGGAGGAGAACTTTGCCCCTGCTCGCTTCGCATACCAACCGCCATAATTCTCTAGATTGTTTTTTTATCAGTTAGAAGTCAATCCGCAATAACAAAGAACATTTTGTTAACAGAACATGCATTTATTGTAGTCTTATGTAAGAACATTTTGCCAATGTGTTAATTGCAAATAATAAACACTTACGTGGTATTGAAAATTTATCATCTGTACTTAAAGAAAATTATAACATAAGAAATAAAAATTGTATGACGCAATCAGAAGAACTAAATGAGAAGTTATTTTGCTCGTAAACAACACCTATAACACCGCAAATAGAAAGCGGCATTAAGATTTCTTTTATTTTTAAAAGTTTCAGTATAAATGCTAAGACTCTGGTAACATCAAATCGCTTTCTCTCTAACTCTCTTTTGTTAATTTCGATATCAAGCTCACGCTCATAAAATAATGAGCTTGATTTATATGATCTCGATAAATTTTTATTAAATAATTAATAAGGAATAATTTTTTTTATGATGTTTAATACCAAAGAAAGGAACCAAGAAAATATTCACAACACTTGCACTTAGAAGTTCAATAACTTTCTAACAAATTATAATTATGAAAAAAAAGTAGCCATGTTAAACTCATACACCGAAATGTTATTGCAATACTGCGGTCTGTAGAGTGGCCCGCATGGTATTTTTTTACAAAAGTTTAACACTTATTAATTCTGGAACTAACAATCGAATATTTTTTTTTATTTCATCGTAAACGAGCAAAGTTTTGTACACTTCTTTGTTCTTTTAATTTGCTAAGTTTAATAGTTTTTGAGAAGCAGAACGTAACATATAATTGAATGCCCAAAACAGAGTTAGAAAAAATTAGAAGCGAAATTTTTTAAAGGACTATCTTTTCCTTTAGCTTCAACCGTTATTAGTAAGATAAAATTTCAATCCTGCCAATGAGGTGAACCAGGTTAGAATCCCAGCGATAGCTGGTCGATACGAATTCCGCACTCGAACCGACCACAGTGGTAGACGGATCATGGGTTAGAGTTCCCTTGCCTTCAGATTAACTGTGGGAGGTTTTCGTGGTTTTCCTCTCCATGTAGAGCTAATTAAGGTTAGTTCCATAAAAAATTCATTTACGAAGGTAAAATTCTCCCAATACTTAATCTAGGAGTTCCCTTGTCTTCTAGATTGGGTTCAAAATTGCAAGGCTATGGAGTTGAACATTAGCAGTCGGAAACCCAAAAATTGGGTTTGCTTTTCAGAACGGTTATAAAATAAATTAAAACCTCCTCCGTTTAAAATTTTAAAATTGAGCGTGTTTTTTTTAAATTACGGCTATTGTAGATATAAAATACTAAAATTGAGTGTGTTTTTTTAAATTATAGCTATTATTCTTCCAAAAAAAATTTAACCGCGTTTTTAATACAGTTGTTAAATTAAAAAATTAACTGTGTTTTTTAAAATTAAAATTTTTTTAAATTGTTGTTTGCAAAGAATAGGAATGTTTTACAGTAAAACATTGTTTGAATTAAACTTACCAACGGAGTTCATTATCTTCCGAATGAACGTAATTTTGTAGTATCCTTTCCTCCTCATGCTGTCAGCAAAGAAACTAGCAAGAACGCCTATCAATGCATGGGATACATAGGGAAGGGAAGATAAAATTCCATTCTGAAAATAAACAATAAATTATTGAAAAAAATCACCATATTTCGTTTTTAGTTCGATCATTAAATATAAGAAACTGAAACAAAACACATTATTTAAGCTTTACTACTTTATGTTACCGTATGACAGTCAGGAGGAACTTAACTGAAAATATTACAAAACCACTAGAAATATAAGGGGAGGTTTATAACCGTACCCAATTTTAGGTTAACGACTACTAATGTTCAACTCTGTTGCCTTGTAATTCTGAATCCAATCCAGTAGACAAGGTTACTCCTGGATCAAGTATAGGGACAAAATTTACCTTCGTGGAGTACTTTTAGTGGGAAATAACCCGAAAATTCGTTACATGAAGGGGAAAACTTCGAAAACCACCCTTGGTTAGCCTGATGGCAAGGGGACTCTAACCCATGATCCGTCTACTACTGAAGATGTTTAACGTCAGCACTGTTGATGGTGCGAGCCGGGTGCGGAAGCTATCGCTGCGACCGATTCGCCTGAATTGGTGGCATACGCCCTATTTTAAAAGTTTTGCAAATTGTTTATGATGGACAACAATTTAGGTGTTAATGTATATTTCCTTTGAAAGTTTTTTTTCAATACTGGTGTAGTCGTTTAAAGCATCCTCCATATGGTGGAGAGCTGGAGGTCGTGAGTTCGATCCTGTAAGTTGTTAAAACAACCGGCATGCTTACGGTACAAGATGTGCATTAATCTGTCTTAGATGAAAGTCCTCTCTTTGTTTGGGGATGTGGTGGAGGGTTCGGAGGAAGTGGTAACAGCTCGGGCTCTGTCCAGGTCATCTGATTATGTTAGGTCTAAATTATGGAAAATTTCTTACTATGGTCATCAAAAACTAGTAGCCTGGTAGCTGGGTGATGTATGTTCATCCTAATAGGCGTTAGTTTTATAATTCTATGAAATATCATTGAGCCCAAATATATTTTTACAACTTTGATTTTCCAAGATATACGACGCAATTCATGTGAAGAAAATTTTTATTTTACCATAGTATTTTCATCAAATATTTTAGAAAATTTTCAATGCCTATAATATTTAAATTGTTATTATGAACTGGTGAAATGTTTTAATGGATCCATTATGGGCTACTTTTCACTACTTCTCTGTATCAGAATTAATTTATTTGTTTAATTTTGAAGTCTTTTTAAATTCCTTGCCAAGGATTTAAGTTACGAAAAGAAATAGTTAAAGTTAAATTGCGGGTTTGCTCAATACAAAGTTGGTTTACAAGCCATTGTCAAGTTGAACAGTCAGCTCAAATTAGAGATCCAATCTTGCCGTAACCCTGGCAGTATTGAATCCGCTAACTTCCAGTCTACATAGCTTCTGACTACTTGGAGAAACAGCTCATTTAATGAAGCCTCCTCATCAGAGAAATTATTAATTCAGTCAAAATAAATATAGTAACATACGGTGGTAACATGTGGAGGGAAACATTCCATTAACCAAGAATCTAGCATGACTCTAATTTATGGATTCTAATAATTTATAATAGCATTTCATATGATTTAGTTATAATAGCGTAATAGCAGTGGAAGAAAATCTTTCCTTACAAAATGACTTCTCTGGTGAAATGATAAATGCAGGATCCCAACTTCTACGCTTTTTGGGAAAATTTCTCAATAGTAACTATTTGTTGCGATGTATGATTCTTTGTGAATTTAAGTACACTACATGTAAATGATTAAAAAGTTTATATTACACTACGCCATTTTGTTCCAGCTCTGTTTAATAATCATAGCATTCCCTTGAGTTGATACTTTACCCTCATCTACAATAAACAATTGGAAAAATTTGAGAAAGCTGCTTCTTTTTATTACAATTTATATCATTTCCCTAAGCAAGGAACTCGAGTTTTATATTCAACAACCAAAAAGTCAGTTGAAAACAATGTGTTACCACAAATTTTAAATAAGCTCACGATAAGGGTCCAAGTGCCCAGTTTCAAAAGTTTTCTAGGACTGGTATCAGCTCTGTTGTGGTAAGACTTTTAGAGAATGTTGTCTATCTTACCAAAAATTCTGAAAGCTAAACTTTTTTATGTTTTTTTGTCAAAAGAGTAGTAGTTGACAGCCCTGTAAATGTTATGAAAATGCATCCACTTACTTTCTTGATATTGAAATGCAGGACGTTTGCTAAATATGTTGGTAGTTCTGTTAGCATTGTATAGAATCCCCAGTTCTGACCGAAATGAGTGACGGCCAAAGCCCAAACCCTTGGTGATGTCAGAATTTCTTTCCAAGGAGTCGATCTCTAAAAGTAAATTATTAAAGATTATGAATAATTAGAGTAATCTCTTATTCCTCTGTTTAACGAATTGGAATTCTATAGAAAATAATGATATAAAATATGAAACTGAATATTTTGGAATGAATTATATATCATTAGGATATTTCAAAATTGCATTTAAAATATTGAATTATTTACTAAATTGATTTTATTATGATATATAGATATGATTTTATATTCATGATTGAAAGATTTAATATTATTAGCCATGCTTTTTGAATCATCAGTAAATTGGTGAGTTCAAATCGAATTCGATGTTTATCACATTGCCCACAATATTTTCTTCTTTCCAAATTATAAAAAGAAAAAGATTCATAAATTATTCGAGGGTTGTAAATTAAATAGTGGCAAGTTAACCTTGAAACTCACAAAAGGGAGCGCATGCGTAAATAGGGTATGGGTGCGGTGAGAAGGCGCTGTTGTCGATGTGTAGAGTGCAAAAAACAGTCGATTTGCTTAGAAGGGTAGTTGTTGCGTGGCGTTAAAGTGAGGAGTTTCGTTTCCATCCCTCTAAAGCATGTTGTAAAAAGGCTTAATGACGAAAAAAGACGAGATGCTTGAATCCATCGTGCTACTGTTCTATATGGTAAAGCATTTGCTCCAAAGGCTTCCACTAATCCTCGATAGCATTCTGTTGCATTTTTGCCACGGGNATATAGGAATAAATAAACCGGGCGGGATAAAGTGTATAATCATTTTAATATTTCCATTTCGTCTGCAAGACAAGATTATAATTCTGTTTTTATCCTATAACTCTTATAGTCCCAGAAGTTGAAACTTTATTTTGACTTAGGTCAGATTTGGAAAGATAGAAATAAAAATGTGAATTGCAATTACTATATGCAATGTTAAAGACTCAAGCTTTTAGGTCTAATTTTTGTTTTCTCGAAAGAAAATTTACAATCGTTATCAAGCTATGATGGGTTGGGAATTCTTTCGTTCAGCTATAGACACTCGTAGGGAAGAGGTTTAAGTCTTTTAGATCTTCTGCTGGAAAAAAATTATTATTGGTAGAGATTCAGATTGCATTAGATAATGGAATCCATGTAGTGTTATGTTTTTAAATGCCCTATGGGTTAAAAATAATGCCCTATTTTTAAGTAAATGAATTTTTTTGTGACAAACAATTTACACGAGCTGTTTTCGGGTGAATTTATTTAAAGAAATTAAAGAGTGTAACCTAAATGTGAAAAAATATCCTGTAACATTGATTTTGTAAAAATTTTATGTCAACTCATTGGACTCTTTGTAAAAATTCAAAATTTTGTAAAAAATACATTTCAAAAACGTTTTAACCATTATAAAATATTTTTACAATAACAAATAAGTTTAAAATTAATGAAAAGTATAATAAAGAATAAAAATATGTCAAATGAAATATTTGCAGAGAATATTATAAATGCAGTAGATTAATTGAATTATCCGGCTCTTTACAAACAAACGACACCATTTTATAATGCATTAGGTTAGTTGAAAAAACATCTATTATTTACTATTCCGTTTAACAATTCGTTTGGGCTTATTGGAGTTAGCTGAACAGAAAATGTATCACACATTGTTCAATCTACCTTATTTATTCCATCTAGTTTACAATAAGCACAGAGTAGTGAAGGTTTATAATAAACAGCCTTGTTTCAGGTTTATATAAGTCTAAACCAGTTCAGTTTGATTAAACAATTCTCTTTACAATTCCTGAAGGAATAAGGGCTGATTGTAATAAGCCAAAAAATATCAGAAAATAAATAACTTTTCTAATCAGCCTAGCGCATTGTATAATGACCATAACATTTGAAAATAACCGAATTTTTCAATTAGCTTTCTACCAGTCTCAAATATACTTACTCTTGTTCTTTCAGATTGGCCATCCCGTATGAGGCGTAACTCTTCTTTCGAAATTCTTGGATGATCTTCAGGTGAATCATAAGCAAGGAACACCCAGAAGACGCACCAAATGCATCCAAGAATGCCTGTGTCGTAAAAATAAAAATACATTTTTATTTTTTTAAACATAATATAAAATTGGGGTGGATTTCAATTTAATCGCCAATCACATTAGATTAAATCTAGGGAGAGGACTACTAGAAAATCTCTAGGGAACAAGAATTCTATAAACTTTTCTAGTAACGTTACTGTATTTAACTTAACCTATTAGTGTTAGTTTTACGGGTGATTTCCTTGTATACTTACTAATAAGCATTTAGTAACGTTACACGAAGATTACTTAAATATCTGTTAAAGTTAGAGAACTAGTTTCAAATATGCGAAAAAGAAAAAAAAACTTAGTCAGTTATATTTAATAAGCTAATTCCCGTTTTCAAAAAAGAATGAAATTGTTTAAACTCAACTTGAGTTCAATACACTTATGTTTGAGTTAAATACTTGTTGTGCGTTAAATCTTACTTAGTTGCAGATATTTAAGATGGTATTTGAATTATTTTCGCTCAGGCATGATTTGGTGAGTGACAATTGCTCGTAGAGACTGTTGAAAGTAGATTCTATTTATTTATTATTTAATTATGTGTGAGCTATAAGCTTGAATTTAAATCGTTTGATTTGACTTTCAAAATAAAACGATGTGGATTTCAGGTTGCTATGACGATATGATGGAACAACTTGTCTAAATAAAAGTGTTTGTTGAATATTTAATTTTCACTAGCGATTATGACTTCCAATAAAAAAGAATTAAAAGATCACCTTATTAGAAATGGCATTTCTGAAAAAGACTCTATTTTTCTTCTGGATAAGTAAATTTATTTTGAAAATATTATTATTTAATGTATATTATATTCACTTTATATTTAAATTAGATTTTTCTCAATGTTTTAAAATAAAATGCAAGTCATCTAAATTCTTTTTCAATAGGAATTTAATCAGATTAAAAGTATTAAATGTGGATGCTTGTGGAATATTAAAAAATCAGATTACGTGAGAGAATCTTAGTCAAAGTATGTGATAATATATTAGATCTGAAATTTTTTTTTTGACCTCATATTAAAAAATTAACTTTCAACTGAAATTTTTATATATTGCTTAGTTATATGTGTCTCGATGTTTTTTGATGTATTAATGTATTTTGGTAGAAGATATTTTTTGATAATTGATTTCGTATCATTGAGTAATTTTTTTTTCTCCATAAAAACTATTTTCGAAATAATTTATTGCTCATACAGTATATATTTACTGTTATTCATATTGCCGTCAATAAATAAAGTTGACTGCCTTTAACACTAGGTTTACGGACGTTTCTTGTATACATATCTCTTCAAACACGCGTCAATTTGACACATGAACGAATACATATAACAGCACTTTGCCAACTTGGTCCGGACCGCAAATATAAATTTTAAAGTGATAGTTTATCAATTGTGATTCTTGATTTAATAAATTAAATTTAGTAGATTTTTATCCACCACTGTTTCTAAATAATTCGTAGGCTTATACCATTCACCATTTCATATTTGCAAAATTTTCTTAGTAGTTATTTACCGTTTTTAAAATTATTTTGGCGTGTCCGGAGCAGTTGGCATCTCTGCACTTAGAAAGCAATGTAATTATATTCTATAGGAAAGAAATGAAAGTATGAGATATATATTTATGAAATATTCTAGTATTTAAATTTTCAATACTCGAACTAAGCAACTGAAACCTTCAAAATCGGACACTCTGACATCAATAGACATTCTGCGTTTGTTCTATCTATTATTATTTATCGGCAACAGTTGTTTATCGCTTGTTTCAATTCAGATAACGATATCGGATAAGGGATCGAAGTACTGTAGGTATATTCTCATTTATTATTGATGTGATGTTTGCATGTTTACTCAGAATTTTGTCTAAATTACAATCGCGTCAAATTGACTCATATCCATAGAGATAGGTATACCACAAGAGTATTTCAATGCTTTTTAAGAAAATGGACTTCTATATATATCAATGGATAAAAGTCATTACAAGAGATAAAATAAAAATGCCAGCGGGTTTTGTAATTTTTGTTATAAAATTCGAAATGCGTCAAAATGACCCGTTCCGTAAAACTAGTGTTAATTAATGAAAAATTACATTTGCAAGATTCATCCATTTAAATCTAGTTTATCATTGAAATTGCATTTGAAAGCTGTAAATCAAGGAACTTGTTTAATTTTTCATACATTTATGGTTCCAAATGTATATATATATATAGATAATGCTACAAAGAAATCCTTAGCATTCTAAATCAGCAATGTAGCACACTTATAGATAGATGACAGATGAATGGAGTACTGTATACGTAAGTATTGCTATTTACCATTGATATAAAAGACCCATCTCCATCCAAACTGGGGGCTGCCACTAAGTACACCGGATAAAATAAGAGCCATCACAGTTCCAATTGGACTCCCAGAAAAAATGAGTGTAGCCAATCGGCTTCTTTCGTTTTTCGGTACCCATCGTCCGATCATGACATTCATGGCAGGGAAGGTGACACCCTAAAATAAAAGCCTAATATACTACTTAATTTTTATATTGAAACCATGTAATAAAATCTGAAATTTTATATACAAAAAAGTAACATAAATTAATCTAAACCTCTAAATAACATCAAGTAAAGGAAATTCTCCTTCGAATTTAAATTTGGCCCAAAAAACGGTAAAATATATTTTATGCTATCCATGAACTTTCTATTCTGAGTATAGTTTAAAATGCACGTTTCAGAAATTTTGAATACACTTTTGAAAAATGGACATAGCATAAAATGAGTACTTGAAAAAAATGGACGTTGCTTGAGATGTGCGTTGGAAAAAAAATAGATATGACACAAAATGCCTGATTAAGAAAATGATTTTGCACATTTTGATATGCGTGTATGAAAAAATGGAAATAGCACAAAGATAAAGTAGCTTCACTCTTTTCCTTGCGATCTTTGTGCTACTTTCGATTTTGATTTTCTTCCGCCGATCACATGGTTAAACAGTCTCCTTTTTGTTAACTAGTTTAACCCCTCGAGGACGGGTAATTCAGAAAAGCATTCGTACAAAATCAGAATCAGAATGTAATTAAATTAAAAACGGTAACTTAAATGTAGTCGTTTCTAATTTGACAGACTTACTTTGCTTTTACTTTAATTACTGTTAGTTTAATCATATATATAATCAATGTTAATTCAAAGTATAACTAAATAGTTTTATTTTGAACAAAGTAATGGTGAATTAAATAAATCAAACAATTATAACTCCGTCCACAAATAAACTGCTAAAGAATTACTTTGATTACCAGTTTTATCTTTTTACCTTGGTTGATATGGTTTTATGCTGGCACGTATTTGCGACTGTCGGCGCGAAATGGTTGATGAGCATTTAAAAAAGTTGGCATAACTGAATACGGAAAAGATGAAGAAAAAAAATGCAGTTAATTAAATACACTTGTTTTTTTAAGAATAACGTAGATAAGAGGTCGCCAAAGTGGTCTATATAGACCCCCAGGGGTCTATTTAACAACAGCGGGGGTCGATCTGAATCGGAAGGGTCGATTGTGGGTCGAAAATAAAACAGTTCTCAATACGCAAATCACACACATCTAATTAAGTATGTAAAATTTGTGAATTTTTTTGTAATTCACTCAATATCAGTTTCTTTATAAAACATAAATTAATAAACGTATATTAATTGGGGTGAAACAAGTATTCACGAACCACCGCGCAGTGGCACGAACTCAGCGAAGTTTATAAGGCATATGCATATGTGCGCTTGTCCAAATGTCACATGTGACGAGCATTGACGTTACAAATGCAAATATCATACGCAGTTTCAGCTATCTTTGCAAACTGTGTTGAATATTTGCAGTATCATTATTAAAGCTTTTATAGTTTGGGATAATTAGTTATTGTTTCGATAAAACCATTCGTTTGGTTTAGATATCAATTTTAATTATCAATGCACAAAAAAGAAGGTAAGCATTAATAATAGGGATTAGTACAGCTCGCGACAAAACTATAGAACACTTTGTATTTTTTTACGAAAATTACAAAACTGACCAATTTTGAACCCAATATAGCGAACCTTGCAAAAAAAAAACACCAGGCACACCCATCTCAATGATCAAGAAGCAGTAAATCTTTAGTTACTTTACTTATTCTATCTACTTATGCATAATTACTTATTATTTAATAATAAGGTATTTAAATTTCAATATTAATATATTTTTCATAAAACTATTGTTACACAATGTACTATTACTTTAATAAATGTTTAAAATCATAAAATAAATGTACAAACACAGTATCTAATAGAGTTTTATTTTAATTAACAGAAAATTACTTTTGTGGGGGTCGATGGAGATTTCGAAAAATTATATAGGGGTCGATGATCAAAAAAGTTTGGCGATCCCTGACGTAGATGTAGCGGCATATTTATATTTATATGCCTTTTATTAGAGAATGAAAAAAATCTTTTAACTTCCTCTTCTCATTTAGGTTGATTCAAATTTTGCATGAGTAAAACTGACAGCATTTTTAAAAGATGCAAGCCTAAAAAGCTTCATCATGCTGAAGCAATTAGTACAAGTTTTTTTATTTGTTCAAGCCAAGTAGTATTGCGTATAATTTTTATTCTTATCTCGCCCCGCCCTATTTTAGGGCATACGAGAGTTGATACATACACAAATCATACATTAAAAATACGTGAATCTCTAAAAGTTACATCAACAGTGAATATAAAAATCCGAATATCTAAAATAATGTTCAGTACAATTCTATAAAACAAGTCAAAACCAAATAAAATAATAAAGTAGTAATAAGGTTAAAAAAAAAACAACACAAAATCACCTAAAAACCAATAAATTTTAAAACTTTGCAGGAACATGCAAAACAGTGATAAAATATAGAAGTTAAAATTCGATAAAAAGGTTAAAAGGCAGAACAAGTTAAGAATTAAGACAATCAGTCAAAAGTTGATAAAAACAATGCTTGTTAAATTAAAAATTTAAAAAAACAATACAAGTTAAAACGTAGAGAAGTTTAAAATGAAATTAGATAGAAACACAAGACACCAGCAATAGTGTTCGCAGGCTCCGAGCATAGTTAAATGTGGTTCAGAATGCCCTCCAATGTTACCTTTATAATTTTTTTAACGATGCTTCTACAGACCAACTTAGCAAAGCATTGGTGCAAATTTTGTCCTGCAAAATGGTTTCCACGGAGTGTCTGGAAGTGTGGGCAGTTCATGATCAAGTGTTCGATTGTCTGATTGTCCCCACAGTAGGTACAATTTGGGTTTTTATTGAAAAGTCTATTTTGGTATTCTCCAAACACCCCGTGTCCAGCAAGTAATTGGTTTAGGTAAAAGTTGGCCTGTAGTCGTTTGGTGGAAGGGTCTTCAAAAAAAATATAGGTTTGTCGACCTCTCTCGGAGCTCTGCCATTCTGTTTTCCATCTATTTAGGTTGTTGGACTTGATGATTGTTTTGATCTGGGCCTTGGAACTTGGGACCTCTAAATTGATTTGGCTGAGACTGATGGCTTCCTTGGCTGCCTGATCCGCCTCCTCGTTGCCTAGGATACCAATGTGCGCCCTGACCCAGTTACATGTGATGTTTGGTCTCCATAGTTGTTTAGTATTTTCTGTCTCTTTGTTATTAAGTAGTATTGTGTATAACAAATATATCAAATCTGCTTTAAATTGACTCTGAATTTGTAGTTCCTCTTAACCAAAACAACATTACCAAGGGGGTATGTCCGGTAGCATAATCGTGTGCAGAAGCTCCTCCAATAAAGACTTTTCTCATAAACCAGATCGAAAGCGATTCTAACGGAGTATGTCTTGTCATAGTCTAAAAAGTTAAATAGTCTGTGCACCAAAATGTTAATTCCTTCTTTAAAAAAGATAACACTACAGTTCAATTTCATAAAAAGAATTAAATCTGAATCAGTTAAAAGTTGCGTAAGCATAAATATTTTTAACTCTTAGTTTATAAGGAATTTATTTTTTATTTCATTAATCTCAATAATTATTTCTTTGTCTACAACATAATTATTAAAGTACGGATCTGAAATTTACGTATAACCCCTTTTAAAAGTTAGAGTGGTAGAAAGAAATAACCACATTAAAAAAAAGGTGGTAGAGTCGAGCTACAATATAAGCACTTAATGCATACCTGCCAACTTTCACTCTTTCCGAAAATGGATTTTCAGAGGGGTTGTAAAACAATAAACGAAAAACAATCTGACTCAAAAATATATTTATATTTTGATCACGTTGGAATTCGCTTGAGCAAGGATTATTATGCTTTGATATATTTATTGTAATTATTTATATGTAGTGGTGATCAAACTCATTTATAATTATCATTATAATTCAAAAAGTTAATTGGAATAACCTGGCCATTGCTACCACTTTAAATATGAAAATAAAATCTTCCGGAAAATCCGGAAGAGTTGATAGATATGACTTCATGTAATCTCGTTTAGTACAGTTAAAATATTTGTGAAAAAAATTATGGGTTAAAATTGCTACATGCATACAATATATATTGCTTTCTTATAAATGACGAAAACAAATAATCTTTGCTCAGCTTTCAAATGTTTATAATTAAGATAAAAATATTATCATTATATTACTTTGAATAACCGAAATTTTTGCTGGTTGACTTCTACTGGTAAGTGTTGTCAATCACATAGTAGCTTTGGTAATTATCCGAAATATATACTAGATTTAATTAATTTCCATTATCCGGTATACATTTGCCCGTTATGCCCTACATTAATGTTTTTTACATATACTAGATTTAATTAATATATACTATAAAATATATACTAGATTTAATTAATTTCCATTATCTGGTATACATTTGCCCGTTATGCCCTACATTAATGTTTTTTACATATACTAGATTTAATTAATATATACTATAAAATATATACTAGATTTAATTAATTTCCATTATCCTGTATACATTTGCCCGTTATGCCCTACATTAATGTTTTTTACATATACTAGATTTATTTAACATATACTATAAGATATATACTAGATTTAATTAATTTCCATTATCCGGTATACATTTGCCCGTTATGCCCTACATTAATGTTTTTTAAAGTCAAGTGCCACTGCCCAGTATGCATTGAAATCGTTCTCCGAACACTAATGTATCTCTTAATCTACCCTCAGCAGATATTAAAGTATCGAATAAATATAATAATATCAACAAATAAATTAATATCAAATCGGGTACAACAAATTATTCGGACATTCACCAAAGCGACTATGTGATTGTTGACATTCACCGGTGAAAGTCGACATTCTCTTGATTTTGGTCATGTAACAACTATATGAATATCATAATAAGTAATAGATGTAAAAACATTTAAACAATTATTTTTAATATTAGTAACAACTATTATAAAAGGAACAATTCTTACTTCTCCTAAGCCCATGATGACTCGATTTGCAATTAAGTAGCCAACTCCCCATTCTGCCGATATTGGAGTGAGTAGCGTCATGAAGGAAGTCGCAAATATTCCAATACCAAAGACTATTTTCGTCCCAAATTTTTCTGCCAAGATACCACCGGGAATTTGGGTAACGATATAGCCATAGAAAAATGCACCAAGAATGGTAGCTTGCGCATTAGTGTCCCAGTCAAATTCACCCTATTCGGATGAGAATTCTGTTTAGTGACAATTTTATCTTAATTTTAATTTTTTTTATTATAATAAATTTTTCGAAGTTTTCAATAAAATATTTTTTGTTAAAAAATTATATTTTAATCAAAACGTAAAAAAAAGTGGAAAAAAAACTTACTTTTTAATTGGAAATTAAAATTTTAAAAATCATTAAATTGAAAAAAAATCTAAATCTGATGCACTAAGGTGTGTTCTGGTACAAAACTAAACAAAAAGTTTGAAAATTTGATTTAACATTTTTTGAGTAATGTATCAAAATGGGCAGTTTTTTTCATGAGATTGATTTTACAACTCTTTATAAGTTTAATACTGCCCTACTCATAATAACATATTCATATTATATAATATTTATATGTTGTTGTGGTTGTCGTAGGCAATTAAGACAAGGGGTGCGATTGTTTAGTTTTTCAGTGGCGCCATCTATGGCCGAGAATTCGATTTCTGCCTCACCCGTACGTTCACAGATCGTAAATTTGACCTGAACTAGAGAACAACCACTCTCCAATTCAGTACCTCTGGAGGTATAATTTGTAACAAAGAGGACTTTGTGACACGATAGATTTTACTTGCACCAGTCAACATTTACCACACGGGGAGTTTTTAGCCAGCTTGATTCGAACTCACGTTCTCACAAACGGGAGTCCAGCACCCTGCTGCGCAGGCAATACCAGCCATAATATTTATATAATATTAAAGTATATATAAAAATCAAAAAGTCATCTGAGAAAAAGTGCGTCACTTTTATAATGTTCTAAAAAATTTTCGAAAACAAATAAACTATTTTGTTGAATGGAATGGGCTGAAATTATAAATAACTGAACACAGAGATCATTAGGCAAAGAAAAAAAATTAAAAAGGTTGCAAAAACATTACATTTCTAGCCTAATTTAAGAACTTATCGTTTAACTTATGTAAAATATTTTATAATTATGAAGGGTGGTCCTTAATTATTATCGTTTAAATCCGTCAAAATCTGATAAATCGATATTGAAGATGGCAGACGAAAACAGCAGTTCGACAACATTACGAAACTCTAGCCGTTCCTTACAATTACTTTTCACTTCTCTCAGTTACTTCAAAAAATTAAACCAGTTTTAACATTTTTAATTCCTCCTTCCCCAATTAAGTTTGTGATACTTTGAAAACGTTTTAGACTGTTTCCTGCCTTAATATCAGTTTGAGAATCTTAATGTGAATCCTTTTTCTCTTTACTTTTGACAAGAATTCAGAAAGTATCTATTAAGTGCGGTGATTACGGAACTTCCAGTCTAATTTAATCAACAATCTCCTTTTTTACCACGTTTATATAATTTTGCCTTCATGTATGTCTGTCCGGGTGGAATTTTGTAATCGATTTTAAACTAACTTCCCGACTAGCTACAAACTTCAAATTTGGCACATAGTTCAGAATTGGATGACAATGCATGAAAATGAAGAGAAAAAAGACATACAAAGTAAAATAAAATTAAAAAAAAAATTATTTTCGAGATTGTCTTTTGTTGTCGATTCCATTATTTCAAATTAGTATTACATGTCAGGTGAAAAGATTTTTATTGTCGGAGTATTTGTATTGGCTGAAAAATCACGTGGTAAGATCCAGTTTTTCCTCATTCATTTCCAGATTGTTTTGGTTATCATCAGCATAAAACTAATGAAAGTTGTAAAGGTATTGTTTTTCTATAAAGATTTTTGTATCCCTAATTTAAATTGAAAGTTCTATTATTTTAGTAGTGGTCTTGTAGCAGTCTTGACTACTCTTGACTAAGAAGAATAATCTAAATAAAAATATATATTTTTAAAAACCACGTTTTTTGTAGTGAAGAATAATAATTGAAAAGTAATAATTTTTAAAAAATTTAAAATAAAAATTAAAGTTTAAAAAAATTATAATTCAAGATAAAAAAATTCATAATAAAAAATAATATTTTTAAAAACCATGTTTTTGTAGTGGAGTATAATAATTTAAAAAAAATTGAAAAACGAAAAACGTGGGGCGCATGAAATACATAACAATACATATACACATACATATACACAGTTTCTTACTCATACACATGCACAGCCACATATACATCCATATGCGTATGCATATACACAAACATATTCCACATCCACATTCAGATACAATTACAATTACAGATATACATACACATATTCTCAAGAGCACACATACACACACTAATATAACATTACTGCTATGTATTTCATGCGCCCCACGTTTTTCGTTTTTCAAATTTTTTTAAAATTATTATTCTCAACTACAAAAACGTGGTTTTTAAAAATATTATATTTTATTTTGAATTTTTTTAAAGTAAGAAGAAGTTGAAATTATAAAACATTTACAAGTCACTGTTTTGAAATATTTTTAATGTCCTAAGATTCTACTACTATAATGTTATATGAAAGACCACAGAAAAACGAAGCTAAAATGAAGGTTAGAAAAAAGTATGAACTTACGCTGCCTGATACATCATGTATCACAGTATTATTCACCACATGTCGAGTGATGAGTTCCTCACAAACAACAGAAGAATGATCACTCTGTTGTGGATTGACAGTCATCACCATTGCAACTAATGCAACGCTGAGATTCACCCTCATTGCGTACACATTTACGAACCCGAAACATCCTAGAATTGCAAATACGTAGCGAGTGGGAAACCAACCTGAAAAAAAATTATATCATTTTAAAAATTAGCCTTAATTAGCATTTTTTTATTTAATTGACAGAGAGTAAAGCGATTGCAATTGTCGAGGGATTGTAGAACAAGCATACGGACTAGAAATTGCTTTGAAACACATGGCCGGGAATGTCATCTGAAGCCACAAAGGGAATTCTATAATACGGACTTGCTGTTCATGCACATTTAGAGAAACAGGAGAAAGTGAGGCAAGACCGGGTACCTAAAGATTTGAAGGTTTGTTGGAACTAGCTAAGATTGGAAGTCTGTTAGAACTGTTCAAGCTAAAAACTGCCAGATTTAATTAAGTTATTCACTGTTAAGCTAGATACTATCTATCAGTCGTGATGCATTTCTTATTAATAAAGGAATTTTTCAACTAAAAATTTGTATAAAATTCATAAACTTTTAAATTTGCAGAAAATTTAGAAATACTAGAATTTCAGTGAAGAAGAATAACACAATTCTCTAATATATGACAATTTAAGAATATTATTCATGTAATCTATACTTGATGCAGTCAAAACTGCTCTTAATGAGGAAAGAGTGAGGATCAATTGTCCCGGGACCTATTACTGCTAAGAGCCCAACCTAAATTCCTTACAAAAATATAGTTATTATTACATAGTTTTTTTTAAAGAAAATTATCCAAAGAACCCTATGTACCCCCCTACTTTTATTTATATAACCAAGCTAAAATTTATGTTAAATCCTGATTTCTAATAATTATTGACCAAAATTGCGTACAAAATAGGATCAGTAATTGCTGATTTAGCGTATTTTGATGATTTGGCTATCCACTTAGTGAGTGCGTTAAGTTAGCCGTAAATCTATAAACGTCGACAAAACAATTATTTCTTGGAAAAAATTTTAATGCTATTTACGACAGTAATTAATAGAAGATATTAAATTTAGATGAAAACATAAAATTTAGATGGTTGTACAATTTATCTGCCAATCTTATGCTGACGCAGAATGCTTCGTCATTGACTATCAGGAAGTGGTCGAAATTAAACGAGAGATAATGCAAGATCGGAAGCAAGCCGGCTAACTAAGTACAAACAGCCAATCCAAATTATTTTAACTTATATGTTATTTAAATGTTTTCTAATATGTAATTATTTGTCACAACTTGCACTTGCATAGGCTCCGAAATAATAGTTTACAGAGATGTCAACTTGCTTCACTTCGTAAAAAAGAATTTTCTAGTGATACCGAAATTTAAGTTATTTTTTTGCTTAGTATTTTTCCCTTACTACATATCAAAAATTCAAAGTACCGAATGAAATGTAACTTTATTGTAGTTATATCGTGGTAACAGTTTTAAAAAGTAAGCGAAATTATTCTTATTACGCATGTTTTACTCTTTAATTCGCTAACAATTTATTTAAAGTTTTGCAGAAATCGGAGCAGTCGGCATACCTGTGTTTATATCGTAATTTACAGATTTGTCAACACATTTGGCGACATCTGTTATTTGTCCGGTTTGCCGGGACGCCACAGCACTTAAAAAATCCCGTATTTTAGTATTTTTTGATTGTGCAAACAAAATATAGATTAACTTTAGAATTGGAATTGGATTGTATGTTAATTGCAAATGGCACGAGAACCAATCTCAGTAATTATTAATTAGTTGTTATACAATTTGGACCAGAAAATTGCAAATAATCGTGCTAAAATAATTCATCATATTTTAATAGACATAAATAAGATTATAAAAATAACAGCATCCATTTGAATTTTATTTTCTTGTAACTAAAACACTTGTTTGAAAAAATTACTATATAAACATCCTTTGTTTTAAGGGAATGGATTCGAATGTAGTTTATAAAAAAAAACTCATTTGACGTATTACCTAAAATTAGGTTGAATTTCCAGAACACTTTTTTGATGGGAAGTTTGTGTGCGATTTTCACAATAACACCCACTGTAGAGAATTAGCTGTAATTTTGAACTTATGCACTTATAAATAAACGAATTTATAAAGTCTGTGCTTATAACTACAAATAAAATTGATGAGCAATGATCAAATTAATTAACGCATAACGCAAAATATGTTGCATCTCTTCTTGACCTTACGCAGTCTTTACTGTGAACCACAATAATGTTAACAAAGACCTTCATTATTATTTTTGCTTATTTTTCTTAACGACGGTTATAATATAAAATAACGACGGTTATAATATTAAATAACGATGGTTCAACGATCGTTATAATATAAAATAAAATCAGAAATAGGAAAATAACTTCCAATCGACATTTAAAAAGAAGTATTAAGAGAAGGTTTAAAATTTGACTGTAGTACAAAAGCATCCTTTTTCTTAAATGACAGTTCATTCTTCGATTTAAGCCAACATTAATCTTATAAAGCACTTATCAGTTTAAATTTAATTCGCTGGAAGAAAAGATTAACCAAAATCCATGTGAAAGTCTTCGTAACTTACTATATTTTATAAAATTTTTCACTGGCAAAATTCTAATTAATATTACTTTATAAGAAATGAAAACAAATACTCTCCAATATACACTGTTCCAAATGATTAAAGGAGGTTGTGAAAGCAAACTTACCTTTTGTAGGATTTATTGGAAATTCTATAAAGCAAAGCTTAAATAAGAAAAACATGAATGCTTATAAATGCATTATTCTATTTTTATGCAGTAATTACCTTTAAATTCACAGTCGAACTGGATTGGTGCGAAGGTTTCCATTTTATGACAGTTCTAACTTAAATAAAGTAGTCTTTTTTTTCATATCATCATTTTTAATTTCGTAAAATTCGAATCTTTATCTACCGGATGTCATGCATCATTTATAAAATTGCTTTCTATCCAATTATGTCTCAACAGTTTATAAAATAAGTCATTGAGTACTTGCTAGTAGTTTAGAATACATTTATACATAAATCCCTAAGACTTTAAAGTTAGAAAACATTATTAAATTAACGTATTCCTGCATTCAATACGATCAAGATGTAGATAATAATTCATAAAATACTATTTCTGCCGAAGTGCTCATTGTTTTACATTACTCACGAAGAATATATATATATAATAAATAAATAAATACAAGAAAATACTAAGAAAGTTAAGAAAAACAATAAGTTTCATTTATTGCGCTTAAGCTGCAAGTAAACAGCACTCATTAGATAAGTTCAAAATGAAGAATAAAGCAAAGNCACATTGATATGAAAAAAAGGGGGTGGGAAATAATAAGTAAAAAAATAACAAACAACATTTTATTCAAAAAAAAAAATGATATGTTAATTAAAAAGCCGGAAAAAAAAAGATATAATATTTTCTTCAGCCCATAGGATTATATCCGCAAAACAGAGTGCTTTCTGATATTGTATCAATAAAGCCAAAGCAAAATATATTAATACAATAGTGGGAGGAGCACTCAAAAATTTTTTTATATAAAATAACTACAAAAAAATAGATCATAAAAAGTAAAAATAACATGTAAAAACAGATAATAAAATAAAAAGTTGTTATGATTTTGCTACTCGCTTTATAGTCCCCCCTTTTTAATGTTTTTTTCTTTTTATTTTATTTTATTATCTGTTTTTACATGTTATTTTTACTTTTTATGATCTATTTACCGCACATAGGACCTATGACGTCAGCCCCAACTAATCCTTGTCAGTAAAATGGCATATTAAAGTTGATCTATAATTCTCTACATAAGTTAGAATGTTAATTAACGATAAATTTATTAAATACAGAGCCTTATCGTACATCGAATTAGAAGAAATATAATTCTTTCTCGTCTACTTATTTTTCTTAACTTAGATTTATTATTTGTTCAGGTATTTTATCGTAACCGTGATATATTTTTGTTTTTTGTACCTAGCAACTTTGATGCTTAATTAACTTGTTTATGTTCCACGGGACTTTGTGCCTGTCTTTAGTTTTAGTCTCTGTGTAAATACATAGTGAGGAAATGAAATCTTTGCGAAAACATCTCTAAGAAAGAAGTTAGAATTCGTCATATAAGAGAATTGATATTTGGAAATAGTGAACCAAGAACCGTAAGAACAGTTGCTAATGTAAACAAATGCCACGTTTCAACAACCAATTAGAATCTAGTTACCCACACTATGTCACTCGCAGACAACCCATTACAATTCTAATTTAAATGCAAAACATTTTATAACATACGAATAAAAAAATTTTATAAACATCGATATGTTTACAAAATAGTAATAAAAAAATGGAGTACCATTCTGCATTACTTAAAACATGAATATAATATAAATTTAATAAAAATCTCATCTAAGCAAACTTGTAGTTTTGTTTATTCGAAAAGAACATAATTACACTAAAATTAGCTTTTTCATTTCAATAAAATTTCTCTATTTTAAACAGGTTTAAAAATTGCTAGTGCTGATTTATAGTGAGGTAAAAAAAAATTTCCTGTAGAGTCGCGTTCTCGCGTAGAGTTCTGTAGAGTCGCGTGTAGCAGTCACGTTCTCGAAGAAAGGCACAACAAGTTCAAATTAATTTGTGTGATTTTTAATCCTTAAATAACACTGGGGAACAAATGTTTCGTTTCATTTATGCCAATACTTTGTCTTGCTGAAATCAGGTGATGGGATTCTGAATCTGAAATTAGTTTTGCTCCTAAGGGATCTAATCTCTTAATGACAATTTTTTGCCCTGTTATATACTACGTTTTTAACACGTTGAATGGCACGGTAATTTTACAGGGCATGGCAGTCTGGCCAAACAGTATATAACTACAAACTATATTTGCAAATATTATACAGATTTTTTCAGACATTTGAATGATTTAGCACGACTTAACTGGAAAGAAAAAAGTGGTGAATTATATAAACCTCTTAATTGTTTAGAAATAGTGGTGGATAAAAATCTACTAAATTGAATATGTTAAACCAAAAATCACAATTGATAAAGTACAACTTGAAAATATTTATTCGCTGTATGGTGCAAGTTCGCATCTCTGTGTATATAAACAAAACTATTTTTGTGTATTCTATATTGCATTAATTTCTTCAAACCATTTTAGTAACGATAATAATATTAAAAAATTAAAAATTTACTCGAATTTTGTGTTTCTAATAATCTTGACTTAGCCGGTCACCGGTGACCCCCGTGGTGCTACGAACAAACTCAGTGCCCGTCACGGGTAACCCCCCGTGGTATTCAACGTGTTAGCAGTTTAAAAACGTTATATATAACAGAAATTGCTTAAATGTTGCAATATACTTCTAGGAGAGTTATGGCATATAATCAGGATTAAAATTGCGTAAGAACCTATTCCCGAGAAAGTCGTCGTTCGCGGCTAGGGATGCGTCCCTACAATGACCTGTTTAGAAGAAATGATTCATAAAATGAATGCGTTCTTGACTTTATTTTAGGGCAGGGATGGCGAACCGATATCACGCGTGCCATTTATGGTACGTCACACAATATTTTGGGCACGCCACCGATCACAAAGTTCACTATGAAGCATATTAACAATTAAATTAAAATTCACAAAAAAATTAACAATTAATGCCAAGAAAGCAATTAATAACCATAAAAAACACGCTAACAATAACTGGCAAAAAAAAATTAACAGTTCTGCCTAAACTAACATCTTATAACACTAATATAAGTTACTTGTCATCTAATCTGCAACAACAGAAGTTACACTGTTACTTTAGGTTGAATTACGCTTATAACTGAGACATTGCAAAATGTATTTTTTTTTCGTAGTAAATAAAGAGTTTTGAGTTGATAGTATTTAGTATTATTATTTACCCAATAATNTCAATTAAAAATGAAAATTGTTGCCAGCGCGAGAAAAGAAACATCATCGGTTTTATTGATACATACATACATACGTACGTATTAGCGTTTTATATAATATAGATAAAATTTCTCTATTTTAAACAGGTTTAAAAATTGCTCGTGCTGAGGTAAAAAAAAAAAAAATTCCTGTAGAGTTGAAAGCAGTCACGTTCTCGAAGAAAGACACATCAAGTTGTGCGATTTTTAATTTTTAAATAACACTGGGGAACAAATGTTTCGTTTTATTTATGCCAATACTTTGTCTTGCTGAAATCATGCGATGGGATTCCGAATCTGAAATTAGTTTTGCTCCTAAGGGATCTAATCTCTTAATAACAATTTTTTGCCCTGTTATATATAACGTTTTTAACACGTTGAATGGCGATTTGCAAATATTATACAGAATTTTCTAGTTTTTTGAGTGATTTTGCATGACTTATCTGAAAAATGGCGGTGAAATATATAAACCTATGAATTGCTTAGAAATAGTGGTGGATAAAAATCTTCTAAATTGAATATATTAAACCAAAAATTACAATTGATAAACTACCACTTGAAAATATTTATTCGTTGTCTGGTGCAAGTTCGCATCGCTGTGTAAATAAACAAAACTATTTTTGTGTGTTCTATATTTCATTAATTTTTTCAAACCATTTTAGTAACGATAATATTAAAAAAGTAAAAATTTACTCGAATTTTGTGTTTCTAATAATCTTGACTTAGCCGGTCACCGGTGACCCCCGTGGTGCTACGAACAAACTCAGTGCCAGTCACGGGTAACCCCCGTGGCATTCAACGTGTTAACAGTTTCAAAACGTTATGTATAACAGGGATTGCTTAAATGTTGCAATATACTTCTAGGAGAGTTATGGCATATTATCAGGAGTAAAATTGCATAAGAACCTATTCCCGAGAATGTCGTCGTTCGCGGCTAGGGATGCGCCCTGTTTAGAAGAAATGATTCATAAAATGAATGCGTTCATGACGATATTTTAGGGCATGGGTTCCAACGTCCCAAATTCTCCTAAAAGATTGTCGTAACATTTATCCGACTCCCTGTTATATATAAAGTTTTTAAACTTACACATTTCGCCAAAAAATTTTTTAAAAGTCATTTAAATAATGACTTGTTGTAAAGAGAAAGCGATTAAAGATTTGAAATTAGGGATATGAAACTATCAAAAATTTGTTAAAACGTTGTCGAAAAAAAGATTGATGTTTTGTATTTTTCTACATACACAGAATAAAGAAAATTTGTCTGTGAGTTGAACTTTCATTAAGAATCAGTTACCGTTTCACGTTTACAGTGTATATGTCATCTGTCAAGGATGAATGACGATACGAAGCACCTGCGCGAATACGTAAAGATTCATACATTCATATATCAAACAGAAAAAAAAAGATAAAATATCAGTTTTTTCAATTGATAAAAATATGATAAAGTAAAAATATTTTATTTGTAGTTATTTAAACTCGTGACTAGGCTATTACAAATTGAAAATCTACCACACTCGTGAATTTTGATCAAAAAAACAAAAAAACAGATGAAGGTATTATGTTCAAATTCTTCATTAATCGAATTCTTCTCTAATCTCCAGTACAAGTATTTTAGATAGCATCAAATTTACAAACTTTATATCCCACTTTTTTAAGATTTACGATGTAAATGCCTGTATTTCAGGTTGAGGAAATAACTCGTTAAAAAAAAGCAATAACATATTATTTCAGTTCACTTTATTGTTTGTGCCATTTCGCCCATTAGAACAAAAATTGTTCAGACTAATATTTTTTTTCACTCACTGCGCAAATATTGTAAGACATAGAAAAATATCATTTATTTATTTTTTCATCATATCTTGTGGGCTTATTGTGATAAATGTAGTAAATCTCTTGTGAGCTTATTTTTTATTACTGTTAATTAAAAGAAAGTCTGCAATTTTTATGTAAAATAATTGTTATGAAAAATTAGAAAAGTTAATGAAATAATAAAGATATCTAAAAAATATTTTTTACGTGAAAAATTATTTATATCAAATTAATCATCATTTATGAGGATAAAATATTTGACAAGCTAATAATAATGTTGTTATTACCTATTTTATTTATTACGCGTCTTAATTTATTCTTATCTTTCTATCTTTAATGGAGCAAGCAGCTCGATAAAATGTCAACGAAATGAAAATATACTATCGTTATCAGAACAATAAGTAAAGTATTTTGATTTATATTTATTTCTTTATGCCATGTGATAGATACAAAGTGGTAGGACTTTTTAGCATTTTTTTCAATTAAACGTACAGTACGCAAAATAAAAAAAACGGACTACCCTGAATAACTTTTGGTCTAATGATCGGATTTTCACGATCTAGAACGCATTATTAATGGTTCGTGGAAGTGACTTCAACTATGTTAATTATTAAGTGCAAGCGATATTTATATTTAAATTTTCATACAAAATGAAGCGGATATTTTTTCTGATAGTCATTACTTCAAACCTTTTCAAACAAAGTTATTTTATATCAAAATATAACCATTTTAATATTTACTTTGACCAAAAAATAATATTTCTTAGTACTTATAGTTAATTATATCTAATGTACTGATGACATAACACTTTTTTTCCACAACTAGATATTAACATTTCAAAGAAGTACTTTAATGTAGATCCGCTAAATAAAGGGTTCATTTTCCCTAAATGTGCTGAATCATTCTAATTTGATCCATAAAGTTTGCATAAATTATAAAAATATTTTATGAGGTTTACTTTGAAAAGATTTGTATTTTCAAGCCAAATAATTTATAACAGTAGTTTCAACGGTTTCTTTCATTATATTTAAATTCATTCATTTCAAACTAATAAAGTAGTAAACTGATAAAGTAGTAAATGTACTACCAATTCATTCAACTTTACTATGAAACTAATTTGGTAAACAAAAATTTAATTCACTAAACTGGAAAAATTCATCAAATGAATCTTACTTTTTTAAATATACAAATTAATGAAGAACAATTAATTGTAAAACAAAGAATAAATCTAAGTAATCATTAAATAAAAACAAAAGTTACCTTGAACTAGGTAATTGAATTCTGCATCTAAAATTACAGTTCAAAACAAATATGCATTAGTATAAGAATAAAATTGTTATTGCTTATTCACAATTTTTTTCTATTACCAATCTAGATTAGATATTTAAGAAAATGCATTTAAAATTTGTTAAAAAAAATTATTTTTAAAGCATAACACCAAATGCTTCAGTCATTATTTGTTTACCTCTCGAAATAATGCTTTAATAAAGCGCTGTAGTAGGTAACCCTGTTTACTTTTAAATTTTGTTTAAGAATTTTAACATCTTCATAACGGGCGAGTTACGAATGCCGTCTCACAGAGTAAGAAAAAGGAAACGGCACTTTATTCCAGCATTCTTCGATTGAGCTTACAAAAATAACAGAATTTCTTCGCTGACAAAAATAACAGAATTTCTGCAAGTTTTAGTTTTTAACACGTTGAATGCCACGCTAATTTTACATGTCTTGCCGGTCACCGTTGACCCCCATGGCATTCAACGTGTTAAAGATCGATCAATTTTTATAAACTTTTGCGGAAAGCAGAGCAAATTATATTTCTACAGTCTTATAATTCTGTGGAAAATCTTTTATTTACCTTCAAATTTTTTCTAGGAATGCAGCAAAACAGACCGAAAGTTAAACTAACATTTACTCTTTCCGGAAGAGCGAATTTCGATTGAAAAGTTAAGTCCGGTAGGACATCAGCTACTGCTGTAAAAAGTATGAAAGATCTTGAATGATCCGATTTGAAAATTATGATTCAACTGCGATCTATAAGAGAAGGTAAATAATTTTATTTAATAATCATTTTATTAAATAAAATTTAAAATTAAGTTATATTGTTGTAACAAATTTGGTGGGTTCATAACCATCTATATATATATTTCACTTACACGGCGACAAAAAAAAGCCTCACTTACAACTCCCCGAATGGCAACGCTAGAAAATCGACCAATGATTGCTGCTAAAAATGTCTTTCATTATAACTTAC
>NC_092209.1:11072307-11097229 GCF_043381705.1 Parasteatoda tepidariorum
AATTTTTAATAGACTTAATTATAGCCAAAATTTTAACCTTTTTAAAGAGATATCAGTTTTAGAAATTTTATCTTAAGATTTTATACTATAGCACATTTCTAATAGGTTTAACGAATTACATGTCATTTATTTGAATTCAAATTTATTTTAATGACTTAGTATTTACTAAAAGATGCAATTTTTTTTTTAAAAAAAAGTTGTTATATGGATTTGAATGATTGTTTTAAATTCTTAGAATTTTGTGCATTTGCAATGTACCTAAATTAGTAGCGAACGAAGCGAGCTTGGTTTGCGAAGCAAACCATATAAGATTGCGTAGCAATTTTCGGGGGTTGGCGAGCGTTAGCGAGCTGGGGGCGCAGCCCACTAGTAATTTAATATTTTCCCTTGCAAAATAGGCTGATATATTAAATACAATTTATGCATGCAAGGCATTATACATGTGAAGCTTTAAGTTCTTAATAATTTAACAGGTCTTTTTAACAGTAATTTATAATAAAATATGAATGTAATTTACACAAAAAAACTAAGAAGAATCGTAAGATGTTTCATTAGTTAAGGTAATGATTCAAAGAAGTTTATCTTAAAATGCTGAGTAATAATATATAATTGCGTTATAATAAATAAGCAATTCTTTTTGTTTTAAACTCTTAATTTAGAAACCAATCACAATCGAAAACGTAATAATAGCAGGTAGAAAAGAAATGTAAATATTACAGGTTTACATTACAGGCATTAAATATTACCTTTAAATTTGGGTAAGAAAAATATTTTACAGAAAAAAACCCACCTTCATTAATTTTTTGCTGAGCCAAATAAATATAAAAATTTATTTGGGTAAACTGGATCCTACAATGTGATTTTCCGGCTAATAAAAAAAACCGATAGCTGCAACATCGATATTAGATTTTTATTTATAGTTATACCCAATAAAACTTAGTAATTATTTGATATAATTATAGGTGTTGATGAAGTCTTAAAAACCATGCAAGGAATTCCGCTCACAGTTATCAATGCAACTATTACTTTAGCTAGCATCAAGGCTGCAAACTACTATGCTTTTAGCAAAATAGAGTGATAGACAAGATTTTTTGATAATTTTACCAACAATTTAAGAACCTGACAGTTGTGAAAAAAACTGTAAGCAAACAATTCAAAACAATCACAACTAAATGGAAACTTCAAACAAAATTCAATAGCTCTCTATAACTTTAAAATAACTAAATTAGTTTTTAATGTAAACTGCATTTTTTAAAAAATTAGAATAACTTCAGTTATTCTATAATATTTTATAGGAAGTAGCGTTTCATATGAGTTAATTAATCATTTACATATAGTGTTGCGAAAAATAACTTTAAATCAAAATTTCAATTCAGGGAATAATACATTGAAACATAAACATTTAGAAAACTAGATTGAAGCTCTGATACTTATTAGCTTAAAAATTTTATGTGTGATAAATACTTTGCTTACGTAATGTTGTAATAAAGTGTAAACAATATCTGTTTATAATAAATAATGCAATTTGTCTCGTTGTTTAAGAATTGCGAAATATTATTAATAAGATAATGGAATAATGATAACTATGTACATTATATTTATCAAGTAGGAATACTGTATTTAAGAGCAACAGATGTTATAATCAAAGCTTACTTAAAACAACATACTTATTAAATATTATTAGGTGCTAGGGGAAATTACTTCTGCGTTTTATGCTTATGATAATCTTAAAAAGTCTCTAAAGAAGAGTCTCCACTATTGTTACTTTACTAACACTAAGAAATGCTTTCTTCAAAAGCAGGAAAGGTTTTCAGCTATGATATCTCAGATATCGATAGCTGTCAGTATATATACATTGTAATCTATAGTAATATAAAGTAACAATTAAGTAAAAGAATAATAGAATAATGAAAACTATATAAATTTTATTTACAAGGTAGTAATGTGATATTTAAGAACAAAAGAGGTGTAAAAAACCACGCCTATTTCGAACAGTATAATTTTCATATATTATTAGATACTAGTGAAATAAACTTCTGCATTTTATGCTTATGTTAACCTTAAAAACAGCATCTCAAATTGTCACCACAACTTTTTTTATATTCTCTAAGAAATGTTTTATACAAAAACAGCAAATGTTGACTACGATGGATATCTACAGTGGTGCACGCTGCGCCTCGAAAATTAAAGTGGCAATAAAATGATTTACTTTTATTTCTTTTCCAGTTAAATAACGTATTCTCGCCATCAAAACAAGTTTTCAATATTTCAGAATGTATTTCTATAATTGATTTTTGAATGCATGCCTATGTTTTATGTAAACAAATTGTTTTATAATATTTAACCTTCTTTTACGACTGGTACAATAAGTGGACTAGAATGGTTTCATCATACTAAGTACGAAAAAGGTTAAAAGGCCGTTAAAAAAAGGTTAAAAATATTTTTCAATAAACTATCACACTTTTATAAATTTTGGCGCAGCTTGCACCCCTATATGTGACATTGTAAATAATTTATAATTTACTAACCGGATGAACATGATGACTCCTCGTCGCTTAGTATAGGGGTTCTTTCATTACAGCTGTTGTTGTAATCGCCAAGCGTCGGTTTCATATTTAATGCGCCAACTGAATGTGATCACAGAATTACAACTGTTTAAACAGGTGGAAAAAAATAAATCCTACTTTATAAGCTATTAGGTAATCTCAAATTGGAACAAGGATTCGAGCCTTGTGTTCCAAAACTTTCAAGAGAAGGAAGCGAAATATCGTTAATTTCCGTTTCATTAAAGTAGAAAATTTAGGATTCAAGCCCTGAGAACCACACATCGAATATGTTCGAACTAATGAAAATGTTGAAGTGCTTGTCTTTTTATCAGACCGACTGTTAAGTTCGAATTCTGATAAGAATTTTGTGTGGACCTTTAGATTTGCAATCGAATATTCGGAAAGGTCTGAAGTACCAGAGAGATATTACGAACGGGATTCTATAAAAGGTTGTTTACGTCATGTTTTGTTTGAATGAGATCAACTGATAAAAAGAATAGTTTAAAAACTTTAAATTCCGAAACTATTTTTATTTCGAAATTTTGATTTTATTGCAACATTTGGGCATAATTTTTTAAAATATAATTTATAACTTTATTCAATTTTAATTCAGTTGTTTTATTTTATTAAGATTTTGTGTTCTCCTAACACATTGCTGACTGGCAACTTTTCTGAAAATTACCCCATGTGCCCGGCTATTGTTTTGAAAGCTGATATGGATGCAAAATAATATAAGTAAACTTTAAAAATTTTTAATGCCGTATGACAGGGATGGCGAACCAATGGCGCGCGTGCGATTTATGGCACGCCACCGATCACGAAGTTCACTGTGAAGTAATTTACCAATTAAATTAAAATTCACAAAAATAAACATAAAAATATAAACAATTATTAACAAAAAAATTACAATTAATGCCAAAAATCAATTAATTACCATAAAAAAAACAAGCTAACAGTAAACAACTAGCAAAAAAAAAATTAACAGACCTGCTTAACCCGTTTTGTCCCGAATACATATATTGAAATGATACAAAAAGTGGTAAAATATATTATCGAAATTAATTGGTTTTTCTACAGTTAGGGCATTCAAAAAGTCTTTGATAGATTAAAAAGTACTAGCTCCTTATTTTTCTACATCTAGTCAGAAATAACTAAATCATTGTGGTATCTGAGAATCTTTTAATTCACCCAGATAAATGAAAATACTGAAATAAGTTTCCCACCTCAATGAATGTCTTTGAAAAAAGGAACTGTCCTAAATATATGACGCAGGGCGTTCACCGGTTAAAATAATATTTTACAGCCTAATATAAGTTATTTGTCTTCTAATCTGCAGCTGCAGAAGTCACACTGATGTTTCTTTAAGTTGAATTACACAAAGTTATAATAAATTGGTAAGGAATTAAATAGTAAAACTTGAAAAGTAAGGAAAATTACGCCCACTTTTTAAAATAGTCACCACGAGTTAACTCATGACCGGTCACCAACCCTTGACTACGAAAATACGAGTTAACTCGTGACCGGTCAGCAGTGTGTTAACTTAATGCGGGGATCGAATTTTATTCTGTTTAACTTTAAAAATTGTATTGGTAAACTTATTTTTTTCTCGATTCGATTAAATTTCTAAATTATTAATACTGCAAAATAGGTAATAATGAGCATTTATACATTCCTCTAAGAACATTTAATTCTCCATGAATGTTTATAACTTGTCTTAACCCCTTGATGCCCATCCCAGGGATCCAACAAGCCTTACAAATTCAAAAAACAAATATGGTCACATAAAAGAAAAATCTCGATCATTTAACACATTTGTGACCACCGCTATATCTAGAAATGTTAAAAAGCATTCATCATTGTATAATAAAGAAATTACTCTTTACTTTATAATAACATCAGCTTTCAGATTCAATGACATTTTTTTAACTGTCAACAGAGATCAAAAAAAATTCACAGAATTTAAAGCTGAGTTACTCAGGGTGACAGTTACAAATAAAAATTTAGAAGTAGGGGGAAGTGTTCAAAAAGGCAGTTGAATATTTTAAAGGCTTATTTCTTTAATTATTGTTATTATTATTTTGTTTACTTTTTAAGAATTAAGATTGTAATTTTTAATATCTTGATTCATATCCCTTGATTTACAGATGTATCTTACTAGATAGAACGCAGTAAAATAAATTTTTTTTCTTTAAATTTACAGTGCCAATTTTTGATTCTTCCTGGTAAAGGCAACCCTGTTACAAAAGCAATAAAAAGAAAACGAATCAATCCAATGTCGCTTGTATAACGATATTCAATGTTTTGGAAATATTTATAATGTCGCGAATAAGGAGAAAATTTGTTTATATATCTATATCAGTTTTATTAATTCGGGCAGAATATGCATTTTAACCCAAGTATCCACCGCTATTTCAATGTACATTTTGCTTACTTTTTTTAGAATTTTGTTTATACTTAATTAATTATTATTTTTAAAATTAATGAATTAATTTCCAGTTATTTTTAATCAGAACCAATATGCGCAAGGTGGATTGTATTTTATTCAGTTTTTTTTCAGTCTATAACTTAAAATTATCCTTCTAAATTCACACAATATCCCTCTTTCTTAGGGACATAAATGGGAGAAAAAACCAAATAATAAATGGCTTGTAACTACTGCCTAATTTTAAATCGATTCCTTTAACTGTTGTTTGCAATATCTGCATAAACTATCGAAACTTGGTTTAAATATTTATAGAGATATGGACATATGTATAAAAAAATTAGATTACTTTTTACTGTAACTTTAAAAATCTTCTATAAAATTTTTAAAAAATTGAAGAAATTTAAAAATAATTTCCAAATTTTTGTTTTAAAACTTAAAAAAAACTATTAAAAACTGAACAAGATATGATTATTTAAAGTTGTTCTTTTATATTTTAACAAAAAAATTTGCAAAAAAATTTAACAAAAATTTTAACAAAAATTTACTCAATTTTGTAGTGAAACGTATTTGGCAACTAATGAAAAAATTCTAATTTGTATATCTTAAAAATTTTAAAATGTCTAAAGTATTTTTCTAGGTAACTTGTGTATTTTTAAAAGATAGTTCAAACCAATAAGGGTTTTTCCACACATTTCATTTTATATCATAAAACAAAATTTAATAGCAAATGATAATTCTTTACAATAATCATTCGTACACATAAATGTAGATGAAACAAATTACATGTGAAAGAAAACATATTTTTATGGGGGACGATCCACCTCAATGTCGGTGTCATTTTTTAATAAGTCTTGTTTCATAAGGCAAAATTGAAATTTGTGAAAAAAAGCCTCATAATTTTAAGATTTTTTTTATTAAAAAGAAAAACTAATTAATAATTTACTTCTTCAATTTTTAAGATATTCAAATCTTTTTTTTCATTAGTATTTCATTAAAAGAGAACTGCTTTAAATACTCATATATTGCAAAGCGTTTAATGATTTTTTTCTCTTCAAATTTTAAAGCAATAATTTTGTAATAATTTGAAAGGTCCCCAAGAGTTTTGTTATATTTTAATAAATATTTGTAAAGTTATAGCAAAAAGTTTAGTGACCGAAAAATTTGGTGTTTTATTAAAAACAAAATATTCGTATTTACATAAATATTTTAGCGAAGTTTATTTTATGCTTTTGTTGCAACAATTACCCTAAGTAATCTATAGAAATTACAAGCATACTGCTACAGCTTGATTTTCTGGTATAGGATGATCAAAAATACTTGTTTACTTTCTTTATTATCGGTCCCTTGAACTTCTGAAAGCTTAACACTATATATATATATATATATTTATTTTTGTCATTTATAATTATAAATATATCAATAATGACTTTAAAATTAAAGAAATTCAGTGATGAATAACTCTTTCTTTTAGATCTAAATAAGTGCACATTTGAAAAATTTGTATTTAGAAGTGAATATACAATGACAAGATTAAGAGACAACTGCAGCAACAAAAATAAAGATTAATATATTAAACCAACATCATTAAAAAAAGTAATATAAAATCTTAAGATCAAGTATGAACCCATATTGTTTTTTTTAATTTAATAAACTGGTTTAATTTTTTTTATGAAACAATGAGCAAGGAGGCTAATTGTGGATTGCACATATCTACAAATTTTAGCTTTGGCTAGTGAAACTGTAGTGACATAATAAACTATAATTTTTAAACTATGGAAAAATTTAGATTTTATTCTAATCTACAATTTTCATCAACATATATTTCTTTCATACTTTATGTCCAAATTTCATCTTTTTAATAGGATGAAACTAGAGAAGAAGGTGCTGAAGAAAGTGTTGCACAAAACTTAGGAATGCAAATCGCATATCATTTACAAACCTTATTATATGTAGATTCCTTACTGGCTTATCATGAACGAGGTATAGTAATTAATAATACTGAAAGTTAATTTTTTGACAATTTCTTGATAAAAATGATTCAAGTTTATATTTTTATACTGTGGGCTATCTTTAATTATTTATTTTTATGCATCTCTAAGATTTTAAATATTCTTTACTAAATTTTTAAATTAATTTTGATTTTTAATCTTTATTTTTGAAATAGTTTGATCTAACATTTTTTAAAATTGTTGTTAATAATAATTTCATGTTTACAACCGGTGTGTTTTGTTAAATACATTATTTATTGATAAATGTATATAAATTTAAAATCCTTTCACTTTCAAATAATCTGAAATATTTTCATAACATTTGAAATATTGATTGGCATTAAAAATGGGTTTGCATGGCAAGGATTAATGAATTATTTTTAGACATGTTAGAACTTCACCAATAGTCTATTATAAAAACTAATAATAATATTCAAAAGAGAGTAACACATGTGTGCATTACACTACTACAATTTAAATAAGAAAAGTTGATGGAGTTATTTCGTGGAATCTTCACATCGTGCAACCCAGCCATCAATTATGTGGACTTATACAACTTCTAAATCAAACGAAACATTATTTTAATGCTAGTTTCAAACTACTAAATGATCAATTAAAATACTTTCTGATCATGCATCTAGCCTTTTCTGTAGGAAATTGAATATGAGAAGTGAACTGATTTGAAAGGGGAAAAAAATGTATCTTAGATTATGTTCTTCCTTTAATCAAAAATTTAGCTGCACTGTTTTGGTACTAATTTTGCACTCATTAAAATGTTTTTCTGATGTGATACAAAACTGAATTAAAGTCTCGTTTTGCTTAATAAATTAATTTCATGATTTGCTTCTCATGTTACTGTTTTAAAATTTTTAGGTGGTGTTAAAAAAGCACCTGATGATCCAGAAATTGTTTCTGTACTCCACCACATGTATACTATGATTTTCTCTCCTATCGGCCGTCCTGCTGTAGTCAATGTTTTGACTACTTCTGAAAACTTACGAGCACTTCTGCCTTTTGTGCAATTAACTGGTTAGTGAAATTTACTTGATTAATTGATTAAAATTTTCATTTATTATATATTTTCATTCATATATATTTTTAATGGATTATTTAATGGTTGCATTTGTTGCAAGGTTTTTTTCTATTTTATTGAAAAAAGAAGAATTTTTACTAATTGATATTTAAAATATTAATTCTAAAACAAAATATTGTTTAAAATTTTTATATATAGATTTTTATAAATGTATCAATTCAAAATCTAACATTGAAGGAATAGGTGCACAAATATGAAATTAATTGACTAGAAATAAAAATGGTATTAAGCCTAAATTTCTACCCCTCCTGTTTATATTTTCAGATCATATTTTATTATTATCCTTATGCTTTAAAGCACAGTAATTATATATAATTGTAATTATTTGAGATTATAATTATTTATATGTATTATATTACTTACGCCATAACGCAGTGCTCTATTGCGTGTAGTATTCTTACTTTGTACTTTTGTAATGAAAATTTGCTATAAGAAATGCCAAAATCTGGAAGTGTGGGAAATTACAAAAAATAAATTTTTATAATTGCCTTATCTTAAATATTTGTTGATTTCGTTTAAATTAGTTCATAAATAGTTGAGCAAATTAACCTTTTTTTTGGCATTGGTGAAACTACTTTTAAGTTTGACTTAAAAATGCTGCATTTTCTATGAAGCAATGTTGCATGCATTTTTACATTATTAATTGTTTGTCATTCATTTATTTTCAAATTTAAAAGTAACAGTTTATAAAACTGAAAAAAAGTGAACGCCTGCAAATAATTTCTGTAAAATTTATGCCCAAAAAAATAGTTCTGTTTTCATGATGTAATTTTTGAACTGTCTCCAAAAAGGTACTGTGGTCATTAATGCTTTAAAATATTTTTAAAATTAGTAACTTTTAACCTAACTTTTTTAATGTTTTCTTTAGGAGAAGAAAGCTGGGATTTAAAACTAAGTAAATCATCATGTGCTGGTTATGTGACTGAACTTTTGATGTTGGTAACTCACTACTCAGAAGATGTGCAGATTCTAGAAAAGTTTTCGGATGCTCTTTTTAACTTAAGTCAGCAAGGTAGTTCTTTTACAATTTGCTTTAATTTTTTTACTCTCACAAAAGCATTCTTTACAAATATAGATATTTTTCTGTGTTTCTCTAATTTTTTCCTAATTGTCCTATTATTTAAAATTCATTCTGGCTGGAATTTTATTTTTGCTTTTGTGGATCATGATAATATTCTTCGATTTAGAACTTTCATTGAAATAATTTAAATAATATAAATTCATAATAGAGTGTTAAAATAAATTATTAAAAATACATTGAATGGAAATTATTTTCCATGCAGCTATAATTAAAGAAATTAATGGAAGAACATGTTATTCTCACATTAGACACTTAAATTAATTTTCATCCCACAGGTAGCATCACTTTGTATTTATGTTATATCACTGTTAACAATGAACGTAATGATACAATATTTGACATTGTAAAAATATATTGTCTTCCATTCGTTCACATAGTGAAAATAATATTTATTTCTTTTTATAACAGGGTTCCCAAGGGGCAGGGAGCACAGGGAAAACCTGGAATTTTCAGGGAATTTTATTTCAACTCCAAAAATCACTCATACTCAGGGAAAGTTGAAATTTTTTTACAAAAACCTGGAAAATTCCTTCATTATACCTGAAAAAAAAAACCAGTCTTAAAATTGCCAGTAACACTACTCAGTTGTTGAGATTCCAGTTAAATAATTCCAACATCTATTACAATTATTTATTGTTATAATTTCACATTTTAGACAAACTGAAATGCTTCCTTCCTCAGATAATAATATTTATTTTACATAGAATATCTAATACTTGGCATTACAAATAAAAGAATCAAAATTTTCTGATGAAAAATTTCATAGTATAGATAAAATATGGTATTGATTTTCATTGAAATTTACCTGATATACCTGGAAAAGTCAGGGAATTTTTTTTCTCAANATGTCAATAAAATAGAAAGTATCTCAATATTTATTAATGCATACAGCCCATAAATAAAATTTATAGCTCTGTTTGTCAGATTTTTCACCTTTATTTTGTCGCAAATTCAAACTATAACTGAAGTCGGAGTCAAAATGTTTTTAGTGACTCTAACTCCTTTTGCTCAAAACTCTTCTTAACTCCGATTTCTACACTACATCATTACTGCTACGCTTTCTGCAAAATATTTTATAATGAGGTAGAAAAATTAAAAACTAAGGCTTTTAGAATTTCTAATTACACTGCCTTATCTTGAGCAGGCTTGTCAACTTCTACGCTTTTTAAAAAATATTTTATAGAATGGTAGACATCTAACAGCCAAAGCTTTTAGAATTTTTGTTAATTTTGCCAATATTTCAAAAGCGATGAGACCTCGAGAGAGGTGGAGCAATGTGGCATTGCAAATGAACTTTTAAATCATTTGTGTGGAAGAAAAAGTTGAAATAAATAAAAAGTAATACATTAAATATATTTAGCTACCACTAGAATAAAGTTTTCCATAAAAGCGCTGAAAGTTGTCCGCCTTGTATAAATAGTCATATTTGATACATTGGCAGTTGTTAAAAACAGTTTCATTGAAATACAAACTAGATATTGCTGTGGAGAATTATAGCATTCTAATAAACTAATAACATGTCGAGAAAAAAAAAAGAAATTGCTCCTTTTTTACATAACGTTCCTGATAAAAACTGAACTATAAGTCGCGGTAAAGATGCAACGCAATATCATTTTTGTAATAATTTTATCAAACACGTGAATTTGTCTTCAATTGTTAACTCTTAACATGGAAAGTTGTTATTTTTCTTATCAAAGTATGCAACTAAGCAACTTATCAAATCTTTCTCATTCAAAAACTGTTATCAGAAAACAGAATTGGATATTAAGTAATCTTTATTGTGCGTTTTATAAATACTTTTTCTTAAAACGTGCATAACTCGTGATGAAATACGTCTCAAATAATTTAAAAAGAAAAACTCTCGGTTCTTTTGAAACTCTTATAAGAATGAGAGCCATTGACACTTTTTTAAACAAGCTTTTTTTAATATTTGTTAAAGTTGTTTTCGTCCACACTACCCCCATGTCATGTGGACTCGTCCTAAAACTTATTATTTAATATTTTGTTACTTATAAAAAAGCAGCAAATAAAATTACAAAGGAATTATTTTCTTAAAAAAAATCTGAGATGAATATTGCAATAGATCACTGATTGACGCTGTCAAACAGATGCTTTTAGAAATTAGCATCAAGACTTAAGAATAATTGAACAAAAATCTGTACGTATGAAACATTAGTTCTACCAGTGGACCTCAATGACTGAGAAAACTGAACATCAGTTAACATATCCATAACAGACTGCTAATTTATGAAAGAAATATATTATATATAAATTTTCTGAGAAAAAATGGGAAATAAAATGACTACAGCATAATTTCCGGAAAAATTGAAATATTCATGATACTAATATTTTTTAATTCTTATATACATAAATCTGTTTTTTAACCCGAATAGTGATCAATAATATAAAATAACGAAAAGTAAGAGCTCATTTTGTTCCGTAGAAGTAAATGAAATGGTTATCCAATTGAAATGGTTTTGTTATTTTTTTTATTTATTTATTTATTTTTTCGTTTTACTTTCAGCCCTGACTGTCACTCATAATCTAATTGTTAAAACTGGGCATCTTAATATACTACGTATTATTATGCACATTATTTGTAAAAAGAAGCAATTAAAATATGTCATACAATCCTGGCATTCAATTTTAAGTTGGTAAATAATCAGTTACACCCGTACATTTTAAATGATTTAATCCGTTTTTTTAATAATGTTATTATTTTTAAATTGTGAAAAGCATGTCAACTCAAAGGCAGGGTGGCCTCATCAAAGTCAAATTTAAAAAGTGGTAAAAAATGTTCACGAGGCTTTCACTTTAGTTATATATTTTTATTTATTATTAAATATGACTCATGCAGGCTCATTAGCCTTTGTTCAGAAAAAAACAGATTGTTCAAGTTAAGGAAAGGCACCACAAAGATGCAGTCAAATTTACTTCAAGATTCGAACCCGCTACCTAGAGCGTATGGGTGAACGGCAAGACAATTCGATCCCTTTAAAATGGCTGGTTTTAACACCGATTTTTACAGGAATTTACAAATACTTTTTGTTGGAATCGTGATGGCCCTAGGGAAAGAGCACTCGCCTCCCAATAAGGGGCCTCTGGTTCGATCCCAGCAATGGCTGGTCGATACGAATTCAGCACCCGGCTCGCACCGACGACAGTGTTGAAGTAAAATAACCTCAGTGGTAGACGGATTATAGATTAGAGTTCCCCTGTCGTTAGGTTAACCGTGGGAGGTTTTAGTAGTTTTCCTCTCCGTGCAACGCAAATACGGGTAAGTTCCATCAAAAAGTCCTCCACGAATGCAACTTTCTACCAAAACTTGATCCAGGAGTTCCCTTGTCTTCTGTATTCAGTTCAAAATTACAAGGCTGCAGAGTTGAACTTTGATTTTTTTCTTCCAAAGTTCAGCTAAAAACTCCGAAGTTGAACTGCCAAAGTTCAACAAAAAAATAATAATAATTATAATTGGAGCAACTGTGCAACGATGGTTATAACATAAAGTACTTGGTGTAGATAGGAATTAGTGAAAACATTTTTTTAATTATTGTCCTACCACTTTTAAAATTTTTCCCAGTTGAGTCGAACGTAAAAACTTTATAAATCACCGTTGAATTACTTATTACCTATCCCATCTATCTATTTTAGCAAAATAATTATTATCGGATAACTCCCAAAATAAATTTTTTTTTCTCACAAAGCTGAAAACCATAGAGAACCGAAGAAAATGTTTTGCATTTCGCATCAGTTAATAAAGAATATGGAGGATGCGGAATATTATAAAGCCTATCAGTTATATCTAAATAATTATGCTCTTAAAATGAAAAATTAATAGATTATTTTGGAGATATAAAGTAACATGTTTTTTTTCTTTTACTGCTGTGATTTACTTTTTTTATAGATTATATAGCTGCAACCAGGCCTCGTTGCAACACCTCCAGTCTGAAATTTTTTAAAGGAAACTACGCATATCAGAATGAAAATAATTTTTACATATATTAAGAAATATTTGATCAGCGTCAGGCAGTTGTAGAAGTGATTCAGTACGATGCTAAATCTGTCTTTCCACTTTGAATGTTGTAAATGAAGTAATTTGGAAACATGAATTGTACTGCCATATATTTGCCGATGGATTTTTTGATTGGTTTCAGGGCTAAAGAATGAATAAAAGGGCTAGGTCGCACCTTTGAAGAAACTCGTGCAGCTCCGAGCTTCTGATTTCAGTCAGTGACGTCACGACGGCTTAGCATGAACTTCTCGCTTTAAAAATAAATTGTTTCGTATGTAACTTTTTTTAAACTTATTTCAACGCCATTCATTGTTTCCATAATTTTTATTTTAATGCAATTTTCTTCTCATCTGATAGTGACCGGCAGAAATTATCATAAAACCCAAATTGAGAAAACAATTTTCCATGTTTTACCTCAGAAAATATAAAGGTGATACCAAATGAATTATAAAATGTACTAGAAGAATTTATATGAATAAAAAAGCATTATATTTTTCGTTTAGACGCTTAAGAACTTTTATTAACCATTGAAATCGATACCGTCTCGTAACTTTGAACAGAAAAGAAGAAAAAATGTAATAAATAATGATTACATATAATAATGTAATAAATGTAATAATAAGTCAAAAAAATAAATAAATAAATAAAATAATAAAATCCCGAGCTTCAAAAATAAAAGTTATTAATGGTTAAAAATTCTTCCAGTTTCTAAATGCATTTTTTGTTTTCACTTTTTTAAAATATCTGTGTGTTTTATATTATAATGCCTTAATTTTAAATAAGTGTAATATTTCCCTTATTATGTGTTCGAGGATTATTTTTTTATTAATTAACATTTAAGGTTTTTGTTCCTTAGTAATACTGTATAAATATATGAAAATGTATTAAAATTAGACATCCCAATTAATAAACTATTGTTATCGAACAATATGTAACTACAAAAGTGCCTTTATATGCTTTCCTTTATTTAACAGCAAACGAAGAAATTAAAAAACAATAATGGAACAATGACAACCACTGAGAAATGTTTCTAACTTTAAAATGTTTTTTTAATACCATGAAATTATACTATGAATTAATGCCAAGAAAATGTATGAATAGGGTAAACCAACCAGTGAAGGAACAATTCATATATATTGATTAAAAATAAGAATTTGAACGTTTTTCTTTAGATTGATTGGTAACAATAGCTTACTGCCAAACAATAGGAAGTCATCTAGCAATGTTCTGGATTTCCTGGTCAAATAGACTTCTCTGGAAAAAATTTTGAATTTGTTATTATCTCTGCAACACCTTGTTTCTTTGATACAATTATAAGGTGAGTATTTGTATTTATATGTTTGAAGTGAAATTAATTGCATGTAATAGTTTTATTTTTCTCACTGTGAAAAAGAGAATTCAAAATATAGTTATTGAAGTTATGTTTCAATTTTTTAAGCATCATAACATAATAAAGTACTGAGAAAAGGGGGTGTTTATTCACTGGATCACCAAACGATGAAAAACCAGTAAAGGAACAAGTGTTCCTTTACTGAGTTTTTTTCTAAGTTAATGAAAATGAAAGATAAACTTTAATTTTCTTGTACCTTTAGTGATGTTCCTCATCAAAAGTATGTTAAAAATACGAAAAACAACTTCTATCTAGTGAAGGAACCGGCATGTTCCTTTACTGGGCATAGATTTCCCAGTGAATGAACAGTATGTGTTAATATGTTGACACTTTACAATTACTGTTGACAATTTTCAATTCATGATTTAAAAAAAAATTAACATTTTCCAAGTATTTGTATGTTATAATTTCAGGAATAGGCTTGTTTTTAAATATTTATATGTCTTATAAATTCATAAAGAGTATTAAAAAATAACCAAAATTAAGTGTTCCTTTAATGGGTGTTCCTTCACTTGGTCTTCTCACTACTTGTTATTTGAACCCCCAAAACTTTAAAACAATATTGTGTAAGTTCTCTACAATTTTCTTTACATAATTTGAAATTACTAACAACACTGTCATTTAACTAAAATTACGAATTTTGAAATTAATATGATTTTTTAAAAGGCAAGCGAAGCTTAAGTGTTCCTTCACCGGTTAGTTAACCCTACGTTATTTTTGAACAGAAATAATTTGTTTGCAAAGTTTTCATATCCCTTTAGTTGTGGTTTTCGAGATCTGTGTAGAGCGTGACGTCATGAGGTACGGAATGGTAGCTTCAGCAATGAGTAAGAAATGAACCAGCAAGTCTTTATCTTCTTTTTAACCCTGGATTGATTTGCTTGACCTGATATCATAGTTGATAATGAATTGAATGATAGTTTTACTTTCTCTACCGCACAGCTAGATCCATCTGTTTTATTCATAATTTTGAGGGCTCAGCAAAACAATACATATTATTAATCTAATTTTCCAATGCCGACACTTGGGTGGAGACTATAATTATAAGTTGGATTATCGTGAGATTCAAATCAGCGTATTGACGCTGCCTGAACAGGGATGCGCGTTCTTGATCAGTTTCCATTCTTGCTTCTCGTTCTTCGGATATTTCAGTCAAAAGGGATTGGGCAATGAGCACTCACCGAGCCGCGATGGCTCAGGGGATAGAGCATTCGCCTTCCAGTGAGGCGAACCGGGTTCAAATCCCTGTCGATACGAATTCCGCATCCGGCTTGCTCTGACCACAGTGCTGACATGAAATATCCTCAGTGGTAGACAGATCATGGGTTAGAGTCCCCTTGCCGTGGGAGTTTCTCATGTTCTTCTTCTCCATGTAACGCAAATGCGGGTTAGCTCCATCAAAAAGTCCTTAACACGAAGGCAAATTTCTCCCGATACTCGATCCAGGATATCCCTTGTCTTCTGGATTGGGTTCAAAATTGCAAGGCGGTGGAGTAGAATATCAGTAGTCGTAAGCCCATAAAATTAGGTCGGCTGTTCAACGACGGTTATAAAATAAAATAAAATGAGTACTCACTCGATCGGTTATCAATCTTGCTGTCGCTCAGTTGGTTACATGCATTTTCAACCTGATAAACCTCTTTATTTTTTCCATTTTTTTAAAGGTGAGAAGAAATATAGGGATAGGAACTTTTTCACTGTCCTGTCTTTTTGGTCAGCAGTTGAACAATATACGATCGATTACGTTTTTACCTTCATAGTCCGTAACACATTTTGTTCTTCCATTTGTTCATTAAATTTTTCCAACGAAAAGAGTTGTCAATGACTACTGCAGAGTCGGGGTGGCTCAGAAAGTGTTTATCTTTCAATGAGGTGAACCGGGTTCGAATCCCAGCAATTGTTAAGCGAAACAAATTCTGTACCCTGCTCGCACCGGCCACAGGGATGACGAAAAATATCCTCAGAGTTTGGCGGATCATGTGTTAGACGATCTTAGGTTAGATATGACAACATTTACAAAATTGAGAAGATGTCATTTTAATTTATAACTTTGCCAGTTCAGATGACAGATTTTTTTTCAACGGATTCGAATTTCTGACCCCAAAAGTAATGGGGGTAACCAAAATATGGGAAAGATGGTCCCAATAGTTTGGTCAAGGGGGAGGTCGAAAGTTTGAATCCCTTACTTTTATTATTCCATATAATTCTATATTATATAAATTATTGGGACCATATCTCGAGATCTTTAAGCAAATGGAAAACTTTTTGAGCATAATTATATTATAAAAACGCAGCTCCCTAAATACTTTTATACAACTCTTTTTTTTTTTTTTTTGGAACTATTCGACTCGCCGCTATTCATTGCCATGTAAATTTGCATTCTTTAAAATGATGCAGAAAAATTGTATACTGTATAATTGTAAAATTCATAAATTTTTCGACAATAATGAAATAAAATAATAAAAACTTATTAAAAGTTATTTTTCGTATGAAATGAGCTTTGGATAAATGATTTTTATAATTGTTTGTAAAAAGTTTTTGAATTCTTTAAAAAGTTCTCGAGAAATTTCGAAATAAACAAAAAATAACATTAAGGGATCTCAACTTTAAGCCGTTCTTCAGACCAAACTATGAAGACCCTATCTCCTGAATTTCGTCTGCCTTTTACATTTTTTGGGTCAGAAACCTGAATCATTGGGTTCTAGAAAGTGAAAATCTGATTATTAGATCAAAAGTTATTTAGTGCCATCCCTTTTTTATTATTATTTTGCACGTTATACTACTGCAATTACTGTTTCCAGCAACACTACCGCAGTATGCAAAAAATATCTTTTAATAGATTTTAGATAAAAGATTTTGGCTATAGGGAATCATCGCTTATGGGGTTCCTATTGTTGAATAAGCTGTTGTTTTCTAATTTAAGGGAATAATTGATATTTTTGACTTAGTGACAATTTTAAAAGCATTAATCTTAACTTGATAAAGAAAAAAAAAAACCTAAATGCATCGATCTAAGTAAACAATTAATTTTATCTCCAAGTAAGTAAATTTCTTTCGGAGACCGGATAGACGAAGCATTTTTCTAGAAAATTCCTGTTAATGATTAGAGAGGTCTTTAGTATTTACAGTCAATAGTTGAGGGGGAGATTTCAGTAGTGATCTGTGGTTCCAGGATCGTGGTTCACTCTAAAATGAAACTCTCACGGTATTACTGTCGTTTCGATGAACTTTAAAACAACCCACGGATTGTAAATATTTCTTTAATTGACTAGAGCTGTAAACAAAATTTTTCTATTTTCAGAAAAGGAAGTAAATAAAGCTGATTTAGAACGCTATGTACCTAAGGGGACTGTTCAGAAATTTTACTAATTTTCAGGTGAATTATAAGGAGGAAACGGAAACTAATAGCTTGAAAAATTAAAAATTTTAATTTTTTGTTTCTTTTTTTTGTAGTTTATAGACTTACATTTCGTCATATAACGTTGATTCCTTTATTTAACGTAACTTTAATGTTTCACATTTTAACGTTTATTTTAGTTTTGTGTCTCTATAATTGAAGAACTGAGTGGATAAGCCAGGTAAGTGACATTTGAAAAGTGGCTATAATCAAGATGAAAAGAAAAGAAAAACTGGAGTACGAAGTTCTGTATTGTAAATTTGTTAAAAGGCGTGGTAAATAATTATTTGCCTTATTTTATTTACCACTACTAAACTAGAGATAAATAACATTAAAGCATATTCAAAACTAAGGTGGATTGGTTCATTCAATTTTGAAAATTACAAAAAAGATATAAAATTAAGACCAATAGCTGCTCACTTTACATCCGACGCCTCATATCACAATTATCAAAAAAAATTATACTAATTAATCACAGATCTATCCATGGCATCAAATTCAACAATACTGAAAACTTGTTTCCCCACGTTGACTATCGAACTATATTTAGAGCCACACATAGTTTAAAGCAAGCTGCTTCGTATAATTTCCATTATTAATATTCACTCAATCAAGGTGCTTGAATCCCGCTAACAGCCACCACATAGACTGCTAACCTTAAAATTCCTACCACAATTATCAAAATAAACATGATGGATCCTATAGGGGCCACTGCACGGCTCAGGTGCCCAGCTCAAAGATCAAAAGAAGAAGGTGGATTGGTTAGGTTAAAATTAAGTGAAAGATATATGATAAACAATGGTTTTTATCGTCAAATTAAACGAATATATTTAATTAATACTTACATTTTTTAATATATGAAACGAATATAATGTTTAATATAATATTTGCTAACATTATCACACAAGTTTTATATATTTGTACTGTGTATAATAGTGAACTAATAACATACACGTTTTTATGAAAAAAATAAGTATAAGGTCTACCTAATTGTGCGTTGAGAAAGTTTAGAGTGCTAACAAAATTGAATAAGTTAAGTTTGCTTTAATTTACTCTTTACTACCACATTAAATATAGTGAGAAACGGAGACTTTTGGGTTGTCAGCTATTCCTTTACGGTCTCGCAACATTATCAAAATTTATCATTAAATCATATATTTTGATTACATGTAATCACGACTACTTGTAATCACGATTATATTTTAATTACTTGTAATCATAATTACCAGTAATCGTTTTTGTTCTGATTATAAGTAATCATGATTACTTGGAATCGCGATTACAGTTGTAATCAAATTATTTGGTGAATTGTAATCAAGTTATTGATTACTGTAATCGATTAATGTAATCGTAATTACTGTTGTAATCAAAATAATGGGGAGTTGTAATCATGATTACAAGTAATTGATTACTGTAACTGAAAAATGTAATCTATTACATTTTTGGCCAACTCTAGTCTGAACCCAAGTAATTTAGTGATCTTCCTTTTCGTGCAGCACTGCAGGTAGCCAAGATATAAATTCAGTTTTTGTTTTCCTAGCGTAATTTAGGAAATGAATGAATTTGTCTTAAGTATTTCTCATTGCATTAAATAGTAGAACATTGATAAATGGTCTTATACATTCTCTCCGCGTCAAACACATATTTGGTTATTTTATACTCGTATTTCATTACAGCGTTCTTCCTAGAGTTAAAAAACGAGGTTCTTCGAAGGCTCCATCGGTATATGAAATGATGCGTTTTTGCGACTAATATGCTACTGTTATAACTACTGTGAGTTTGCAATTGTTATTCATGATTGTTTGGTCAAGTTTAGCCTACCTAAAGCCAGCGTTGTCTATACCCAATTTTAAAAATGGAGCAAAGCGTCAAGATGGAAAAAAGCCTCAGTTATGTGAAAAAGAAAAGCGTTTGTGGTCTAAGTTTTTAATACTTAAAAACTTACTCTAATGCTGCATTACCTGAGCTTATAAAAATTTGAAAAAGCTGAGAATAAAGCAGTGATTTTGATAACTTTCAATTAGGTGAAAAAATTTCGCAAATTGGTGATTTTTAAAAAAGTTTAATTACTTTTTAAATGTTTAAGTTGCTTGCCTGTTCTATAGCCCAGATAATTCTTAACGGCAAGATTATATATATATAGTTTAAAATCATCGCATTGCTTCAAGTATTTTTTTATTTACCTTGGGAACAGAGGTTCGGAAAACAGCGTTAAGCTAATCGCACCTCTTGAAACCAGCTATTATTTTTCTCAGATTTTGATACTCAAGTGTTATGCCAAATTGTCACTTCCTGAGTCGTGCTGGCTCAGAGTAAAGAGCGTATACCTCCCAATTAGGTGAACCGGGATCTAAGCGATGGCTGGTCGATGCGAATTCCGCACCTGGATCGCACCGACCACAGTGATGACGTAAAATATCAACTGTGATAGAGGGATCATGGGTTAGAGTACTCTTGCCGTTAGACTAACCGGTGGAGGCTTTCGTGGTTTTCCTCTCCCAGTAAACGCAAATGCGGGTAAGTTTCATCAAAAAGACAAAATTTCTCTCAATACCTAATCCTTGAGTTCCCTTGTCTACTGGAACATTGGTACCCAGAAACTCAAAATTGGGTCGGCTTTTCAACGATAGGTACATAAAAAAAAATTATTTCCGAAATATGCAACCCTACGAAAAATATTTTCCGTCAGAAATCACTTTTTAGCGAAATCAATACCGAATCTCTGATAAAATAAGCCCCTAGTTTCGCTTCTACAATTCTTCGTTATCCGCTTACAGAATACTTTCATATTGTCTTGTTCCGTGAATCACAACAGCATGAATTTCTACTTTCTGTTTTTAAAACGTTAATCCGTTAGACCTTTCCGGCATAGTATTACTTGTCGGGGAGCAAGAAAGTATCAAAAAAGTATCACAAACCTCCAAAAATTTGAAACTATTTGCTTCTTAACATCCTCGTCCACTGTATTTTAGTAACCATTAACCCTTTCGCGCCGACTGTCACAAATACGTGCCAGCATAAATTCGTATCAATCAGGGCAAAAAGATAAAACTGGTAATCAAAGTAATTCTTTAGCAGTTTATTTGTGGGCAGGGTTATAATTGTTTGATATATTTAATTCACCATTACTTAGTTCAAAATAAAATTCTTTAGTTATGCTTTGAACTAACATTGATTATTTAAACGATTAAACTAACAATAATTAAAGTAAAAGCAAAGTAAATCTATCACATTAGCAACTTCTACATTTCAGTTACCGTTTTTTATTTATGTACATTCTGATTTTGTACGAATGCTTTTATGAATCGTCCGTCCCCAAGGGGTTAAACAGCATTTAGCTCAACAATATCTCTTTACTTAAAATTAATTCATGGTCTACGATACTAGTTGCTGCCTATATGAAATTTTGAACCAAATTTTGCTGTTACGCAAAGGGGTAACAATAGCGCATGAGTATGTAGTACACAATACTTGCATCATAGATCTACAATGGAGGAATGATCACATATAGTCTGTCTATGGAAAAAAAATCATCACCATTAATCTGGAACTGTGGTGACTATGGCTTAATGATTTCGAGTAAGAGTGCTGGTTAATAAAGACAGGTTTTGGCTTGACTCGGGGAGAGAAAGGGAATAAGGGGAGAGAGATTCTCCCCTCATTGAAATGCGCTATTTCTTATTTCCATAGTTGCAGATGATCCCAGATTTATTGGTTAGGGGAGTTCTTTCCATAGACAAACTGCAGGCAGTTTGATGTTGATGGTAAGTAGTCTCCTTTCAGTTCGAAAACTCATCTTAGAAGTGGTCAAAACTCAATTCATCTATGTAATTTCGTAATTTTTGTAACTACCACTATAACTCACATAGCAAATTATATGTATTTGAGTCGAAAATTCGGCACACGTTAACTAAGGGCCTTAAAACCTCAGACGTCCAGCTACACTCTAACGAGCGAACACTTGTAAACTTACCAGGCCTAATCAAACCAAACCTCGCATCCACTTTCAATAATAACTGAAAAGGCTTCTATATATTAATCGCGTTTAAGAGAATTGTGTTAGTTTATTATCCGCTAGTTTTTATATTATTAGTCGTTCTCGACATCCTTGAATAAGCGATGGAAGTTAGGATTCAGTGGTCGCTGAAGTCTGCTCTGACATCATAAGCCAGAAACAAAGCTCTTTCACATACTCATAGAAAGAATATTGCACATATCTTGTTAACATCCAAATAATTAGCCACGGTTAATTTATTCTTTCNCTGCTGCCTATATAAAATTTTGAATCAAATTTTGCTGTTACGCAAAGGGTTAACAATATCGCATGAGTATGTAGTACACAATACTTGCATCATAGATCTACGATGGAGGAATGATCACATACATGGAAAAAAATTTCTCACCATTAATCTGGAACTGTAGTAACTATGGCTTAACGATTTCGAGTAAGAGTGCTGGTTAATATTTAAGACAGGTTTTGGCTTGACTCGGAGAGAGAAAGGGAATAAGGGGAGAGAGATTCTCCCCTCATTGAAATGCGCTATTTCTTATTTCCATAGTTGCAGATGATCCCAGATTTATTGGTTAGGGGAGTTCTTTCCATAGACAAATTGCAGGCAGTTTGATGTTGATGGTAAGTAGTCTCCTTTCAGTTCGAAAACTCATCTTAGAAGTGGTCAAAACTCAATTCATCTATGTAATTTCGTAATTTTTGTAACTACCACTATAACTCACATAGCAAATTATATGTATTTGAGTCGAAAATTCGGCACACGTTAACTAAGGGCCTTAAAACCTCAGACGTCCAGCTACACTCTAACGAGCGAACACTTGTAAACTTACCAGGCCTAATCAAACCAAACCTCGCATCCACTTTCAATAATAACTGAAAAGGCTTCTATATATTAATCGCGTTTAAGAGAATTGTGTTAGTTTATTATCCGCTAGTTTTTATATTATTAGTCGTTCTCGACATCCTTGAATAAGCGATGGAAGTTAGGATTCAGTGGTCGCTGAAGTCTGCTCTGACATCATAAGCCAGAAACAAAGCTCTTTCACATACTCATAGAAAGAATATTGCACATATCTTGTTAACATCCAAATAATTAGCCACGGTTAATTTATTCTTTCCACCAGCACTTACCGGCATCTTCGAAAACCGGGTAGGCGCTTTATTTGCAACAAATTTCAGCTTTTTTCTACACTTATTGCAACACGTTCTTAAACTATTCTTAATAATATATAATTTTTAAAGAAGGTGGTAGATTAAAAACTTCAGATGTTTTAATTTAAAATAATAGCATACTTCAAATATTTACGCTAGTAATGCAATAATTCCTAAACGTTTACTTTGTATCCTATAAGAATCGAATCTTTAACCCGACTGATTCGGAGTCTCCGGTATAAATTGGAATGAAAATTATATACTTTTCTATCGTACATTAGGAGGCTCGGCCATTGCACTCGACAACCCCCGTAGCTAATCTCTATAATCACTTCTCAATCCGAGCTCTCATCGCTTTCTCACTGAATATATGTATGCATTTGGGCTAACTTTTTTTGAATTGAGGTGACACTTTTAAAATAAAATTCTGAAGTCTTCAGTGTACATCGTGGAAAATATTTTTTTTTATGTACAATGAAGGAAAAAATAATCCCAACACCAACATCGTGCGAGATAAACTAAATTTGGTAGGCTTGTTTATAAAACCATGATGATGTCTATTCATATCATCATTGGCGCATTTAATAAGTTTGGCAACTTCATCGGGACGGGCGAGTCATATGTACATTCTCAGGGTGTCGGTAATCAGAGTAAAAAATGACAAAACTGGTAGCCAAACTATTTTTATAGCATTTTTTGGTGGGGCTGGGTAATAATTGTTTGCTTTATTTCATTCACCACCACTTAGTTCGAATTAAAAACTGTATAGTTACACTTTTAACAGTTATGGATTGGATGCGTTATATTTAAAGTGAAAGCAAAAATAAAACTGTCAAATTAGGTATGCCGAAACTTGAGCTACCGCTTTTTGAAGTTATACTTCCTATGCGACTTCCAACAAGGTTGCGTTAAACGTTTAACGCTACATTTTTATTGGCCGGGAAATCACGTGGTAGGATCCAGTTTTCCCTCACTCATTTCCATATTGTTTTGGTTCTCACTAGCATAAAAATAATAAAAGTATTCGCGATCGCAACGCTCGAGTACGCCATCTAGCGGGAGACTGAAAATATCGGACATTAGTTCCCACAAAGCCATTGGCAAAGACGGACGCCATTTCATAAGCAGCAAATAAGATGCAAAATTTCCCTAAGGAAAAGGTAGAACTTCTTGAAAAAACTAACCAGAACATGCCAAACATTGAAGCAGAACACGCCAAGCATTTGAAGAACAATTTCTCAATAATTTTTACCTTTCTATAACCAACAACATAACTTCGAATTTCATGATCACTTGCTGTTACAGATTGTGTGTATTACGGTAAAATAATTTTTTCTGTCGTCAATTCATTACAAATTAAAGTGAAATCAGCATTGCTTTCGTCATTCCAATGAATAAATAAGAATTCAGAATATGCACAGAACTGTATAATATGTAGTTATAGAATATTGTTCTTCTTTATAGAACAGTATATATTTCTGTATCTATTATTCGTAAAACAACAATAAAGAATCATCCGAACTACTTGAAATAGATTCATTTGTGCTGATTATTAATAAATTTGTATCGTTTTCTTGGTAATTATTATTTTGTTTTGAAGGAATAATTTCAACTAGAATTCAGCTATTCTGTTTTTAGCTACATATTCAAATTCATATCAATTATAAAATTTTACTGTGTAGTATGTTATCTAAAAGTAATGAAGGGATAAACTATGCATATATTATTTGAGAATAAAGTTTTCAAACAAGGAACTTATCATTTTGGAATTCTCCGGGAATTATAAATCAGGTAAGTGCAATGATTTTTACAATAAAAAATTTGCT
>NC_092209.1:11098426-11105437 GCF_043381705.1 Parasteatoda tepidariorum
GGGAAAAATGCACAATATTACCGTGATTACAGAGCACGGAAGCGAGCGGAGCAGGAAAAAGAGTCGTTGTATAGAACTAGTGATCCTTCTTCGACTGCTGATTCTTCTAGAATTAACGTCGCAGGTTGCGAAGTTTAACTTCTTCCACGCGGAGGGACTCCACGCACTATTTTTTTATTTTTTATTTTTTACTATCCTGATTCTGATTCCGTACGAATACATTTATGACTTGCCCGTCCCGAAAACGAAAGAGCCATTAATAACTGATCACTGTCTTTGTAAGTGGTCGTGTAATAGGGCTACAAGAAGATGGATTTTCCCCCTCGATTTTGCAGAAAGATTGGGGAGAAATGTATCCAACTGAGTATGATTTTATTCTATAACCGTCGTTGTGAACAACTGAACTAATTTTGGGTTTAATACTACCAATGCTTAACTCCCTAACCATGCAATTTTAATCCAACCCAAAAGACAATGGAACTCCTGGATCAAGTATTGGGAGTAATTTGCCTTCGTGGAGGACTTTTTGATGGAACAAACCCTCATATGCGTTAGATGGAGAGGAAAACCACGAATGCCTCCCACGGTTAGCCTAATGGCAAGGGGAATCTAACCCATGATCCGTCTACCACTGAGGATATTTTACGTCAGCACTGTTGTCGGTGCGAGCCGGGTACTGTGCATGATTGTCGACAGCAGTGGTCAAGGGTAGGTACTGCTTTAAGAAGATCGGGTTCTGAGTGACCCCGTGGAGCTATTTAAAGGAAAGACCACAATGCAGAGCGTAAGGTTGGGGCACACCGTACTGCGTGATCGTTAGAAGTTCGATCTGCTGTTGGGACTGCAGTGACACTACGAAACGTTTCAAATCGGCTACTTCAAGGACAACTCCGAGTGAGATGTCCCTGTAGCTTGCATTCCACTCACTTCAAAGCACTACCGTTTACGACGTGAGTGATGTCGAGACAGAGCTCACTAGTGGGGGAGATTTCAGTATCGTGATCTGCGGCAGAATTATCGCCAAGTCTTGGAAACTTCCGGGCAGTGGCCAGTGAGAAACTAAAAAAAAAACATCTCAGAAAGGGACCAACTCGAAAGGAACAACTCGTAGCCAACCTCGGGCAAACATCCACAAGTTTTGTTTTTCAAAAAATTTGCAAGTTTAATAATGTTGGCCCCTTGGCGATAGTAGTTGGCGTGACAGATCACGATACAGAAATATCCCCCACTAGAAGACAGAGTGGAGATGTATTGTGTTATCAGATGAAAGTAGTTTCTTTCCAAGCTTTCCAAGAAAGTAGCTTTGTTGCCAGTGATAGCTGTATATTGGTTTGAAGGAGGCCGGCGAGGGCCTGCTACCGAACTATATCCGACCTAGACACACTGGACCTGGTTGCACTTGGAGTTATGGTTTGGGGAGCAATTTTCTATGACAGTAGGAACTATCTCGTGGTTATTCCAAGCACCTTGGCTGCAAATTAGTTCTTCAACGTGGTCATTAAATTTGTTTTGTTGCTATTCATGAGCAGCATGCAAGGAGGTGTTTTCGAACAGAATAACGCTCATACTGGTATTATAACATAATATGCTCTGCAGAATGTGGGATATGTTAGCTTAGCCTTCTAGATCACTAGATCTTTCTCCAATCGAGCACGAGCATCATTGGACGACAATGCCAGCGTCATCATTAGCTATCCCGTGATGCAACATGCTTGAAATATCCCTCAAAATGGCATACGGCATCTGTATGACGCAAAGGTATGGCAGTTTGCATTCACAATTCCGGTGGTTACACCGATTATTAATGTTCTAGTAAGTATTTAACGTTTGAAATAATTTTTCTCCTAATTGCATTAATCTGTGATCTTGAAACTTTAATCCATTAAATGTGTTACTCAGACAAATGCATTGCCGAAATTTCATTACGCTACAGAAACATTTCCTTGGTGTTTGGATTTTTTTCCATCAGTGTATATTTAATTTATTTCCTTAACCGTACGTTTTGCTAAACATTCATTTCAATACTACTTGGAACTTTCATTTGGAAAGTGTTATTTATAGAAGCTTTGTATTTAGGTTGTATAGAAAGTAAGCTTTGTATAGAAACACAACATTCATCTATACCTATCATAAAATTCATGAAAACTAAACAGAAATGCATGGAAGTAAAATGAATAAATAAACAAATACAACCATAATAGCAAAGCTCTTAATTTTTTTTCTTCATGCGTTTTATGTTTAAAATAATTGTTAGGAGTTAGAAGATAAATTATAGTTTATCATTCTCAAGAAATTACTGTTGAAATAATAATTCATTTTGTTTTCAATGTGTAATATCACACTTTCCTTTCTATTTATTATTGGTTATTATTTATGAACGACACGGTTTTTGAACAGTTAGATTTGAAAGCTTCAAAGACTATATACGTAGTCTCTCAAAAGTCATAACTCAAAGTTCAGAGTTGCGCAGACATAAGCTTACTTTTTTTAAAATCAAATTCATGAAAGAACAATGTCTTATCTCAATATATATTTATATACATGATTCATTAATGTCTAGTAGTTGACAAAAATGAGAGAAAAACTAACTTATTTTCTAACGAAATAGGCTTTAAGATAAACATTCTCAAACACTTAAATTTTCATTGTTTTTACACGCTTTCTTAATAAAAGTTACCTAATTCGCGAACCAACTTGTGTGTCTTACTTTTTGAAAATTAAAGTTTCCACGCAATTTTTGAAAGATAGTCTCTTCAAATTACTTAGTAGATAACCTGGAAACTTTGTGTTGATTTTTGATAGGTGGAACTCCCAAAACTCAGCCAAATTATTCAAGTGGTTGCGAAATTTATGCTGTAAATTATATTACTTGTTTTTAAAAATAGCTCATTTAATTTTCTTGATTACCAAAAATGTTTTAAAACATACTACATGGACATAATTCTGATACATGTTACATGAATATTATCTAAATTGAAGTGGTTGTGAAATTCGGAAAACTTAAAACTGCATTGATGAGTTGTTTGCTACCACTTAAATATTTTTGGCGTATCTTTAAGAACTTCACTTATCGAAAATCGGCACAGATTTTCCGGACAATCCAATAACATTATTACCAACATTAGAACCAACTTATTTATTTATTTATTGTTACACCTGCGTATGTAGGCTTGAGTGCTCATAAAAAAGTATATCTTTTAAGCCCTTCTCAACTCCCAAAACATATAGTTCTTGTTAGAAAATATCATCACAAAAATGCGCTAAAGTAAAGGTAGGATTCGAACCCGCAAACAACATGTTTTAAAAGCAATTTTTATTTTAATGGCTGGCGTTTAACTTTCGATCTTTTGCTTCGATAGATGCCGAAAGTGTTGCTTTTCAACGTTACCATGTGAGCACCTGTGAACCTAAGTCACGAATGCGAACAACATTACCAAAGTCACGCTGGCACAGATGCTCGTTCATAGGGTGTGCTATAACAACGCCTCCTATAACTGAAAGCCTCCACACGGTTTTTTGTAGGTAGTCCAATCAACCACTATGAAGGTAAACCAATTAGTGAAAGAACCATTTAATATGAAATCTATTAAAAATTAGAAAGTGGTAGCAAATATATGTCTAGCAATTTGTTTAATTTATGAATATAATTGGTTTGTTTTATTTACTTGTCAACCACCACAAATTCAATGGTTTGTTTTATTTACTTGTCAAACACCACAAATTCAATTCTCAAATATATATGATAAATTTGTCTCAAGAACTTTTAAAATAGAATTTGGGTTCATGAGCACAAGTGGTTCGTTTTTAAATAATCTGCGCAGACTACTTCATTAAGAAACTGTGAGGAGGCTTTCTGATGCAAGAGGTGATGGCTATAATCACATAACAGAGGACAACACACAAGGAGAAAAATTCATGCCCTAAGCGGGATTCGAACCAGCAACCATTCTCTCGCAGTCAGGCACGCCGCTCGGTTGCCTGGCTGGCAAACAAATAAAATGCAGTTGTTGTCGTTTAATTACATCGCACTAGAGCTGCACGGTGGGTTATTAGCGAAGGTCTGGCAAATATTCCTGAAGATGATCCGCGGACAAGCCATTACAATTTTGATCATCTGTGGGGAGGTGGCTCCCTCGCTTTGGTAACCTAACGACCAGCAAGCGAAGTGGAGCGTGTTACGGTAGAACAGTTTAACTAGAACCGATACCACACGCCCTCGGTCAATTCGCAATCTGATAAAAACGGTCACCTACCCTCACACTGACTGCAGCCAGTTATGCTAGACTTCGGTGTTATATTGGGAACTATTTCTTAATAATAAGTCCACTGCGGAACAAATAAAATGTAATAAGCATAGCATATCTCGACACCTTTAATAAAATAAGGCGTTAACTTCTTTTCCTGTAATTGTTTTCGCGAATTTAACTAGAACGCAGAAGAACCGAATAGAAAATAAAGCAATAAATACTGTCGTCAATTTCTTCACTCCCGAAACTGATTCTGTCTGGATTTTTGTCGAACTTTTAAAGTAGTTAAAACCAAACATTTCAATATAAATTCGGTAGCTTCTATCTTACCAGGTAAGAAAAGAAAACATCTGACGCACGTCAACATAAGCAACGAGAAAAACAACTTCTTTTTTTTTTCCTCTTTAACACCTGCGATAACGTTGCCCGAGCAATCAACTGAAAGTTTCGTCGAGAAATCATTTCATTGAAATGGCTTCACATATCAAATAAAACTGTCTCAATGTTATGTTTAATTTGAATCGAAAGAGTAATTAAAGTTATAAAATAGGAGATTAAATAATAATAAACCAATAAATGGGTGCATTTTATCACATGACTACTAAATTTATATATATATATATATATATATATATATATATATACGGTTATATATATATATATATATATATATATATATATATATATATATATATATATATATATATATATATATATATATATATATATATATATATATATATATATATATATATATATATATATATATATATATATATATATATATATATATATATATATATATATATATATATATATATATATATATATATATATATATATATATATATATATATATATATATATATATATATATATATATATATATATATATATATATATATATATATATATATATATATATATATATATATATATATATATATATATATATATATATATATATATATATATATATATATATATATATATATATATATATATATATATATATATATATATATATATATATATATATATATATATATATATATATATATATATATATATATATATATATATATATATATATATATATATATATATATATATNTATATATATATATAGTAAATAAAAGCATCGATAAACTTCTAAAAAAAGAAATTTTAATTAACAGCTCGTGCAATACTAAGTAATAATAATAATAGCATATTTCTGTTATATAAGCATTTAACTTTGATTCATTGTGTGTGTAAACCTCAAAAACTTTACTGTATTGTAAAATAATTCCAATAAATTAAAAACGGTGAATGGATGAAAGCGCCTGGTGATATTGAAATGAATTTCATTTTAATTTATAACCTGTGTTGAACAGTCAAATCAATTTTGAGTATATGACTATCAATGGCCAACTATGTAGAGCTGTAATTTTGAACCCAAACAAGAAGACAAGGGGTCTCCTGGATGAAGTATAGGAACTCCTGGATCAACTAGCCTTCGTGGAGGACTTTTTGATACAGCTAATCCGCATTTGCGTTACGTGCAAAGGAAAACCACGAAACCTTCCACTGACACTTACCCGTCAACCACAAAGGATATTTTACGTCAGCACTGTGGTCGGTGCATGACTGGAACAAAGTTCGTATCAATCAGACACTGCTGGGTTTTAAACCTGGATGACCTTTAGGAAGTGAGCACTCTATCCTGTGAGCCACCAAGGTTCATATTAGTGATTTTTTTAAATTTTATTCTATAACCGCAGTTGAACAGGTGCACCAATTCTGAATTTAGAACTATGAATGCTCTATTTCATACCCTCGCATTTTTGATCCCAACGCAGAAGACGAAGGAACATCATTTGATTTCTCGATATCAAAATGGCATGTGATAAAAATTTGGGGGTTGGGCAATGAGTAGAAGAAGAAAAGTATCCTGTACCATAAGTTGGTAAGTTATATATCAATAAAATCATATAGTTAAAATATACGATGAGTAATAAAGTACAAATAAATAAGAAATAAATGTAAACAAATAAAATATTTACATACTTATATACATTATTTATTATTGAATCATTTAACAAAAGTACATAGTAACTTGTGATTATATAATTTAGTTAAATTAGAATTAAAATCACATTTTAAATTAGAATTTGCAATTAAATTTAAGAAAAAAAATTAAGCGAAATGAAATTACAGATTAAAAGGAGTACTCTAAAATATTTAGTTAAAGACACATCAATTAACTCAAAAGAAATTAAAGTCTGTATCTCTGTTAATGTGATATCTCAGAAAATAATATTGTTTGTAATAAAAATTAATATAAGTCTGCAGTACTTCTCGGGCGATTTACCAATTTCTTCCTAGCTTTCCTTTAAAAGGCCAATTCATTTCTTTTTAAAAAAAGAAAAAAAGTAGAAACAAGGAACTTTAAAAGTGGGAAATACATATATTTGCCTTTATTTCTTTGCCCGGAAACTTCCAATCAACAAAATCTTCAAATCCCAAAACGGTCATTTAAACTGTTGGAGTCATTATTTCCTACTGCAGTTAGAGGTATTGTGTAACATTATGTCATTAACAACATTTCAAATGCATTTGTCAACAAGCCATTGCATTTTGTCCAACACATGTGACAGTTCTTCCATTTCAAAAACACTCAAAAATTTTCCCTGCATAAAGAATTTGGGTTTTCAAAATTCGTTTACACTTACAAAATCAAGAATCATGAATTATATTCGCGATCGCAACGCTCGAGTACGCC
>NC_092209.1:11105937-11118818 GCF_043381705.1 Parasteatoda tepidariorum
CATATATTAAATACACATCAGCCTATCAAGAATGACCAAAACTCTTATCTTTAGATTAAATTAGACAATAAATATGCCGAAATTTGTGTGTAAAAATGACAGAAATTAAGAAGTCAAATATAAAGTATATTCTTATGGGTACTGTGGATGATTGTTAAGTAAATAACGTTTCGAAAATTCGGATCATAAATTAGAATTAAAACGTGGGGTGTTCTGTTTTTAGTGACTTATCGCGTTTTATTTATTCTTTTATCTTCAAAGAATTCAAGCTTTTAAATCTTCGGTGTTACGCACGTGTGGATATAATCATACATAAAGGAGTAAATTTAGGCCTATGTCCCAGATAATTAGAATACATATTAACTAAAATGTTTGCTGAAATTCAAATGTTGCATGATTTGAACAAGAAAATGCTGCTTTCAAAAATAATGGGACAGTGCGACATCTGCTTTAGTTCAGGGTTATTGAAACAGAGTACTGCGCCATTCAGCAACATGTGCTTCCATTATCGATAAATATTGTAAACATTGCTGAAGAATTACATAGTCTCGTAAATTATGGCCCCGGTGAGCAGAACTAGTCCCCATGCGTTTAATGCCAAAAAATGTCCCTTGTTCTTCTTTTTTCTTAATCCTAGCTCTGCTGTTCCCAATTTTTTTCAGCTATGGAACCCTAAATAATCAAACTTCTTCCGGCGGAACATCAAGATCATAATTAAAATAAAGAATGATGTGTACGTATTAAGCATTAAAAGATTATTTTATTGTGGGTTTTAGACTTTTTTTTGTAGTTAATAATATAGGGTGTTTATAAAGTCCCGAAAACATTTTGATGTTTAATAACTCTATAATAATAAAGATAGATTAAAATTAATAACATAAATGGTTAGATAGACTCAAAAAGTTTCATGACCCTTGTCAATGAACTTCCACGTGTGATGATACCCACATATGCCTACGTATTCGATGTTACCTTCGTATTTCCACAACTAGAAGTGCTTCAGCCACATGTCTTTTCGCAACAAGATGGTGCACTACCTCATTGGGGTATCATGGTTCATAGTTCCTTGAATGACCATTTTCCAGGAAGATGGATTGAGCGAGGAGGTCCAATTCCTTGGCCACCCAGATCACCTGATATAACGCTGCTGGACTTTTTTCTTTGGGGATTTATAAAGGACAATGCTTACAGGAGAATCGTGTCAAACATTGATGACCTAAAAACTAGAATTACAACCGTAATAGCCTCTGTGGATGCCGCTACCTGGCGTGAAATTGACTATCGACTTGATATTCTATGTGCGACGAAGGGGGAACACGTGGAAGTTCATTGACAAGGGTACTGAAACTTTTTGAGTCTATCTAACCATTTATGTTATTAATTTTAATCTATCTTTGTTATTTTATGAGTTATTTAACATCAAAATGGGTCCGGGACTTTATAAACACCCTGTATGAATGCAATTTTTTAATCGCTTAATGACCTTTACTTAGGTTTTATGTTCGACAGGAGAATTCGCAGCCTTGGAGATGAATCTAATCTAGCTAAAAAAAATTTATATGACTATGGGGAAAAAACTGCTACAAACGTTTTAAATTAATACTAGAAAAACACATTTGTTTCTAAAAAATTCAGTTATTTGATTTTGATTTGCAAAGTGCAATGTTAAATGCTATTGCAATTTTTTATAATTGCATATGCATACTAAATTTCATTTCTCTTTTTTTTTGTATTTTACTTTAAACATAATTTTATATAGACAATATAAATAATAAGTAAATAATCGAGTATTGATTTGGACTAAATATAATCGCAGATTACAAAAACGATTAATAAAAAACTGTTTAAACAAAGTATTAGCTCTAACTTCTTCTAACTTTTAATGCTTTAACCCTTTCGGGCCGACTGTCACAAATGCGTGCCAGCATAAAACCGTATCAACCAGGGTAAAAAGATGAAACTGGTAATCAAAGTAATTCTTTAGCAGTTTATTTGTGGGCGGGGTTATAATTGTTTGATTTATTTAATTCACCATTACTTTGTTCAAAATAAAACTATTTGGTTATACTTAGATCTAACATTGATTATATATATGATCAAACTAACAATAATTAATGTAAAATCAAAGTAAGTCTGTCAAATTAGAAACGACTACATTTACATACCTGCCAACCTTCAATCCTTTCGAGGATGATTTTTCCCAGTGGTATGGGAATTTAAATTTCAAATTTAGGCTGAAAAATACGCTATATTTTGAGCAAACTTATGCGGACATCACAAATGTATTCCATATTAATATATATCCTTAATTTTTTTAAAAATAGTGGTGGTTAAAAAGATTTTAAATTAAGTTTATAAATGCTAGGAACATATAGAAAACATACATTTCACTACCACTTAAAAGATAGAAATAAAATTTTACGCCAAATTCGTAAAAGTTGGCAGGTATGCATTTAAGTTGCCGTTTTTTATTTAATTCCGTCCTGATCCTGATTTTGTACGAATGATTTTCTGAATCACCCGTCCCCAAGGGGTTAATGTCGAAGTAAATATTGAGATTTCTGCCTGACGGCACCCGCCTCTTCAAATAAATTATTTATTATAGGTGCTACAAAATTTTGATGTTGAAGAACTGCAAAACTACTACAGTTTGTGAACTGCAATAATTTTGTAATAGTTCCAATCCTAAAAATTGTACAGAAAGTATACAGAAATATTAGATTATTTGGTGGTGCCATCTATCGTGAGTGATGAGAAATTCTAGACTTTTGTGTTAAGCAAAAGCACTGTAGAGTCTACTCTGATAAAGGTCAGGGACATTAAATAAAGAGTGCAGGACACTGAAAATTCTTCATGTGATGAAGGAATGTAAAAATTTTGTCTAAGTTGAGAGTCCAACTCCCGTTTACTCGCTCGTTAAATAGACATAAGGGAACAAATCCCTCTCGGGCAACAAAAAAAAAATTTAAAATTTTATTAAAAAAATTAAAATTAGGAAATTTTACGTAGCATGTTTTTCACTTTACTATAGACAATGATCTGTAGAAAATTTCTTCTTTAAATACGAACAATTTGAAATGTAAGTCTTAGTGGTAATTACGATTGAATAATTAAAGAAATAATAAATAAAAATTGAATTCAGTTTCTACCACTCTTTACATTTAAAGCCGCCTGAGGCATTTCTGTTGTTCAGGAAAAATATCTTGGTTAGGTTATAAGAGCAGATAAAAACAGTCAATAGACGATTTTTCCCACAGTTCACATTTTAAATTCCGTCTTCTTTATAGTAATTTGACTGTCTCGGCTTATGTAAAAATAACATTTAAATTAATTGTTATTTAACTATTTTTTTCCGGGAAATATCTAAAAATGTAGAATTGGATTTTTTTGCATTGTTCATCTTAGCTTCTGGATTTGTTATTCCTTAAGTTTTTAGAATGAATTCTAAAAACAAGCAGTTCTATAAATTTTATGCTTATTGATGGTTCATTGAAAATACTATTAACCATATTTTTTTTAAGAAACAAAGTTATTTGTTTAGTTTAATGTTTTTTTTATTTTAAAGCAATAAAAAATTAGCTTGTTTTAAATTATCTAAATTTAATACAAAGTTCATAAGCTGACTGAAATTAATAAATTTATGAAGTAGAGGTTTATCATTGAAGCTAATAAATCTGGGATAAGATATCCACTTTTAAACTCAAAAATGAAATTTTTTTTGATATTAAGTTGTTGGATACCAAAACTAAAAATTTATTTCAATTAGACAAAATTATAACTTATAGTTGAGGATAAATTCAAATGAAACAAAAACTTATAAATTTTAACTACTTATACTTTATTATAATATTGTTTTCCTCACAACTTTGTGTAAAAGCAACTATTTTAAGTAAAAAACAATTAAATAAAGAATAAATTAATAAAAATAAAATTTGTTTTAAAATTATTAAAATATAGAAAGGTTTAAATACCTAATTTTTTGCGGAGTTTAAAATAATCAAATTGAGCAGATGTCTGTTCACTTCTTCTATATCTATATTATATAAAACGCTAATACGTACGTATGTATGTATCAGTAAAACCGATGATATTTCTTTTCTCGCGCTGGCAACAGTTTTCATTTTTAATTGATTGGATTCGGCGCGCAAGAGCACGTAGTGAGCAACCAGATAACAATAACCAGAGTGAGCATTATCAGGTTGTTCAATTCAGATTCATGCACTAAAAACATGACAATATTTAATTTAAACTCAATTAGGAATTAATTAATTGAAGTGAGAATGCTTTAAAAGACCGCTGTTGAATTGATATTTTTCTACTGGGAGCTACCTAAACATCTAAAAAACGTTTAAGTGTTTGTATTGAATGCATTGAATTTTTTTTATATTTCGCGTTTATTGATGCATTGAATTTTCACGCTTTAAAATGCAGAATATTAGTGAAGCAATATTTGATAATTTATTTTGCTAATATGTTTCTTATTTAGCTAATGTTTTGATTTTTTTCACCATGTACAATCTAAATAGCTAATATACTTTTTTAAAAGTCAATAAGAACATTGGTAGAATTCTTCTACATAAGTACAATACTATGTCTTTGATGATAAAATACTATGTCTTTGATGACAATATATTATGTCTTTGTGCTAGAACATTGTGTTCATTGGCGAGCGAGCGCAGCGAGCCATGGTACACGGCGTGAACCACATAGGATTGCGTAGCAATTCTCGGGGGTTGGCAAGCGTTAGCGAGCAGGGAGCGGAGCCTCTTAGTTATCAAATAATTTCAATCATGTCAAATATGTATTTTATGCATTTATTTTATAAATATAGATATTGAACATTATTTCAGGCCTTAATATTTATGCTTAGAATCCTTATCTAAATCTAAGAATTCTGTAAATAATATGTAATCAAGAAAAAACAAACAAAAACGTTAAAAAAAACAGGCCTGCTAACTACTATGCTGTTTGCAAAATGTTTCATAGAGCGGTAGACGTTTAAAAACTAAAGGTTTAATATATTTCGGTAATTTGGTCAACATTTTAAAAGCATCACTATGAGACAGCTAGAGCGAAGTGGTGCTGGATATATAAATTCTTAAATCATTTATACATAGAGGTGTAGAAAATAAGTAAAAGTGAACAAAAAAAAAACATTAAAACAAACTTGGCTACCACCAAAATAAATTTTAACTGAAAGCGTAGAAAGTTGGCAGCCCTGTAAAAAGTGTAAGATTTATGAACGAGGAATCAATTCTGTTTAAATTGCTGTAAATCTCTCCCTTTTGATATAAAAAAAAATAATTGTAGTTTTTTCTTGCAGATGCATCACAAAACAAACTTCTGAAACAATGACTGCATATCTAATTCAAACTTACTGCAAAATAGCCAGGGATTTAAAGTTTCATTATTTTTCAAAATTAATGATTTTTAAGTGACGTCGCATAGACTACTCTAATTTTGTAGACAAAAACTAAACAAAAAAAAAAGTATTGAGCTAAATTACTGAGAAATTACTTCACATTAGCCGCAAAATAATTTAAGTATTTTCACAGTTAACATTGCGCGGCAGAAAATTTACAATTGCATGTAGAATAATTTCGAAAATACTTCAATTCTGTAGAAAAGCTGCAGTGTTTATTAAGATGGGAATTTTATAAAGAAACAGGGCTGCTAACTTTCTACGTTTTTTGGAAAAAATTCTTCAAGAGAAGCTAAATCTATGTTTAAATTAAAACTTAGTTGAATAGAAGTGCCATATATATATAGCATAATAAATAAAAACAAAAAAACACGAAGAAGAAGATTAAGAAAAACAATAAGTTTCATTTATTGCGCATAAGTTGCAAGTAAATAGAACTCATTAAATAAGTTTAAAATGTTGAGAAAACAAGGAAAAAATTACGGAACAATGTAATGAAAAAGGGGAAAAAAAGAAAAATAATAAAAATAAAAATAACAAAAAAACCGGTAAAAAAAATTGACAAGAAATTTTAATAAATCCGGAAAAATAAAATATACAATTTTTTCATCAGCTCACACGATAATATCCGCAAATAAGAGTGCTTTCTAATATTGCCTCAATATAGCCAAGCAAAATATATCAATACAATAGTGTGAGAAGCAATCAAAAAATTTTACAAAAAAATTACAACAAAATAGAACAAAACAAGTAAAAATATCACGTAAAAACAGAAAATAAAATATAAAGAAAAAACAGAATATAACATGAAATGAAATCTATAAAGCGAGCAGCGAATTCAAATGAACGGGAAATGTTTCAAGAATGATTTAAACTATTTTCGTTACGAGATTGCCAGATTGCAAAAATTGAAAACAAAAGCGTAAATTGAGCTAAAAGTGAAACTAGAGGAGTTTTGTATTAAAGTGCGTTCTTGCTGCATTTCTGAAGTGCGTTTGATCTGTCAGTTACCAAGGATGGGCCCGAAAATGGATGTGCGCAAGGTCATAATATTATACTGGATAATTTAAAGAAGTTTACAATAAATAATTTTAGAAAATATATATTTATTTTTGCGGATATAGTTGTGTGAGCTGATGAAAAAATTATACCTTTTTTTCCAGATTTTTTAAAAAATTTTGTCAATTTTGTTTTCTTTTTTTTCTCCGTTTTTTTGTTATTTTTCTTTTTCTTTTTTCCCCTTTTTTCATTGTTCTGTAATTTTTCTCTACATTTTGAACTTATATATATATACAGGGTTATTCATAATTCCCTCCCAGCAGGAACTGGACTATCGCATTGATGTATGCCGTGTGACCAAGGACTCACACATAGAACACCCGTAATGTAAGTAAGTAAAAAATGAATAGGTTCGGAATAATTTCATGTCTTCTTTTTTTTATTATAACGCTTCGAAACCCCGGGAGGAATTATGAATAACCATGTATATATATAAATATGTATATGAATCCCGAAATTATTTATGTCGTGGTAAACAGACCTATTTTAAAAGCATTTAATAAACAAAACAAAAAATAACATTAAATATATATTTTGCAACAGCAAGAAAAAAAATTTCCTGCTATGATTGAGCCAGAAATTCTTCAATAACCGTTGCCAGTTCATTCCAGAGTTTCTGAGGGATATTTTAGTACTTCTTAACAAAATTATATCTTGTATTCAAAAACTTAGCGGCCAAAAAAAACAAAAAAATTGGTTGTACGGATATTTTATTTCCACATTTTTATTAGATAGCAACTTGTAAAATGTCTTGCAGCCCAAAGTTACAATCAAAACCTTTCGCTCTTTTTAATTATAAACTATTCGCCACAACTTTTTTTCTTTTCTGGATTATAAAACAGTCACCATTATTGAAGTTATACTACCTCACTAACTTGGTATGCAGCAACAAATCATCTACAAGACTAACATGACAATGTAGAGAAAAAAAATTCAGATGCTTCTTACTTGATAAGGGATCAAACTTTAAGAAATGACTTAAATCTCCTAAAAACTCTCTCAATATATTGCTGCCATTTTTTCTAGTAAAGCTGTAAAATGCGACAAAGAAAATATTAACACTTTCATGTCCGGTGACATCAGCGTGTTGTCACGTGAAATCCAAATGTTAGCTGCCGGTGACAACACGTTAATGCCATGTCCAAGCCAAACGTTAGTGGTCGGTGACAACACATAGATGTAGCGCTTTGCAACCTGATATTCATGTGACATTTTGTCAAGGGACAATAGAGTACAGGGATGCCAACTGCTCCTCTTTCTGGAATAGTTTTCATAAAGTGGTAGCAAATTATATAGTAAAATTCGTTAAAGACAGATAGTTACGCCTACTTTTTAATGTAGTAACCAGTAGTTTGATGCTTTCACGCTGTATTTTATATCATACTTATAATTTTTGATATTTAGTGGTGAAAAAATTACTTAAAAGGAAAAATACTAAACTAAAAGTAACTTAAATTTCGCTACCACTGACTAAAGTTTCGCTGAGGTGGTTTTAACAAAAATAAACACCGCTTACATGGTAAACTTATCACTAAATATATGTGGACCGCATAGTGTTAATGACATATTTAGAAAAGAATTACTAACAGGAAAAAAAACATAACTCATTGTTGTGGTTCGAACGTCCTGATCTTATTGAGTCCGAGAAACCAAGTTTAGCCCGCCAGAGCTGGTATTGAGCAACAAGTGCAAAACTATATTAGTTGTGTTATACAAATTGTATGCTAGCATCCGCAAGCATTTGTTTAATTTCCTTCATGGATCAAACTAGTGGATAATTCAAGTATTGAGAAATTATTTATATATATAAATATATATTGAAGCTAAGAACTGGTAGCTATAAGTTAAATATTAAAATTATTTTTTCAAGTTCTGATAATTCTTCCGAACCAACATAATTGATATGCAGTGATGCTGTTCGGGTGTGCATCATAATAAAGGTTGCGCATCATACTTAAGAATTTAAAAATTTGGAAGACTAGTTGTATCTCATATAACAGTTATGTACTGTGCAACAAAAATTTGGATCATTGGCTTGAATACTTTTGATCGAAGGATAGGATCTTCGCGTTCTAGGATTCAATCTTAAAGACTCGAGGGGGTAATTTCAAATGTGCTATCATTTAGTGCAGACGATATTTTAAGTTTCGAAATCAGACAGCGCCATCGGCCGATTAGTTTTAGAGAAATTGATTTATGAAGAAGCCGTATTTTTAGAATATGATTTAAATTAAATTATTTCGAATCAAATGTATATTAAAAGAATTAAATATTAATTTTTCATTCCTAAAAAAAATAGTACCTTAGGGCTGCCAAATGTCAACCCATTTAGTAAAAATATATTCCAGTGGTAGATATGGATATGTTATAATGTATTAATTTTTATTCATTTAAATTTCGTTTTCACACCACAATAAATGATTTATAAATTCATATTTTACACTTTTTTTACACTTTCAAGAATGATTTTCCCCTGTGGCAGTAAAATGGAATTTAAGTTACAGTATTAGGCAGTAGCATACGCTGTATGTTGAGAAAAATTAAGTTGAGTTTCTCTTCGTTCGTTTAGCCCGTTTTGTCCCGACTTTATACATTGAAATGATACAAGAAGTGGTTTTATGGAAAAGGTGGTATAATATATTATCAAATTCTGAAAAAAGTTTTCCACCTCAATGAATGTCTTTGCATACCTGCCAACTTTCAATTCTTTCAAGGATGATTTTCTCTAGTGGTAGTAAAATGGAATTTAAATTACAATTTTAAGCAGAAACACACGTTGTATTTTGAGCGAACTTATTCGGACTACAATTACAGTATTTCATATTAGTATATATGTTTAAGTTTTTTAAAAATAGTGGTGGATCAAAAAGATTATAAATTAAGTTTATAAATGCAAAGAATATATAGAAAGCATGGATTTTACTGCCACTTTAAATATAGAAATAAAATTTTACGCCAAGTGCGTAAAAGTTGGCGGCTATGTCTTTGAAAAAAGGAACTGTCCTAAATATACGACGCTGCGCGTTAACCGGTTAAGTGGAACTGGGAGTCTGAGGCCTTACGGCCCTTTTCCCATTCATCCTGAAATTAAACTGAAAAACATGCATGACAAAATTAAAGTTGCTGAGGTTAAAGCAAAGCAATGCATATTAATATATATGATTACATTTTTAAAAAATAATGGTGGTCAAAAAAGATTATAAGTTTATAAATGCAAGGAACATTAGAAAGCATACATTTTACTACCACTTTAAATATAGAAATGAAATTTTACGCCAAATGAGTAAAAGTTGGCAGGTATGTATTTTGTTCCTTATCTCTTCACCAGATTACTTTAGTACTCTAGTCGTATATCAAGTACGTATATCAAATACCAATAGTCGTCAAAGGGCAAATTAGAGAGATGAAGGAGTCAGATGACCGCTGACAGGAACTTTACAACAGCATATATCCAGTCAAGTCCTGATCTCTTGTGGTGAAGCTGTTAGCTAAAGTACCAGAAACTACCTCTCTGAAAAATATTACGCAAAAAGCGTAATGGTTGGTAGGATTGGTACCAAAAATGCCAGGGTCATTATTTCGAACCTAAAACTATTTATTATATTTAGCATGCTTGGAAACATTTGAACTTTTTGCGAAACATTTTTCTTATTGTAAAAAATTTTTTTGGTTTAATATATCAGCACCATAACAAACGCATCATAAAATCACCAAGCTTTACTAGATTGAAATATGTCACAGCATCCACTTTAAATATGAAAATAAAATCCTTCGATTAAACACGAGTAGCAGCTGCGCAAACGAAAAATTCTGTTTCTTCGAATTGATGATAATAAAATATATGCGTTAAGAGGTTATAGTTTTTAAAAAATGAAAATAAAAAAATATATCTCCCACACTTTCAGAAAAGATGTAAAGAATTAATAGGAAGTACACGTGTCTTTTGCATTTTATATGAACATTTGTCTGAAATGCGCCACATCGAAAAAAGTATTTTATTAGAAAATTTATTAGAATGAGAAAAAAAGTCGTAAAAAATTTGAAGTTGAAATGATGAAAGCTTTTTAATCCATTCTAAGGTCGTGATAAGTGTGCTTACCACCAATTTCAAAAGCCGATGTCAAAGTATTTTACCATTTTTAATTTGGGATTCCAGTTGTTAAAATCTTCAGTTCTGATGAAATACGTTTAAATAAAATTGATGACCATATGCCAGTTTTAGAAAATATATTAAAAAGTTATACGTATAACTCCTTTTGCAGGTTTCAGCATTTATTAAATTGATTAAATTAAGAAACTAAGTTCCCTTATTAAAGTTCCTTAAAAAATTAAGGTGCTTTAGAGATTGTTTTGAGGTTTGCAGATCTCAAACAATACACCTGAGGTAAAAAAGGAGGTTATGTTTTGCACCAAAAATAACCTCATTAATTTCGATTTCAATTAACTCAATTTCAACCTCTTTTACATCTCACTAAATCAACCTCATATGTAGCTCAGAAATAATTTTAGTTTAGATCTGGTGAAATTATTCACATCTCAAATATATGTATTTGCTTGAAGTGTAGAAAAAATAGTCCGAAAACCTCAAAAACAACCTCCCGTAGCCAGTTACTTTAAAGTAGATTTTCCTCAACCTCAAAACAATCTCAAGTGTGAATAAAACAACTTCATACACTTAGATTATATATCTTGAGAGGTTGATGGTAGCTTTTAAAATCTACTTCAATTAAATTTCAAATCATCTTTTATACAAAACAACCTCATAACAACCTTCAAAGCAAACTAATATAAACTTCAGAAATACCATAAATAATAGTAAGATTTTTTTATTCCCAACTTTTTATAACATCTAATATGTGGTGGTAAGCATATTTATCATCAAAAAATGGCTATAAAATTCAAATTACTTTCATATAACACGCCAAACGAAATTATTTTACATCAATGTTAATTCCAAGAAGATTTTAATTTCCCCTGGCTAGAAAGACCCCTGACCCAATAAAGGGTTAAAGAAGATTTTACATATTTATTTGAGATTTGAAATGCTGCAAACAATTATTTTGCGAAGAATGTTTATTTACTGAAAGAAGAAAAAAAATAGTTATGTTACTATTTACAAGTTAAATTATTTAATGTTACAAGTTTTTCCTAAGTTAAAAAATAATAATATTATTAAAACTTCCATTGTTTTCATCAATGAACTGTTCATTTTTTCGTAAATAAGAAACAACCCTTTGTAGCCGTAATCAAAACTTAGAACAGCATTATCTTATAAAAAACTAACTAAATGCTGAATTGTTTCATTAATTTCTCTCCCTGTTTATAATCTTAATGGTAAGTACATACTTGTTTTTTCTTCTTTTTTAATCAAAACGTATCTAATATTACCCTGCATAGCCACGCTTAACTATAATAATAATAACTTATAATAATGAGCTACTTTAATAATAATAAAAAGTCATGACCTCTTAATTGAAAAATCTATTCGCCCTAAGCTAATAGCCGCCATTTAAAGGAAGCTGATAGTTAGAGTTAATAGTTTATGTTTTCGATGTGTGCCCACATTTATGATATAATGCATGATTCTTGATTTTGTAAGTTTAAACGAATTTTGAAAACCCAAATTACGTGCTAAAAAAATTTGATTTATTACTTATTCTGAAAGTGAAATTAATTTAACTATTTGTAGTCTTATTTCATCATACACCTTTTGATTTCAGTTTCTTTATGCAGGGAAAATTTTTGAGTGTTTTTGAAATGGGAAAACTGTTACATGTGTTGGACAAAATGCAACGGCTTGTTGACAAATGCATTTGACAACTAACTATCGATGGGTAATGTTATATAATACCTCTAACTGCAGTAGGAAATACTGAGAATATATAATGACTCGAACAGTTTAAATGACCGTTTTGGGATTTGAGGATTTTGTTGATTGGAAGTTTCCGGGCAAAGAAATAAAGGCTAATCTATGTATTTCCCACTATCAAAGTTCCTTGTTTCTACTTTTTTTCTTTTTAAAAAAAAATGAATAGGCCTTTTAAACGAACGCTAGGAAGAAATTGGTAAATCGCTCGAGAAGTAGACTTACATTAATTAATTATCACAAAAATTATTATTTTCTGAGATACCACATTAACAGAGATGCAGTCTTTATTTTATTTTGGCTTAATTGATATGTCTTCAACTTAATTTTTAAATTTTTTTAGAGTACTCCTTTCAATCTGTAATTACATTTATCTTAATTATTTTTACTTAAATTTAAGTGTAAATTCTAATTTAAAATGTGATTTTTATTCTAATTTAATTAAATTATCTAATCACAAGTTACTATGTACTTTTGCTAAATTGATTTAATCGTAAATAATGTATATAAGTATGTAAATATTTTATATATATA
>NC_092209.1:11119875-11140856 GCF_043381705.1 Parasteatoda tepidariorum
TAATTAATTCCTAATTGAGTTTAAATTAAATATTATCATGTTTTTAGGGCATGAATCTGAATTGAACAACCTGATAATGCTCACTCTGGTTATTGTTTCCGTTTTTAAAAGCGCTATATGTTGAGCCACCTCATGTGACATTTGCCATGTGACATTCTTAACAGCAATCATTGGTCGATTTTATAACGTTGCCATTCGGGGAGTTGTAATGAGGCTTTTTTTTGGTGCCGTGTAAGAGAAATATATATATAGATTCTATAAAGCAAAACTTAAATAAGAAAAACATGAATGTTTGTAAATGCATTCTTGTATTTTTATGCAGTAATTACCTTTAAAATCGCAGTCGAACTGGATTGGTGTGTTGGTTTCCATCTTATGACAGTTGTAACGTAAATAAAGCAATCTTTTTTCTTCAAATCATCATTTTTAATTTCGTAAAATTCGAATCCTTATCTACTGTATGTCATGCATCATTAATTAAATTGCTTTCTATCCAATTATGTCTTAACAGTTTATAAAATAAGTCATTGACTATTTGCTAATAGTTTAGAATACATTTATACATAAATTCCTTACTTAAGTTGACAAACACACGACCTTTTGGACATAATCCCAGCGCTCTACCAACCAGGCTAACTCGGCACTTTTGCAAATAAAATGTGTGAGCAAAAGATTTTAGCAAACAAATAGTGCCATGAAAAATTTTTATCCATTCATTTAACAAAGGGTATTAAAAACAAAATGTCTGTTTTGAAACGATTTAAAATATTTCGGAAAATGACGAAAAATTGGAGGTCATGATTTCATTTTTTTATTTTTTAAAAACTAAAAAAATCTATGAATACTACATAAATGGTTATAATATGGAATCTACAACTAAAAGAATAAATCAAGGCTCATTTAGATTTATTTTTATTTCTCACAGACATTTGTCAATGCATTGGAAATGTATATATACACATGAGAACTTTTATGAAATGCAAGAACACATAATACAAATAAGCAACAAAGTGTTTAAAAAAACAAAAAATACAACACAAGTAACGAATTACATACTTAAAATCAGTTTTGTAAAATCAGTCACATAATTATCATTACAGAAGTTCTAAATGCACATAATATTTAAAGTGGTTGTAAAAAAATAAGAGATCGTTTACCTGCCGGACTTATTGTGAACTAATAGAAAAAGTCCATTTATGAAAAACGTGCTACGGGTATACTCGGTTGCAAATTAAGAAAAAGCGTAGAAAGTTGGCAGCCTTGTGCTAATAGAAAAACTCCGTGTCTGGTAAGATATGAAATTGTACTGATATTCCACAGTATACTAGGTACACAGAGATGCCAATTGCTCCGGACACGCCACAATAATTAAAAAAACGGTAAATTACTACAATGTATGTTTTGCAAATATTTGACTATTATTGCTTGCTTTTTAAGAGGTATGGCATGGCATAAGTTATATAAAGTGGTGAATTATATAAGCCTACGAATCATTCAGAAATAGTGGTGGATAAAAATCTACTCAATTGCATTTATTAAACCAAGAATCACAATTGATAAACTACCACTTTAAAATCTATATTTTCTGTCCGGAGCAAGTTGGCATGTCTGGGTACAGTTAAGTAGTTAACACGTTGAATGCCATGGGGATCAGTAGTGACCGAGGCTGAGTTTGTTCGTAGCGTCACGGGATCACCGGTGACCAGCGAAGCCAAGATTATTAGAAACACATAATTCGAGTAAATTTTTAATTTTTTTTTATATTATTATCGTTACTAAAATGGTTCAAAGAAATTAATGCAATATAGAACAAACAAAAATGGTTTTATTTATATACACAGAGATGCCAACTTGCTCCGGATAGCGAATAAATATTTTCAAGTGGTAGTTTGTTAATTATGATTCTTGGTTTAATCAATACAAATTAAAATATCTTTATCCGCCACTATTTCTGAACAATTCGTAGGGTTATATAATTCACCACTTTTCTGATAAGTCGTGCTAAATCTTTTAAAACTAGCAAAATCTGTACAATTTTTGCGCGTTTAGTTTGTAGTAATTTACCGTTTGACCAGACGGGCAAGACATTAAACGTGTTATTAATCATGTTTCTGTTTCACAGACTACATCGGTGCGGGCATAAAAAGAACTTGCAAATGAATATTTTTAAGTATTGAGCAGGTGTATGTTAATAACAAAATCAGATGAATATACCTTTTGCGATTGCTTAGCAAATACATTTCAAGGCACGAAAATCACATTGAAGTCCTCAAATCCTCAGTATTTACTTTGACTATCAATTCAGATTCATTCTTCACCTGAGCGTTGATAACAATGTTCTCCAATTTCAGATCAGCGTTTTGTGGGATTTTCTTTGTGCCCCAAGACTGTAATTCTGCGGAACCGAACAGTACAAAAACTGTCGCGCAGAATATGTACAGTCCCGCTGTCATGTAAAATACGTTGCTCCAATTTGCAAGAGTTGGCTGAAATACAAAATTTTATTTTAAATTCGCATACAGTTTGATAATATCAAGTAAAGGTTTAAGATTTCAAGAACATTTTAATATTGTTAAAACCTTTTGACTCTTACAAATTAAAAAAAAAACACTTTAAAGCAGTGTTTTGTTTAATAATGATGCTGCTGATTTAATGGCATAAAATATTTTAATTTTCTAAGGGATACTAAGTAAATTATTATTTTAAAGAATGTAAGAAAATATGAAAATGAAAAGGAGAACATATTTTTTTCACGAAAGCATACTGTTCATGAGCTTTCTTTGCTTAACACAACTCAAACTGCGTGTTTATGAAAATGAAAACAGCCGCAAAAGCGGTTTTAAAAAAGTAGAGCTCAAAACATGTATTTAAGAAAGTAGGTATCTCTGGAAAACCGTGTTTTAAAAAAAAGATAGACAGGGATTAATACAAGCGTTTAAAAAAATCGGAATAGCTAGAAATGTGCCTTTTTAAAAACAGAAAGAGCCAAATACACGAGTTTAAGAAATTAGGTATAGTTGAAAATACGCCTTTAAAAAAATAGACAGAACTCAACGCACGTGTTTAAGAAAATAGGTGTAATTGAAAATACGCTTTTTTTAAAAAAAAGTCGGGGTCAAATACACTCGTTAAAAAAACAAGGGTAGCTGAAAATGCGCTTTTTTAAAAATAGACAGAGCTCAATACACGTGTTTAAGAAAATAAGAGTAACTGGAAATGCGCTTTTTAAAAAATAGACAGAGCTGAATACCCGTGTATAAGAAAAAAGACAGAATATAAAATCCGTCTTTTAAATGGTAAAACGTCAATCAAAATTCTTTAAGCCCAACCAAATCAGTTTGAAATTTTTATTAATTTAAAAAAAAAAACTTAGCCGCGATGTAACTTGCTTTTAAAATTATTATCAGTTAATAATTTTAAAAAATAGTAGTCACAAATATAGTTTGAAACATGAAATCAAATACTTTGTCTAATTTCATAAACATGCATTTTGAATTGAGTTCATCTTATAAATTACGTATTTCAAACCATGTCCATGTATGGAGTGATCGGTTGATATCATTTCCGGTAGAGGGCAGTAGATGTCTAGCCACCGTTGAAAATGATGCATCGCAGTAGGGAAAAGCGCCATTCACAATTGTGCTGCCGTAGACGATGGGTGACTTTACGTATGCAGAAAAAGCAGACATGCATTACATGTACGGCCGTGCAAATGGTAACGGCAGAGCTGCGTTACGAATGTATCGCGCGGAGTATCCTGATCGACGAATGCCGGATCATAGAATTTTTCAACGGTTACATCGTCAACTTTGTGAAACAGGTGCGTTCGACGTCAACAGACATGACGCTGGTCGATTAAGAGCTGTACGCACTCCAAGGCTGGAAGAAAGCATCTTGAACATTGTGGCTGATAGACCCGAGTCAAGCACAAGAACTGTTGCGCGTGACGTAGGTGTGAGTCATCAGACTGTATGCAGAGTGTTAAACGAAAATCGCTTACACCCCTTCCATTTTCAGAAAGTACAAGCATTGAATCCGGCAGATTATCCTCTCCGCGTGAACTTCTGCCTGTGGGTGATGCAGCAATGTGCGTTGCAGCCGGATTTCGTAGGTGATGTGCTATTTACAGATGAAGCGACATTTTCACGCGAGGGTGTCTTTAATGCGCACAATTCCCATGTGTGGGCAACCGATAATCCACATGCAACGCGTCCACATGCGTTTCAACAACGTTTCTGTATTAATGTGTGGGCTGGTATTGTGAACGACTTTTTGATTGGCCCATACTTACTACCCACGCGACTCAGTGGCGGAAGCTATCTTATTTTTCTGAAAGAAGTGTTACCACAACTGCTGCATGATGTTCCGATCGCCATTCGTAACCGCATGTGGTTTCAGCACGATGGGGCGCCAGCACACTTCAGCATTGATGTACGGAATTACCTGAATGCCACGTTTGGTGCTCGATGGATTGGGCGTGGTGGACCAATCCCTTGGCCACCCCGATCTCCCGATTTATCGAGCCTCGATTACTTTTTATGGGGACATCTAAAGCATCTTGTTTATGAGACTCCAGTTGACTCAGATGAGGATCTCGTCGCTCGCATATCTGTAGCTGCTGCAGGTGTGCGTGAAATACCAGGCATCTTTGAACGTGTACGCCAATCGCTCCACCGACGCTGTCAAGCATGTATCGCTTCTGGTGGACGCAATTTTGAACACTTACTGTAAACATGACACTTGTCAACAACGCTTTCAATAAAATCTTTGTTTTTCCTTTCGGCCGTTATTTCTCCAGTTTACGCCTCACCACGTCACTTGCGACTATACATTCCTATACAATAAATCATTGTTACAATGTCCTGTACCTACCATTAAAGTTTGTACCATGAATTCGGAACCACCCTGTATATATATATATTGGTTGGAACGCCTTGGAATATTTCTAAGTGATGGAAAAAGTGTGACAAATATTGTTGTTCAAAATTTAAAAGTGTCTACCGAAAAATTTCAATTTGATGGGAATACATGAATATATATTGCTTTTATTAGTTGAAGGTTACTTTTCTTTGTGATTATTATTATATTATAATAGGTAAAAATGAAAACATAAATCTCAATAGAGAAACACATTGACTACCACTTTCTCGTCACTTAAGAAGTACGGAATAAAATGGCTAATGTATTGCTAGCAATTCATGTAAGAATACGTTTTTGAAATTTTTGTAAACCGCACAACAGTTTAAAAACACCTATCTTATAATATCATTAACCAGTCCAAATAGTGGAACAGTTAATTCAGGTATTATTATTGTTCATGTTACATATATAAAGGATTTTATGAAATTTACTTATATTTATTTAACTTTTTTTAAAGTTGAAACTGGTATGTTATTTTCTCTTTAAAAGAATGGTAGTAAACATTTCACTTTTCTAAGGAATGTTTTTCACTGGGAATGAATGGAAATGAAATTGTACTGATAACTGCAGCTTTAGCAATTTTTTTTTTAATTTTGTGAACAATTAAGACCACATAAATTTATTTACATATTATTTATATAAATATTATTGTCGCCAATCCTTACGGATTTTCGGAAGAGTTTGTTCTTAAATTTAAAATAGTAGAGTAGTTTATACTTTCTGATTTCAATATTGTATTTATAAATATAATTTAAAATTATTTGGCAGCAACTAGTGATTAATAAAATAAATATATTAAACTATATATTAAACTATATTAATTAAACAGTGATTTACGCAAGCTCTGGAAAAATACTAAATATAAGGTGTATTTGTTTCTGATATTCCTTTCTTTCGTAGTATGAAAAACAGGAAACGATTGTTCTAAATTTCGTTGCCACATAAAATAATACAATTCAGTAAAAAAGGAATGTGTTGCCATTACCAGGAAGCAAAATAGAAATCTTTCGAAATTAAGGCGAAGGTGCGTTTTTTGTTTTTCAGTGGCGCCCTTTATGACCAACAATACGATTTTGCCTCTCACATACGTCATAACCCGTTTTATTTGGCGGACTTTCTCTCACACCTTTTCTTCATCCGCAGATAGTAATTTTGATCTGAACCGGAGAATGACCGATGTTCCAATATAGTACCTGCAGAGTACTAATTGATTTGTAATGGAAACTTGGATGACTTTGTGAATCCGACATATTTAATGTGCACCAGCCATCATTCAATACATGGGGACTTTTCAGCCGGCTGGATTCGAACTCCTGCTCACACGAACACAATTCCAACGTCCTTCCAACTAGGTTATCCCGATGCCCAAAAAATGTAATGTAATGCAATACTTACGCCAGTAGCTATGAAAATAGCAACAATCATGGGTCCTATGAAGCCAGATATGCAAGCAAATCCATTGGCAATACCATATAATGTTCCTAAAAATAGATTTCAACTAACTTGAAATAAAAATGGAGGGCTTCCAACTTTTTGCAAAATTTTATTCTAGTGGTAACTAAGTTAATGCTTTTATGTATTATTTTTTACTCAGTTAAACTTTTTGTCCGCACCATTACATATAAATGTTGTAAGAGCTCATATGCAACGCCATTTTGTTCCAGCACTCTTGTTATTGAGGCTTTTAAAATGGTGACAAAAGTACCAAATATTCTGAAAGCTTTTGGATTTTACCTGTCTACCATTCTGTAAAATAGTTTTCAAAAAGCGTAGCTATTGACAGTCTTGCAAATGTGGTACATATAATTTAGCCGACTTTTGAAGAAAGCTTTGGCTGCAAAAATTAACTGATACTAAGTACCCTTTAATTTATACTTAAAATTATTTTTTGCGTAGTGATGGGAAGTATAATTTTAAACAAAGTTACTAAAGAATGACTTATCAAAACATAAAATTGGCCACCGATAAAAAAATGTAGAAAACATTTCTCACAAAGTGATGCAAATTAGCATTCCTAGCTACCAGGACTGTCCTTATTTCTAGACTTTTTCTAAAGACTTATTCTAGTGGTAGCTAAGAAAAGTTTTAGTGTAATTTTTTAATTCAGTTAAACTTATTTTTCACACCACTATACATAAATGATTTAAAAGTTCATATGCAACGCCACTTTGTTCCAACTCTCTCAAAGTGACCCTTTTAGCAAATTTACCAAAAATTCTGAAAGCTTGATTTTGAAATGCCTACCATTCTATAAAATAGTTTCCAAAAAGTCTAGTAGTTTCTAGGCCTACATTGCAAGAAAAAGCGTTCTACTATTCCACTGTAAGCGTTCTGGTAAATTTGTTCTACTGAAACCAGCTGAAATTCATTTCAGTTGTAAAAATCGTCGCAAAGCTGTTACGAAGGTGTGATGTTCCCAACGGAATTTGAGCAAATTTATAACTACTTTTATTAGATTAAATTCTACTTAACAGTTATAGAGCTCATAAAATGTGTTGATATATATCGATAGAACTATCTATCGATGGAGTTTTGAACTAATAAATTTATTTTATAAATATTAATCACATCATTTGAATCATGTTTAGCTCATTTTTATTCTCACTTGGACCAAAAGAATGTGAAATGGAAAACTTATTTCTTGCTAACACTTCATTTAAGGCAGAAAACTAAGAATGTGAAATTAATATTTCTTTTTCCTCTAAAAAATTTTGACAATAGAATGTGAGATACGGCGTATACCAATTCGTTTGTTACTTCAGCTTATGGTATGTAGATGGCAGCAGTATCTGGCATACATTTATCTAGAAATTCAGGTGAATTTGGGATGTGCCGTTTTTGTTCTGATTTTTTTTGAGCACATTAATTTTAAAAATATTCGCCAATTGCACTTATTTTTTGCTTAGGAATAACTCCAGCGAGGACTAAAATTATTCAAAAACTGTAGCTTTTAACGAGAAAATGATTGCAGGCTAGAAATCAGTAAAGCAAAAAGATCTAACATCCGTTCAAAACCTTATGAAACAAAACAAGAAATTTCCCCAGTTTTATTGACTATATCTTTTGGATTCTAAATTAGATTAATGTGAAATGACTAATGACTAATTAATGTGAAAAAAAATAATTTTTAGAATAATGTGATAACCGCCAGTGCATATAAAATCAATGATAAAAAAGATACATTTAAAATAATTTTCAATCTTAATTTTCAGTTTTCTGAAGAAAAAAATTTTTTCTTGGGATCTGTTAGTATTGCCATTCCTTTAGAGCAATCATTGGAGCCATTCAAATATTACGTATTGTGCGGTTATGAGGAGAACAGCTCCAGACTAAAAATCTGGGTATACTTAACCAGCCCCTGTTACCAAATACAGCCGCAATCTGGGAAATATTGCCCCATAGTTCGGTTAGGGGATCAGTTCAAAGTGTCGAACCCTAAATGCTAATTTTATTTTTCGCATATATCGCATATCTCGAGAACTTTTAAAACAAATTGAAAACTTTTTGCACTCAATTGAAAAATTTTTTTATCCAAAGATAATGATACTCAAAAAATAAATTGCAGGGAACATTTATTATTTTATTTAACAATTGCTCAAAAAATTATTTTGAATTGTAAGGCATGCAATTTCTTACATCATTTTAAAATATTTAATTTTGCGTGACAAAATACAAAACTTGAGAGAAATCGGTCGAATAGTTTATGAGAAATCCAATTTCAAATGTACGATTTTTTTATTCAATATCTCGGGAAGTATTCAACCAAGTTCGCTCAAATTTAAGAAGGTCCATTTTTTTGGAGAACTGCACATAATAAATGTCAAATAAATAATAACTTGTACCGAAAATTATGTTGGATTTGAGTTTTTGTAACTATTTTCCATTATTTAGGTAATTAGTATTTTCGACAAATATAACTAAACAGAAATGAAATTACCTGAGAAACCTGGACACATGTCAACATGGGTGACGTTGCAGCCCGAATAAATGCACCCATCGAGAGCTATTGCAGCCACAAGAAGTGCTACATTGATATCCAAGCGACAGCCAGACGCTGTTATGCCGAGTAAACAAATAGCAGGGCCAAAGATACCTGCAAAGATCAATTGTGCCTCTTTTACTGAGTATGTTATGGACTGCTTTTAAAATCACAAGAGAAAATTTAAGCTTACAAACACAAGAAACGTTTGCAAAATTGCCGACAACAAGCTAGCGCAAAGAGAATTCGCTATATTGGAACAATCAATAAATAAGAAACATATTGATCTATTAATATCGATCAATATGTTTCTAAACAATTTGGTGTTGCTTGTTGTGACATAATAGTGACAATTATCTAGCATTGAATGTTCCAATACTGTTGTTTGTTTTAATATAGTGACAAACAAAGAAATTTTAAGCTTACTAAAACAATACTGTTCTACAAAAGTATGGAGTGCAATATTTTTGGGTTTTGATACCGCAAATAGAATTCACTATATTGCAAGAATCAGCAAAAGGTTACCGTTCGTTGATAGTGACGAGCAATATAGAATATCCTGTTCTGATGTAGTGATAAAAAAATGCGTTAATGGCTGTAAAAATATGGCAGTAAAAATCTAGTCAGGGTTGTTCCAATAAAGTAACGAAGATATAGCGTTTATTCTTCCAGTCTAGTAACAAAAGTATAGCTCTGATTTTTCCAATATAGCAACAGACCATCCGGCAATGATTACTCTACTATTAAGAAAAACGAACAGTATAGCATGGATTTTCCAATATAGTAACTAAGAAGCCTTTGTGGCCCAGGGGTTAGAGCGCTTACTTCCCAATGCGGTGACCCGCGGTTTCGAATCTTGGCGATGACAGGTCAATACGAATTCCCTACCCTGATAGCACCGACCACAATGCTACGAAAAAATATTCTCAGTAATAGATGGATCATGGATTAGAGTCCCCTTACAGTTAGGCTAACCGTGGGAGGTTTCCGTAGTATTCCTCTCCATGTAACTCAAATGCCCATTTAAATTTCCTCCACAAAGACAAATTTCTCACAATATTTGATCTGGGAGTTCCATTGTCTCCTAGATTTTTTTCAAAATTACAAGGCTACGAAATTGAGCATTGGTAGTAGTAAACTAAAATATGTCCGGTTGTTCAGCGATGGATTTAAGCGAAAATGAAATAAAATAAAACACAGTAACAATTGGAAAGAAAAAATTGAATAAACTAAATATTTTGATATTTAATTGTGAAGGTATTCGGGTTCCTCAGGACGTATCTGAACTCGTATCTGAAACTGAGGCTCAGAACTGAGAACTCAAGTCGTATCTCAAACTGAGAGTTCAATCTCAGGAATATATTAACGCCATAATGATTATGTAATCTCAGAAACATTCAGGTCATTTCTGGACACTGTTAAACCTCATATATAATCTTTGAAACATTCAAGTCATTTCTGGACACTAATAAATCTCATATATAATCTTTGAAACACTCAAGTCATTTCTGGACACTAATAAACCTCATATATAATCTCAGAAACATTCAGGTCATTTCTGGACACTAATAAACCATATATATAATCTTTGAAACATTCAAATCATTTCTGGACACTAATAAATCTCATATATAATCTCAGAAACATTCAGACCATTTCTGAACTCTAATAAACCTCATATATAATCTCAGAAACATTCAAGTCATTTCTGGACACTAATAAATCTCATATATAATCTCAGAAACATTAAACCTGAACACTAATAAATCGCAAATTCAAACCCAGAAACATTCAAATTCATATTTTAATGTTAATAATTCACATTTTTTAAAAATAATTTTGCCGCTTATAATGCTTACATTAATTAAAGAAGATGCTTATATAATATCTTACCGATAGAATTAAATAACTTTCTAATTGCAGTTGCGGAGATTTTCTCCGATTCTCTTAACTTATCGGCAGCAAGAGATGCAACACAAGCTACTATTGCTTGGAATATGTAAGCCAACGCTGAGATGAATCCATTCTAAATAAAAGAAAAATTAGTTAGAAAACGTAAATAAATAATGCTGAAATGTATATACAAGGTAACAAAAAATTATACGGATCACTTTTGTGGTTATTTACCAATAAAGTTTTAAAACCTTTTTACATATATAGCATACTGATCTAAAGCTCTACTATTTGACTTTCAATTGCAATACTATTTCATAAAATCACAAAAATGCTTTTGAAGAAATTTGACAAAAAGCTAATTGGTCAAGTACAAGCATTTTTAGAACTTCGATGGAGCCACAAAATTATAGAAACCCATTTTAAAAAGAAAGGTATTGCGATTTCACTCAGCCATATCAGTCGCATCAAGAATTCAAAACTTGGATCGATGCAAAATAATGCAAAACCAAAAAGAAGTGGACGGTCAAGCAAATTGAAGAAATCAGATTTGCAGAAGCTTGATAAGATGACATCAAAACCGGATCCTCCAACACAGACAAGCATGGCTAAAGCTCTTAACGGGAGTCAGCAAGTTGTAAGCTATCAACTAAAACAAAAGTTGAAGAAAAAATGCCATAAAAAACCTAAATGTCATCATTTAAGTGAGAGATCGGTGCAGATTAGGAGGCAACGTTTATGGCCTCTCTACAAGCTTCTCTGTAAGGACAGATGGCGAAAGTTCATTACAACTGATGAAGCTTGGATCTATCTATCTGATACCAATGCTAAATCTAAAGTTCAATATCTTAGCCGTGGACAGAACAGGCGAGACTTGACACCATCAACCACGGTGCCTCATGTCAAAGGCGTAATGGTTTGGATGGGCATATCCGCCCATGGTGTGACCAAACCTCGGTTTGTGAAACCTGGGGCCCAAAATAAATTTTGAGTATTCCATACAGAAGATATTAAAGCCCTTTTTTAAGGATGATTACTGCAGATTGTACTCTAATAGTGATGCTGTGTTCCATCAGGACTCTGCCCCATCGCATGCATCTAAGGTCACCCAGAAATTCCTAACAGATCAGCAAGTGAAATTCCTGAGACCAGAACAATGGATTCCAAACAGTCCTGATGCTTCACCATGCGACTATTTCCTATGGGGACATCTGAAAAACAAACTGAATAAGAAAAGATTTTCTACATTGAGAGGCGTTCAAAGAGCTATTAGAGAAGAGGTGAAGAAAATCCCCCAGGAAATCATTTTGCGGGCTTTAAAATCATGGTCGAAGCGTTGTAGACAAATCTATTATGCCGGAGGTCGACATATTGAGAAACATCGCTGAATGTTACCCTGTATTATTCAAAACTGGTTTTTAAATTTCTTAACGCATAGCTTTCTTGATTTTGTGCTATAATTTTTTATCATTTTTCATTTGCATTCATAGGTTTTCTATCAAGCTTTTGGTTACACATACGAAATTGTACTATGCTACCAATTTTAAAAATTTTCATTGATGCTGTGTCTAATTTGAGCTTTAAATATGTAAGCTTTATATATTGAAACTGATGTCTTTATAAATAAAACTAAACAAAAAATTAAGCTTGCATTTGCAGTATTGCATTTGAAGTATTGCATTTGAAGTATTGCGCCTAATCTTATTATCTTATTAAACGAAATTGCACCATGCTGTGAGGCTATTAAATACTTACGGATGCTAGATCGAAATGAAGAGCAGTACTTAAGTATGTGGGCAATTCTGTCAGCAAAATCAAGAAACCAAATCCTTGACCGAATTGTGCAATCATAAGAGCCCATACAGGAACAGATGTAAACATATCTTTCCATGGAATTACATGTTTCTATATAAAACAGTAAAAGTTAAACAAATCAGTAAATATAGGACTTAAAGTACGTCTAATATACTATTGATGAAACAAAAGTTAATAATTATACATTTTAAGTTTTCTTTATAATATTCGTAGACATTCATTAAACAATTTATATTGTACTTTATATTGTATCAATATTCTTGCACTTAGTCAATAATGTGTAAGTATAGTATAAGCAGTTATAGTACAGTGCGCAAAATAAAAAACGGACCACCCTAATTAACTTTTGATCTAATGTTCGAATCTTCACGCTCTAGGACTCAATCTTAGTGGTTCGAGGGGATGACCTCAAATATACCAGTTAATTAGTGCGTATGATATTTTAAGCTACGAAATCAGACGCAAAATGTACTTTCTCTGAATAAGCATACCGTTTTCTTGACGGATTCAAACTTCTGACGGATTCAAAATATAGGGGGATCACGCAATTTAAAAATTTAGTTCCCATAGTTTTTTCAGGAGAGCGACCTAAAGTTAATGTTAAATTTACCTTTAGCGTAGCAATTTTCCAAACTTTGAACCGCTCTCTTGGCCAAACTAAGGGGACCATATTTTCCAATTTGCGACAACCAATTATATTTTGGGAATCAGAAATCCGACTGGTAGGTTTATTCAGTTTTTTCAAATCCTCTCTTTTATCAAAAAATACAAGACTTTTACTCTATAAAACATTAATTAGGCCGATACTCTGAAACCTGGAACCTGACTCAAGCTGGTGAAAATAAAATTGCCATTTTTGAGAGAAAAGTTTTGAGGGCCATCCTTGGTGGGATAAAAATAAATAATTCCTGGAGAAGACGATATATAATACTGAACTGTACAAAATCTACAGAGAGCCAGATATTGTGAAATTCATTAAAACACATCGAATGAACTGGGCAGCTCACATTTTCAGAAGGAATGATGACTCACATTTTAAAAAAAATCCTGTTACACAAATCCCTAACGAACAGGAAAAGAGGTAGACCCAGGCTGAGATGGCTGGATTTAGCTGAGACTGATTTCCTTACTCTAAAGGAGAAAAACTGGCGAACAAGTGTCAAAAGTAGAGAGAAGTGGATTCGAATTCAAAGGAAGGCACTGGCCCACCCTGGGCTGTCTAGCCAGATATGATGATGATTATTCAGAGAAAGTATTTTTTGTGTCTGATTTCGTAATTTAAAAAAAAAGTCTGCGCTAATTAATTAGCATATTTGAGATCACCCCCTCCAACTCGTCCTAAAACGTGAAAATCCGATTATTAGATTAAAAGTTATTCAGGGTGGTCCTTTTCTATTTTGCGCACTGTAGATTAAGTGCGTGTGTAAAATAAGACGCGAATTATTTTGATAGACGTTCTTTATCTTATGGATTTCACATAAGTTCTTATTTTTTCATAGGAGAATAAAAACAGTTACTTTCTTTGTTAAACAAATCTGCAAGCATGTTTTTGAGAGTTTAATTGCCAGAACATTGACAAAGTTTGGTTTCAACTAACCTCTTTGGATTCTTCGTCTTTGTTTTGTTCGATGTATAAAAATTCTTCTTTGGAGATTGTGGGATGAACCGAAGGAGTTTCATACATTAAGAAGCACCAAAAGAAAAACCAAATCACGCCTATTGTACCTAAAACCAGAATTAAAAAAAATGTTAAAAGACCAAAGGTAGCATTCTGAAACAATACATAACTTCAAATATTAGTCTATTCAGTAATAAAAATATTAGTAAATACGAAGTACAATTAATAGTATTAAAATATATATGTCAGAAAATGCTTTTCTAGTTTATTATAATGTTATCAAAAAAGAAAAGAAGCCCAACTTAATATTTTTGTTCGATGCAAATATTTTATAGGTTCCATGTATTTATTAAAGAAATAAAAATATCTGTTGAATTTTTGCCTTAAAAAATATAAGTATAGGAAATGGTAAAGGGTTAGATAGGCGAACATTCATTTTTTTTTCTTCCAATTAAAGTTTTATGAAAACTCAATTTGCTTCATAGATTATTTACTCTACCACTGGAGAAAGTATTTTATATGTATAAATATCAGATGTTTGGTAGTATATTCATAGTCAACACACTAGCAATTAAGTTTTCTGTCTATTATTATTGAAAAAGCTAACTTTGTGTCTTCGTGGATTAAATAACAGTGGTGGTTAAAAATTGGTGAAACTTACAAGCAAATAGTATTACATTTCTAGTGGTGTGTGAGCTACGACCAGCCATGAGCCGACAATATAGGCCAATGGTTAATTTGACATTTACAATACAAGTAGTATAAGCAGAAAAGATTAAAAAATAAACTTATATAATTCTGATGTAACTTCTGAAATTAAAATGGACGCAAAGATACAATAATAAATTTTTAACGATTGGGATTTCATTTTTTCATCTTTCACATAAAATATCATTGGATATTTAAACGTACTATCAATGGCATTCCTTGTAGCCTGTTCCTATCCAACTCATATTAAAATGGTCAAATTTGCTGACACATTTTTCCAAAAAACTTCAGAAACAATTTCCAACAACAGAAAATTATTTACATTTTTATAAACTCTTTTTTGTAACTTCGCATTACATTCTACATATACTAGGCTATATTTGAGCAGATAAATTTTGGAACTAAATAATTATTTTATAAGGTTTTCATATGGGCCGGGATAGCCTGGCTGGCAAGGTGCTGGACTCACGCTTGTGAGAACGTAGTAAATGATTATCGGTGCACGTTAAATCTGTCGAGTCGCAAAGTCCTCCATGTTAACATAACAAATCAATACCTCTGGGGGTACTGAATTGGTGATTGATCGTTCTCCGGTACAGGTCAAAATTATGATCTGTGGATGAATGAATGGGTCCGCCCTATAAACGGGTGTGACGTATGGGTGTGGCAGAACTCTAATTCCTAGTGATAGATGGCGTCACTGAAAAACAAGAACAATCGTACCCCCTATGCCTTATTGGCCGGCATAATGTTTTCATATTCTCCGCGTTTACGAAATCGTTAAATATTATGGAGAAATAAACTTGTTTAATGTTTGTTATTAACCTCCTCGTATGTATGATATTGTAATCATACATTTCTTAAAATATACATTCTCCGACAGATTGTTTCAACCATACTATCTATATCTTGAACCGTAATACGGAGCAAAAAATCCCACACAAATCTAATAAAAATTTATTCTCGGTAAAATTTATTGAAAATTGTAAATGAAAAGGTTACAGTTTAAAAAATTCTGATCCTAAGTTCTCACTGACACAACGTCCAAAAACTGATAGTTTCCAAGATACGAAGCCTCAAACATAAATACTGAAAACCAGCAAAAATCTAATACCGTCACGGTATAAGCATTTAACCAATGTGCACCACGTGGAGATTGTCGAATCGGGTTTCGCAAATGCTATATCCTTTAAAAGGGCTGATTATTTAAACAAAAAGATGCTTGGATGTAAGCATATAATTATATATAGTTACACATAAACATAACAAGTCATTAATTATTTAAATAATATATAAATATTATTAACATTTTGTTGGCGAAGTCGATTTTCTACATTCTAGATACATTCGATTATCTTCGCAGATGGATACTTGAAATTATCTCTATACTTGCATATCCTAAACACTTGCAATGTGTGCACAAGTACTCCACGTCACAACCCCACAGTAATCGTTCTACGTGCTCTTGCGCGCCGAATCCTGTCAATTAAAAATGAAAACTGTTGCCAGCGCGAGAAAAGAAATATCATCGGTTTTATTGATACATACGTATTAGCGTTTTATATAATATAGATAGAAGCCAATTCAAAAGAGAATCAATTTACATAAAATGTGGGCGGGATATTGTTGCATTCTTAATAAGGGACAAATTTAATGGTGTTATCATTGAAGTTGAACCACGCTATCTTATAACTAAGTTTAAAATCGTCGATATTATGGTTCAACTTAGTACAATATTATGATGTAGCAACTATAAACGATATAATGGTTCAATGGTCTTTAAAATGTTTAAAAGATTTTTAAAAAAATCATACCGAAAGTGTAGAAAACAGAAGGCCATCCTCCAAGGAAATCTGTACTGCAAAGCAAACCGGACACAGAGAGGGATGCCACATTCCCTGCCATCACACCAGTGTAGATGATTGTAGATAGTCTGCTCCTCTCAACTTTGGGTGCCCACTTGCTGATGGAAGCTGTTATGGAGGGGGTTGTCACGCCCTGAAGATATACAATTAAACATCATGCTACACTGACAGCGCGTGTAATCATTTTCATAAACTGTATCGCCACAATCTAATTGCAAAAATTTGCCACCGATTTGATACTATGCAAGTGCAGAATAACCAATAAAAATTACTAATTAGGATACTGAAGTATATACCTGCTTTGTGTTTTTAAACGTAATTGATTATGAGTGATACAGAGAGTTATGGCCTCTTTAAGAAGGCTTGATCACAAAAATAATATTGTCTATGCTTCAACATTTATTTTGCTAGTAAATTTGCTCAAATTTTTATACAAGATCTTTAACCTTTTCGAGACGGGCGAGTCATGTATGCATTTTCAGGTTTTTGACCATCAGGGAAAAATAGATAAAGCTGGTAGCCACACTATTTCTTTATTAGTTTATTTGTCAGATGAGGCAATAATATTTTAATCTTTTTTATTTCCCATTAGTTAATTCAAATTTTAAAGAAAATGTGCATTTTGTACTTTGAGCTAATACTGATTAGGTCCTCCTCCTTTACAGACAACAATTTGGAAGTTTTTGAGCTAGATACTTCTTTTCAGTTTCAAATTATATAATTTCTTCCAGTAAGGTGCTCAAGCTTTAAATATCAACAACCAAATGGTCAGGTGATCACAATGTGTTACCCCTTTTTTTTTTAAAGTAAAAGATTTATGGGTTAAGGAGCACTTTGATGACCAAATTGACCAAATTGCAATCACTACTAGGACTAGGAGCATTGATTAGTTATGTTAGAAGTAAGGTAAAAGCAAAAAAAGGACTGTCATATTAGCCATGCCCTCATGAAAACTACAGCTTTTTATATTTTTCCATCCTGTGTCTGATTTTCAACCACTGCATTCAGACTCGCCAGCATATATGGCAGTACTTTTACTTTCGTTACTTGTACCGCCGGTACAAGTAAAAAGTACGTACTTTTACTTGTACTTCGTTACTTTTTAAATTTGGTACTTTTATTTGTACTTTCGTTACTTTTTTAGGGAAAAAGTACAAGTATTTGTAACAGAAGTATCGAATGAAATCGTTACTTTTTTCTAAAACTCCGTAAGCTTTCTAAAAAAAAAAACAAGTTAAAAGAAATTCTTATGTTTCTTTAATTTATAAAATTAATGTGCAATATATATGCAATCACAGCTAACTTCGTGTTTAAATAACTTCTGTTTCAACTTATACTGCACATTCAATTATTTTTTACTAACTCAAAGATCACAAAGCTATCTGAAAACCCGTGTTTGCTTTGTTTATGTTTGTGCATTTAAAACGCGTTTCTATAGAGTAAAACAATTTTAAATCAATGGTAATTCATATAAATAAAAATAATAGACTAAAAATTAAAATCTATAGATAAAATTTCTTTTTCGTGCAAATCCATAAAAAGTTTGATATTAAAATTACATTTGATTTTAAAATTATATTATACGATTATATTATTAAATTATATTACAATATTCTTTCGAATTTAAAAATAAATTAATATCCATAACTTTCAAAATTAAAAATGATTAAATAAATAACAACAATTTTGCAAAAACATTTAGGAACATAAGAATATTATTCAATAAAATTTTAGGTTACTTTGAATTTTCGATTTCCTAGAAATGTACTTTTGAATCGTTACTTTCTTTGTTTATTACTTGTAATTTTTACTCGTTACTTTTTAAAAACAAGAACTTTTTACTTTTTCCTCGTTACTTTTTTTAAAAATACTTGTACTTTTACTCGTTACTTTTTAAAAGTAACGTTGCCATATATGCTCGCCAGTCCCAAAGATGTAAATAAATTGCAACCGTGGATGATCACTAATAGATCACTGCTTTCTACAAAATTTTGATGTTTAAATTATTATTAATACCTATCATTTATTTTACTTTCGGCGTTGAAAGTTGTGTAAATTATAGTACTTACATCAGCTAGTCCTTGAAGAACACGGATAGCAACTAAAGCATATTTATCCAGATGTGCAGCTAAAGGGGATAAAAGGGTGAAGATAGATGTAGCCAAAACTCCTCCGCCAAATACCCATTTGGCACCATACTTCTCAGCCAATATGCCACCAGGTACGTGAGTGATCACATACCCATAGTAATAGGCCGCCAAGATAGCTCCTTGTGTTGAAGTTTCCCAGTTGAATTGTTCACCCTAAAATAATTTATGAATTATTCATCAAAATCATTAATGGTCTTATTCACGAAAATTAAAAATGATGAAATAATAAATTTATGGAAACAAAAAATATATACTTTATTATTTGTATTCTAAGCAATAATTTTAGGATATGCTTGAGGTTTAGGCTTTATTCATTATAACTAGGACGATTAAAAGTGCACAGAATTGTTATTTTTGTTTACGTTATTAATTTTTAAATCAAAATTTTTGTCCAAATTATAATTGTTATATACTGTAATATTATTTCAAACGACAAATTAAATTTACTTTCAAATAAAAAACATTAGCTTACTTTACATAGTTGACCATTCATTCTTATACTTTTATCTATGCAATAAAATATAAACACTTACGTATATCAAGTGAACGATATTAACATGTTGAATGCCATCGGGGTCACCGGTGACCGGCGAAGCCAAGATTATTAGAAACACTCGATTCGAGTAAAATCTTAATTTTTTTATATTATTATCGTTACTAAAATAGTTTGAAGAAATTAATGCTATATAGAGCACACAAAAATAGTTTCTTTTAAATACACAGAGTTGCCAACTTGCTCCAGACAGTGAATAAATATTTTCAAGGGGTAGTGTATTAATTGTTATTCTTAGTCCAGAGATGCCAACTGCTCCGGACACGCCAAAATAATGAAATAAACGGTAAATAACTACAAAGTAAATTTTGCAAATATTTGACTATTTTTGATTGATTTTTAAAAGGCATACCATGACGTAAGTACTAAAAAGTGATGAATTATATAAGCCTACGAATTATTTAGAAATAGTGATGGATAAAAATCTACTAAATTGAATTTATTAAACCTAGAATCACAATTGATAAAGTACCACTTTAAAATGTATATTTGCTGTCCGGAGCAAGTTGGCATCTCTGTTAGTCCAAAAAAGTTCAGTCGATTTTTTCCCACTACTATTTCTAAACAATTTGTTGGCTTATGCAATTCACCACTTTTTTCTGATAAGCCATGCTAAACCGTTAAAAAAACTTGCAAAATTTGTCTAATATTTGCAAATTTAGTTTGTAGTTATTTACCGTTTGACCAGACAGGCAAGCCATGTAAAATTACCTTGCCATTTAACGTCTTAACAATGAAAGAGATTAATCAATAGGGACTTTAAGAAAACAATTATTTAAGAGTACAGTATTAAACAAGAAAACTATTTTTTATGTCTTACCGTAAAAATCATACTGCTTTTTTTAGGTTCATCCTGGACCAAGTTGGGGCATTCTGCAACTTGGTTGAAAGAAGCATTCAGTGAAGGCAGAGGAGCATTTGTTGTCTGGTTGACCATTGCCACAATAGCCACGCTGAGATTCGTCCTCATGGCAAAAACATTAAATATACCAAGACTTCCAAGGAGAACCAATATGTACCTTCTCGGCATATAGAGTGATTTCAATTCTAAAAAAAGAAACATTATTGTTCAGAATTTTGGAATTTTTTCTACTTTATTTTATGGCAAAACTGTACACGACATTTATATATAAGCATTTATAATGAAATTTCATCAAACTGTTTTGTCTCTCGCTAAATTTTATTTGTTTCAGTTTCATTGTTCAAAAACTTTCAAGTATAGAAGATCTAGGAAAATATCAAAATTTATACATGCCTTATATTATACATGCCAAAATACTCTTCAACATGCTTGCCTAAATGAAATTTTTTACATGCCCAAACATATTTTTCAAGTGCAAATTAATGAAAGCATAATAATGCATATCAGTATTAAGCATTTTAATGACGCTTATAATCCCATTAACGAAACATAATTCCATAAACAGCAATATGTCCGCATCAAAAACTATGGAAAGTATCGTAGAAAACAGAAGGCCAC
>NC_092209.1:11141397-11149925 GCF_043381705.1 Parasteatoda tepidariorum
TGGCTTTTAAGTCTGGTTTTATTTAATTGCAACTTGATTCTGATTTTGTACGAATGCTTTTCTGAATCACCCGTCCCCAAAGGGTTAATAGTAGTAGTATGCGTTCATATTAAGTTTTTTAAATAGCTATGTTCATTTTTTAAATGAGTATTTTAAGCTCTATACATTTTTTTCTAAACAATCTTTTTCAAGATTTACGATTTTCTTAAGTGAACAGTTTGATCTCAGGCCAAAATGAAATGTTCGTATGCCATGCTTTTCATTCATTTTATTACTGAAATCAATTTTCGACCATAATATATTTTGATTTGAAATTATATCAGCGTTTATAGTTCTGTTTACAACAGCTCTTTTTTTGCTAAAATAAAATAATGAAATTAAAATTGATGTGAGTAGAGTTTGATGTTACATTTTAACATAATTACATTTTATTACATAATTAACTCTTCAAGATTGTTACATAACATCGATAAAGTATTTCTATAACTTGAACAGCACAATGCAAAGATGTAATTACAAGCTTTAGAAACAAAATAATATGGCTGTAAACAAAGTTATAAAATTTATATTCAATATCAACATCATAGGTTGTGTTTACAAATTAATAATTGAAACAAAATTAAACGCTTTATTATGTTTGGAAGGTTATTGTTGATATCACATTTATTGACCAGGTATAATTATTTTTTAATTTATAAGATTTTTTTACATACCTGGTGGTATTTTTTAGTTAATATATTGCTGGTCTATCTTCTAAAAGTATATGAGATAAAAAAAACCACTAAAGAGATAATATTAAGGAATTAATAGATGGGAAAAAAGATAAGAAGCTGAGAGTCTTGAACATTAACACGTTCTCGCCGGGGTGACCCACCGGTGGGTCACGCTAGATTGTCTCATCTTGGCAGAGCACCGCTGTAAAAACTGGTAACAATAAATTTCATTTTTTAGTTTTTTTCCGGGAATAATAAAAATTCATAACTACCAATTGTTTTTTAAAGGGTGCAATTTTTATATTGAATTGCTTCTTCGCCGTGATAAATTTCCTCACAGTGAATTGTTATTGTTGAGAATAGATTAACTCCTCCCGAATATTATCTAATATTGAAATAGTTCTTCTACCAGTATTTTCACTTTTCCCTGCTTGAACGTGTTAAAAGAGTTAAAATTTTTTATGAAGCTTTAATTCATAAAAAGTTATTAATATTTAGCGTCATGAAATAGGATAATTTCGCTAACATTTTAAAAGCCTCACTTCGAAAAAGCTAGAAACAAAGTGGCGTTGTTTATAAATTTCTAATTCTTTTATACATAGTGGTTTAGAAAATTCATTCAAATGAATAACAAATAACACATTAATATTTATACTTAGGTACCACTAGAATAATTTTTGAAAAAAAGCGCAGAAATTGGCCAGCCTTGCTTTACTTATGGTGTGTTCAAAGTAACATTTTCGTATTTTCAGAAAAATAAAGGTGGCAGAAAAAATTATTTCCCTATAAACATTTATTTGGAAAAAAAACCCCAAGATATTCGTATTCATCGTTATGTAGTATCTACTTCAATAAAACGTATGCGGTATTTATAAAATTAATATTGTATGGAATTGTAAATGACCATTTAGTTCTAAAGCAAATAAGCATTTGTCGTGACTCCGTGCTCGCATCATGGGATAAAATTAAGTTGGTAAATAAAGGATTAATTTAAGCACAAAATGGGACTCATAAAATTACTAAATAAAGAAAAGATAAGAAAATAAGAGTCAGTCAAAGATAAGAAAAGGAGAAATTTGTGATATTTGCTTTTCGTGTAAAGAGTTCAATAACAAAATAGCCAAGGTCTGAAAGCTGTATAAATATAGGACAGCTGAAAAGTATAGTAAAGGATCGTATTTTTCCTAAACGGGCTGAGAAAGAGGTATCTTTTTCTACTTTGAAGCTTATGCGTCAACCACGTCACATTCAGAAAAAAAATATCTTTAATATTTCTTATAGATTATAACGAACTTTCATAAATTTTAAAAAGAAAAAAGTTATAGTTATTACTTTCATTCTAAAAAAAAGTTTTTGTTGTTAATTTTCCGTTCCTGTGCGCAATGTGTCGAAAAAGAGTACATTTTATTGCGCAAACTAAATTCAGTCATTTTAACCCTTAAAAAGCTGCCGTTTTTTTTACATTCTGCTGCTTTTTACATTCTGTCAATTTTGAATATACGACTACTAATGTTCAACTCTATAGTTTTGTAATTTTGAACCTAATCCAGAGGACAAGGGAACTCCTGAATCAAGTATTGGGGGAAAATTTGACTTCGTGCAGGACTTTTGTGACGGAACTAACCCGCTTTTGCATGGAGAGGAAAACCACGAAAACCTACTCCCACGGTCAGCCTGACGGCAAAGGGAATCTAACAAATGATCTGTCTGCCACTGAGGAAATTTTGCGTCAGCACTGATGTCGGTGCAAGTCGGGGTGGAATTCATATTGACTAGCCATCGCTGGGGATTCGTACTCGATTCTCCTCATTGGAAGGCGAACTCTCTATCCAATAAACTACCATGGCACAATAATGTTACTTCGAAATTTTACTAAGGCAGAAAAAAATATAAATAAATGAATAAGTAATCAAACTTACCACCACCACTAATTTGTTAAAACTATAAGAATAATCGCCGCGAAGAGTTCAAAAATTCTTGCAGCTCGAAAAAAGTTTAAAAAAAAAACACACTGAGCTAGTATATTATTTTCTAACCCATTTTGTACAACTTCTTTAACAAGATAGTTATTTCAAAAAGTAAAATATTCATCTTCATTTCTTTTAATTTAAATCTATAAATTTTTATTTTATCAATTAAATTTATTAATATTTTTTTTTTAAAAATCTAAGTCAAAAGAGGTAAATATGCTTTTTAACTTTTCGCACAAGTAACTTTTCTCTTTTAAGCAATCTATAAATTTTTCTTGGAAATTTTATTGCGTGAAAATACGTAAAAATTTGGTGAAAGATGTTAAGTTTGCCCTAATTTGTTTGCGCTATATAGATAATCAGCGGGAGTTATTTTCGCGAATTGAGCAAGTTTCAAAAATATTAACCGCTTAAAGAAAATTTGTATACAAAAAGCTAGTATAGCATTTTTCTAGCTGTTTTTCCCAACATCAATAGAAAGATAATAAGTTTAAAATAAAATTCTTCAATTAATGATTATTATTTTTTATCTAAAATCTAAATCCAATAGGATGATTACGTTTCGCTCTGTTTTAACTGTTCTCCTTTGCACAACTTATCAATTAGGTCGTTTGGAAAATTATTTCGTTTTTTCTTTCCCAAACAGAATACCTATTTGCATTTTTTTCGCAGCCAATTCCGCACCTAAGTCGTATAATCATTATATAATTTGAAAGCTGATATAGGAGGGTTTACTTGTGAAAAAGTTCGATTGATTCAACACAGTAATATTTGGTTGGTTCCCTTACAAATATTAAAACTGAAAAGCATCATTTTCTGGTATATTTTATTTTTTAATATCGAAAAGATGAAACTGCTGTTCAAAACAAAAAATCTTATCTGATGTGTATGAAGAAGATGTATTGACAGTACACGAGTGTTAAAACTTACTTGTGAAATTTCGACTAAAAAACCTGAAGATGCACTGCGTTGATGAAGATATAATAAAGACATTAATCGATACTAACTCTTGAGATTGCTGAGAGATTAAATTTGCCGAATTCGATCGTTTATGAATATTTGAAAAGCCGAAGTTTATTCCCAAAGCTAAACATACGAGTTCCTTCAGTTTTTGCAGGAAGAAATCTACGCCTTCGGGCATTACTCGACCACTAATAGAAAAACAGGAGAGACCACATACACACAAACGCGAAAAAAAGCGTAAGTGAACGTTATGTAGCCCTCGCCTCAAGCACTCCAAACCAGCTGAACTTCAAAACAGCTCTCCTGGTACTTCTCAAATATGGCAACTAGTGGTGCGGTATGCGTCATTCGAAATCTATCCCGCATAAAATTCTGGGGGGAGGAATTGTGCCCTAACTACCACTAAGGTTAGTAACATCAATTCACTACAGTATAACACATGCTAACTCAGTTCGAACTTAGCAACTACATTGACTGCTTACCTCAATGAATACATACAAAATGAGTAATATTTCTTGATGGATGGGATAGGGTCCGATTCGCGGCCTAGGTGTCCAGTTTGAAATTCAAGTCATTTCAAACTTGAACAACCTTTTCAATAGATGAAGATTGACATGGTTGAAAGAACCTTTCCGCACAATTTCGAATGAGAAGGTCAAAGATCTCCTGGATTAGTTTTTTCCCCAGAAATAGGCAAATATTTTATGAGCTAAGAATCACGCTATAGTCAGAGAGATATTTCTCCGGAATGAACTGTATAAAATTCAGTAAAATATTTATTCAATATAAGAAAATTAAAAAATTAAAAAAAAACGAAATTACTTTCCTTACTACTGGCTTTTACGCATGGCTACTTTTGTCATGTAAATTCTAGACAAATTACGGAATAGTTTCGATGCGATTCTCTCATTTTTAAAAGGTTGAAGATATAAGTATATTAAAAAAAGCAGCACGATTTAAACTCAACGGTAGTAATAAAAACAAAAAAAATAATTACATTTGAAATGACTAATCCAAATTTACGTCTTTTGGAGAGAAAAATATGATTTTGCATTGACTTTAGACTGCATCTTCCATCATCAATTTATTACATCACATGGTCAACACGCTCTTGATTTTTGACATTTTATGTCTAATCAATTTTAAGTGCGTCTCTTCTTTGTTAAAATAAAACATATATTAAATACACATCAGCCTATCAAAAATGACCAAAACTCTTATCTTTAGATTAAATTAAGCAATAAATATGCCGAAATTTTTGCGTAAAAATGACAGAAATTAAGAAGTCCAATATAAAGTCTATTCTTATGGATATTGTGGATGGTTGTTAAGTAAATAACATTTCGAAAATTCGGATCATAAATTAGAATTAAAACGTGGGGTGTTCTGTTTTTAGTGACTTATCGCGTTTTATTTATTCTTTTATCTTCAAAGAATTCAAGCTTTTAAATCTTCGGTGTTACGCACGTGTGGATATAATCATACATAAAGGAGTAAATTTAGGCCTATGTCCCAGATAATTAGATTAAATATTAACTAAAATGTTTTCCAAAATTCAAATGTTGCGTAATTTAAACAAGAAAATTCTACTTTGAAAAATAATGCGACAGTGCGACATCTGCTTTAGTTCAGGATTATTGAAACAGAGTTGTGCGCCATTCAGCAACAAGTGTTTCCATTATCGATAAATACAGGGTGATTCTAAAAAGATGGGCAAAATTTGAGGAAGTTATAGTACACACCCAAGCATACAATTTTTATCAAAGAATGCATAGTCGAAAACAAAACGCAAAACCGGCTAGAGGGCGTCGAAGTTTATGTTCTTATATGAGGTAAAAACCCACAAAGAACGATGAAGTTAATTTATAAAAGTAAATCTAATGGCATGTGATTGCAATAAGTGTTCAAAATAGTGGCCGGCTGCGGCTATGCTGGCAGTACAACGGCGAAGAAAAGATAGGCGAACATTCTGGAGCACACCAGGCATGTCACGAACTTTCCCTGCAGCGGCCGAAAGCTTGGCGACAAGTTCTTCTGCAGATTCAATGGGAGTCCCATACATAAGAGCCTTCAGCTGTCCCCACAAAAAGCCAATTATTTTTTTAATATTTTTAGATATTATAGTACTCGAATTAGCAGCTTTTATGTATAAATAGTTACGAAAAATTTGCATACTAGTTCTTCTTCTTCCCATAACATGCAAATAATAACTAGCAGCGCAGTAACTCGCTACAGGAATGGAGCTTTCACATTTGCATCAAACAATTTTCCAAATGCACCAGCATCTTTGCGTTTTGTTTTCGACCATGCATTCTTTGATAAAAATTGTTTGCTTGGGTGTGTACTATAACTTCCTGAAATTTTGCCCATCTTTTTAGAATCACCCTGCATTGTAAACATTGCTGAAGAATTGCCTAGTCCCTTAACCCCTTGGGGACGGGTGATTCAGAAAAGCATTCGTCCAAAATCAGAATCAAGTTGCAATTAAATAAAAAACGGTAACTTAAATGTAGTCGTTACTAATTTGACAGACTTACTTTGCTTTTACTTTAATTATTGTTAGTTTAATCATATATATAATCAATGTTAATTCAAAGTATAACTAAATAGTTTATAACTAATAATTTATTTTGAACAAAGTAATGGTGAATTAAATAAATCAAAAAATTATAACTCCGCCTACAAATAAACTGCTAAAGAAATACTTTGATTACCAGTTTTATCTTCTTACCCTGATTGATACGGTTTTTTGCTGTCACGTATTTGTGACAGTCGGCGCGAAAGGGTTAATTTATGGCCCCGGTGAACAGAACTAGTCCCCATGCGTTTAATGCCAAAAAATGTCCCTTGTTCTTCTTTTTTCTTAATCCTAGTTCTGCTGTTCCCAATTTTTTTCAGCTATGGAACCCTAAATAATCAAACTTCTTCCGACGGAACATCAACATCATAATTTAAATTAAGAATAATGTGTACGTATTAAGCATTAAAAGATTATTTTATTGTGGGTTTTAGACTTTTTATAGTTAATAATACGAATGAAATTTTTTAATCGTTTTATCATTAATAATCTTTGCTTAGGTTTTATGTTTTACAGGTGAATTCGCAGCCTTGGAGATGAATCTAATCTAGCTAAAAAAATTTGTATGACTAAGGGGGGAAAAATGCCATAAACGTTATAAATTAATACTAGAAAAACATATTTGTTTTTAAAAAATTCAATTATTTGATCTTGATTTGCAAAGTGTAATTTTAAATGCTATTGCAATTTTTTATAATTGCATATGCATACTAAATTTCATTTCTCTTTTTTTTTGGCATTTTACTTTAATCATAATTTTATAAAAGTAATCAAAATAATAAGTAAATAATCAAGTATTGATTTGAACTAAATATAATTACAGACTCCAAAAACGATTAATAAAAAACTGTTTAAACGAAGTATTTACTCTAACTTCTTCTAACTTTGAAGGCTTTAACCCTTTCGGGCCGACTGTCACAAATGCGTGGCAGCATAAAACCGTATCAATCAGTGTAAAAAGATAAAACTGGTAATCAAAGTAATTCTTTAGCAGTTTATTTGTAGGCGGAGTTATAATTGTTTGATTTATTTAATTCACCATTACTTTGTTCAAAATTAAATTATTTGGTTATACTTTGATCTAACATTGATTATATATATGATTAAACTAACAATAATTAAAGTAAAATCAAAGTAAGTCTGTCAAATTAGAAACGACTACATTTAAGTTACCGTTTTTTATTTAATTACGTCCTGATCCTGATTTTGTATGAATAATTTTTTGAATCACCCGTCCCCAAGGGGTTAATGTCGAGGTAAATATTAAAATTTCTGCCTGACGGCACCTGCCTCTTCAACTAAATTATTTATTATAGGTGCTACAAAATTTTGATGTTGAAAATTTTGATGTTTGCTGCAAAATTACTACAGTTTGTGATTGTGAACTGCAATAATTTTGTAATAGTTCAAACCCTATAAATTGTACAGAAAGTATACAGAAATAGTAGATTATTTGGTGGCGCCATCTATCGTGAGTGATGAGAAATTCCAGACTTTTGTGTTAAGCAAAAGCACTGTCGAGTCTATTCTGATAAAGGACATTAAATAAAGAGTGCAGGACACTGAAAACTCTTCATGAGATGAAGGAATGTTAAAATTTTGTCTAAGTTGAGAGTCCAACTCTCGTTTACTCGCTCGTTAAATAGACATAAGGGAACAAATCCCTCTCGGGCGACAAAAAAAAATCAAAATTTTATAAAAAAATAATTAAAATTAGGAAATTATACGTAGCATGTTTTTCTCTTTACTATCGAAAATGAGCTGTAGAAAATTTCTGCTTTAAATATGAATGAATAATTTGAAATGTAGGGGAGAGTCGGGTAGCGCCGCCCACACTTAAGGAGTATTGCTTATATTTCTGTATAATAGTGAGTAATAATCAATATTTTTGTATGTTTCTATTGCTTTATCATCTAATTAAATGATGCAAAAAGAATAAACCAAAAAAGAATAGTTTAACTTAAAAAAAATAGAAATTTAAAAAAACATGTTTTTCAGCAAATTATGTTTTTTGACTGTTTTTTCAGGTGTAAATGAAAATGACTAATGTATTGAAAATAGATAAACCTCATTTATCATTTTTACCACAAAATTATTTTATTTATTACATATTTATATACTTTTAGTGAAGTCTATCATTTGATAACAATCATTTAATAACAACAATACTTGTTGTTAAAAATGCATATAATATTCAAATTTGAAGCAATAAAATAATAATCTTTGCAACCGTACATTTATCGACGAAATAAAATTGGGCGGTGATACCCGACATTCATGTGAGCGGGGCTACCCGAAATCCAA
>NC_092209.1:11149983-11155180 GCF_043381705.1 Parasteatoda tepidariorum
ATTCCTTTCTAGCAAGCCTATTAATGTCCGATGACCCATTGACTTGAAAAAATATTCTATACATATGAAATTGACAGTGGGCGGGGGTAACCACTGGGCGGGGCTACCCGACTCTCCCGTAAGTCTTAGTGGTAATTACGAATGAATAATTAAAGAAATAATAAATAAAAATTGAATTCAGTTTCTACCACTTTTAACATTTAAAGTCGCCTGAGGCATTTCTGTTGTTCAGGAAAAATATCTTGGTTATGTTATCAAAGCAGATAAAATCAGTCAATAGACAATTTTTCCCACAGTTTACATTTTTAATTCCGTCTTTTTTATAGTAATTTGACTGTTTCGGTATATGTAAAAATAACATTTAAATTAATTGTTATTTAACTATTTTTTTCCGGGAAATATCTAACAATGTAGAATCGCATCTTTTGCATTGTTCATCTCAGCTTCTGGATTTGTCATTCTTTAAATTTTAGAACGAATTTTAAAAACAAGCAGTTCTTTAAATTTTACGCTTATTAATGGTCAATTGAAAATACTACGAACCACATTTTTTTTAAAAAACAAAGTTATTTATTTAGTTTAATTTTTTTTATTTTTAAGCAATAAAAAAGTTAGCTCGTTTTAAATTATCTACATTTGAGACAAATTTCATAAACAGACTGAAATTAATAAATTTATATGAAAGAGAAGTTTATGATTGAAGCTAATAAATCTGGGATTAAATATCCTTTTTTAAATATAACAATGTAAAGTTGCTTCATATAAAGTTGTTGGATACCAAATTACTCTGTTACTTTAATACCAAATACTTATTCAATTAGACAAAATTATAAGTTTTAGTTGAGGATAAATTGAAATAAAAAGCTAATTAATTTTATCTACTTATACTTTATTATAATATTGTTTTCCCAACAACTTTGTGTAATAGCAACTTTTTTAAATAGAAAACGATTAAATAAATAATAAATTAATAAAATAAAATTATATTAAAATTATTAAAATATAGAAAGATTGAAATACCTAATTTTATGCAGATTTTAAAATAATCAAATTTAGTAGATGTCTGTTCACTGCTTCTAAATTACAAAATAATTGCAATTATGTATTTTATGCATTTATTTTATAAATATATATATTGAACATTATTTCAGCCCTAAATATTTATATTTACAATCCTTACGCAAATCTAAGAAATTATTATTCTGAAAATAATATGTAATGAAGAAAAAACAAACAAAATACATTAAAGAAAACAGGCCTGCTAACTACTACGCTGTTTGCAAAATGTTTCATAGAGTGGTAGAGATTTAAAAACTTTCATATATTTCTGTAACTTTGCTGACATTTTAAAGGCATCACTATGAGACAGCTAGAACAAAGTGGCTCTCGATATATAAATTCTTAAATCATTTATATATAGTGGTGTAGAAAATAAGTATAAATGAATAAAAAAAAACATTAAAACCAACTTGGCTACCACCAGAATAAATTTTAACTAAGAGGGTAGAAAGTTGGCAGCCCTGTAAAAAGTGTAAGATTTATCAACGAAGAATCAATTCTGTTTAAATTGCTGTAAATTTCTACCTTTCGCATAGAAAAAAAAATAATTGTAGTTTTTTCTTGCAGATGCATCACATAACAAACTTCTGAAACAATGACTGCATAACTAATTCAAACTTACTGCAAAATAGCCAGGGATTTAAAGTTTCATTATTTTTCAAAATTAATGATTTTAAAGTGACATCGCATAAACTACTCTAATTTTGTAGACAAAAACTAAACAAAAAAAAGTATTGAGCTAAATTACTGAGAAATTACTTCACATTAGCTGCAAAATAACTTAAGTATTTTTACAGTTGACATTGCGCGGGAGAAAATTTACAATTGCATGCAGAATAATTTCGAAAATACTTCAATTCTGAAGAAAAACTGCAGTGTTTTTTTAAGATGGGAAGTTTGTAAAGAAATAGGGCTGCTAATTTTCTGCGTTTTTTGGAAGAATTTCTTCAAGTGAAGCTAAATCTATGTTTAATTTAAAACTTAGTTGAATAGAGGTGCCATATATATATATAGCATAATAAATAAAAACAAAAAAAAAAACACGAAGAAGAAAATTAAGAAAAACAATAAGTTTCATTTATTGCGCATATGTTGCAAGTAAATAGAACTCATTAAATAAGTTCAAAATGGGAAGGAAAACAAGGGAAAAATTACAGAACAATGCAATGAAAAAAGGGGAAAAAAGAAAAATAATAAAAACAAAAATAACAAAAAACCGGTAAAAAAAAGGACAAAAAATTTTAAAAAATCCGGAAAAATAAAAGATATAATCTTTTCATCAGCTCACACGACGATATCCGCAAAAAAGAGTGCTTTCTAATATTGCCTCAATATAGCGAAGCAATATATATCAATACAATTGTGTGAGAAGCAATCAAAAAATTTCACAAAAAAATTACTACAAATAAAACAAAATAGAACAAAACAAGTAAAAACAGAAAATAAAATATGAAGAAAAAACAGAAATGAAGTCTATAAAACCAGCAATGAACGGGAAATGTTTCAAGAATAATTTAAAATATTTTCGTACCGAGATTGCCAGATTTCAAAAATTGAAAACAAAAGCGTAAATTGAGATAAAAGTGTAACTAGGGGAGTTTTGTATTAAAGTACTTGTACTTGTTTTGTATTATGTACTTGCTGCATTTCTGAAGTGCGTTTGATCTGTTAGTTACCAAGGATGGGCCCGAAAATGGATGTGCGCAAGGTCATAATATTATACTGGATAATTTAAAGAAGTTTACAATAAATAATTTTAGAAAATATATATTTATTTTTGCGGATATAGTTGTGTGAGCTGATGAAAAGATTATACCTTTTATTTCCCAAATTTTTTAAAAAATTTTGTCAATTTTGTCTTCTTTTTTTTTCTCCGGTTTTTTTGTTATTTTTCTCTTTCTTTTTTCCCTTTTTTTCATTGTTCTGTAATTTTTCTCTACATTTTGAACTTATATTTATACAGGATTATACATAATTCCCTCCCAGCAGGAACAGGACTATCGCATTGATGTATGCCGTGTGACCAAGGGCTCACACATAGTATGTAAGTAAGTAAAAAAGTAATAAATGCCGTGTGACCCGTAATGTATGTAAGTAAAAAATGAATAATTTCATGTCTTCTTTTTGTTTACTATAACGCTTAGAAACCCCGAAAGGAATTATGAATAACCCTGTATATATATATAAATATATATATGAATCTCGAAATTATTTATGTCGTGGTAAACAGACCTATTTTAAAAGCATTTAATAAAAAAAACAAAAAATAACATTAAATATATATTTTGCAATATGCAAGAAAAAAAAAATTCCTGCTACGATTGAGCCAGAAATTCTTAAATAACCAGTTCATTCCATAGTTTCCGAGGAATATTTTAGTACTTCCTAACAAAATTATATCTTGTAGTCAAAAACTTAGCGGCCAAAAAGAACAAAAAAATTGGTTGTACGGATATTTTATTTCCACATTTTTATTGGATAGCAGCTTGTAAAATGTCTTGCAGCCCAAAGTTACAATCAAAACATTTCGCTCTTTTTAATTATAAACTATTCGACACAACTTGTTTTTTTTTCTGGATTATAAAACAGTCACCATTATTGAAGTTATACTACCTCACTAACTTGGTGTGCAGCAACAAATCAGCTACAACACTTACATGACATTACAGATGATCCTTACTCGATAAGGGATCAAACTTTAAGAAATGACTTCAATCTCATAAAAACTCTCCCAATATATTGCTGCCATTTTTTCCAGTTGTAAAATGCAACAAAGCAAAATTTAATGACATTCTAAGAAAAGAATTACTAACAGAAAAAAAAACATAACCCATTGTTGTGGGTCGAACGTCCTGATCTTATTGAGTCCGTGAAACCAGGTTTCGCTAAGCCAGAGCTGTTATTGAGCAACAAGTACAAAACTATATTAGTTGTGTTATACAAATTGCATGCTAGCATCCGCAAGCATTTGCTTAATTTTTTGAACGAGCCAATAAATCATCAACATAAAGAGAAATTATTTATATATATAAATATATATTGGAACTAAAAACTGGTAGCTATAAGTTAAGTATTTCAATTTTTTTTTCAAGTTCTATAATTCTTCCGAACCAACATAATTGATATACAATGATGCTGTTCGGGTGTGCATCATACTTAAGAATTTAAAAATTAGGAAGACTAGTTGTATCGCATATAACAGTTATGTACTGTGCAACAAAAATTTGAACCATTGGCTTGAATACTTTTGATCAAAGGATAGGACCTTCGCGTCCTAGGATTCAATATTAAAGGCTCGAGGGGGTAATTTCAAGTGTGCTATTATTTAGTGCAGACGATATTTTAAGTTTCGAAATCAGACAGCGCTTTTGGCCGATTAGTTTTAGAGAAATTTATTTATAAAGAAGCAGCATTTTTAGAATTTGATTTAAATTAAATTATTTCGAATCAAATGTATATTAAAAGAATTAAATATCAATTTTTCATTCCTAAAACATAGTACTTTAGGGCTGCCAAATGTCAACCCATTTAGTAAAAATTTATTCCACTGGTAGATATGGATGCGTTATAATGTATTAATTTTTATTCATTTAAATTTCTTTTTCACACCACAATAAATGATTTATAAATTCATATTTTACACTTTTTTCGTACCTGCCAACTTTTAATCCTTTCAAGAATGATATTCCCCTGTGGGAGTAAAATGGAATTTAAGTTACGGTATTAGGCAGTAGCATATGCTGTATGTTGAGAAAATTTAAGCTGAATTTCTCTTCGTTCGTTGAAGTGGAACTGTACGTCTGAGCCCTTACTGCATGGGTGAAAGCCCTTATATAGCAAGACGGAAAAAAGAAAAAACTGGCACGTAAGACATTTCATTCCAGCATTTTTCTTCGAAAAAAAATGAAATATTTGTAACTGTCAAGATTTCTTTTATAATTCTGGCATATATATAAAACTGCTTCTTTTCCAAGATAAAGTAGATATTGTTAGTTTTGGGGAAGTAAACTCCTCCCCAAAACTAACTATAACTGAAATGGTTTTACTACCAGCCTTTCATCTTTTCCGTCTCTCTTTCACCCCTGCCTTACTGCCTTTTTTCCCTTTCATCCTGAAATTAAACTAAGAAACATACATG
>NC_092209.1:11155680-11213102 GCF_043381705.1 Parasteatoda tepidariorum
TGATTCTGTAATCCTAGACGTGCTGTCGTCTTTGAGACAATTCGAGAATTTTGGAGATGCGGTGAAAAATTATATAAAAGGGGGAACGGAGTACAGTGGATGATGTAATATCAAATAATTAGGGGCCCCCTTAAAATGGATTTTTTTGAAAATAAATTTTAAAAAATTAAGAAAAACAATGATTGTTTTTAAAAAAATCAATTTTAAATATATATTAAAATTTTTTCAAAATGTTATGATTAAAATTTAGTTCTAATTTAACAAAATAAAGTAAAATTCAATTTATTATTATTTATTTTAATTTTAAACATGCTTTCTGAAATGAAAAGATATATAAATACTTTTATATTTGAATAAATAAAAAATATACGAGAAAAACAACTTAATCGAAGGGCCCCAAAAATTTGAATGGCCTAGGTCCCCGCGTACGCGCCGGCCCTGAGCATAGCATTTATTTCTGTGCCAATATATATATTTACTGTTCTTGGATCTTTAGGATGTCAAAACGTAAGAATTTAACAATTTTTAATTATTTTGAGAAAAAATCACGACCTGAAATTAGTGAGGTGACAGCATCTAGTATCAATGTAAGTTTTTCTGTTGTACAGAAATGTGATACTTTCGTTGAAGAAAACGTTTCTAGCATAACAAAATCTGATGAATGTGAAAGTGGCCCTCAAAGTGTTACTTCCCACCCATATGACATTGGACTTTTTTCAGAAGATATTACATTATGTTCTTAAACTTAAAAAATCAAATCAAAATTTAACCAAACAATGTTGTCTAAATAAAAAGTCAAAATTGTCTAGCTGTCTAAATTAGGGAAATAATAGTGCTTTATTACAGACTCGAATTTCTTTTAGTAGTTTCAGAAAATTATGAACACCCCCCTTGAAAAAATTCTGCGTACGCCACTGGTTGGAACTATTACAAAATTACTACAGTTCTCAAATTGTAGTAATTTTGCAGTTCTACGACATCAAAATTTTGTAGCACCTATAATAAATAACTAGAGGCAGGTGCTGTCAGGCAGAAACCTCGATATTTATCTTGACATTAACACTAGAAAGACGGAAAATTAGTATATACCTACATTGCCTAAAAGCAGTCAAAATGACAGGATTGTGAATGCGTAAATAAATTTGTTTAAAATTAATTTTTAACATTTTTTATATTATTTACAGTTATTTAGCAAGTTATTAGTAAATATTAACAATAAAAAAATTATATGTTGTACAAAAAGTCATAAAATTCTAAGAAATTGTGTCATTATAGACATCATTGTTTTTCTAATTGAAATTAAAAGCAGTCAAAATGACTTCCTTAGGCAATCTAGTGTTAAAGCATTAAAAGTTAGAGTTAATACTTTGTTTAAATAGTTTTTTATCGTTGTAATCTGTAATTATATTTAGTTCAAATCAATACTTGATTATTTATTTATTATTTGGATTACTTTTATAAAAGTATGTTTAAAGTGAAATGCCAAAAAAAAGAGAAACGAAATTTAGTATGCATATGCAATTATAAAAAATTGCAATAGCATTTAACATTGCACTTAGCAAATCAAAATCAAATAATTGAATTTTTTAAAAACAAATATGTTTTTCTAGTATTAATTTAAAACGTTTATAGCAGTTTTTTTCCCCATAGTCATATAAATTTTTTTAGCTAGATTAGATTCATCTCCAGGGCTGCGAATTCAACTGTCGAACATAAAACCTAAGTAAAGATTATTAAGGATAAAACGATTAAAAAATTTCATTCATTCAAGGTGTTTATAAAGTCCCGGACCCATTTTGATGTTTAATAACTCATAAAATAATAAATACAGATTAAAATTAATAACATAAATGGTTAGATAGACTCAAAAAGTTTCATGACCCTTGTCAATGAACTTCCACGTGTGCCCCCTTCGTCGCACGGAGAATATCAAGTCGATAGTCAATTTCACGCCAGGTAGCGGCAAGCTTGTCGGCATCCACAGAGGCTATTGCGGTTGCAATTCTGGCTTTTAGGTCATCAATGTTCGACACGATTCTCCTGTAAACATTGTCCTTTATAAATGTCCAGCAGCGTTATATCAGGTGATCTGGGTGGCCAAGGAATTGGACCTCCTCGCTCAATCCATCTTCCTGGCAAATGGTCATTCAAAGCACTATGAACCATGATACCCCAATGAGGTAGTGCACCATCTTGTTGTAAAAAGACATGTGACTGAAGCTCTTCTAGTTGTGGAAATACGAAGGTATCATCGAATACGTAGGTATATGTGGGTATCATCACACGTGGAAGTTCATTGGCAAGGGTCATGAAACTTTTTGAGTCTATCTAACCATTTATGTTATTAATTTTAATCTATCTTTATTATTTTATGAGTTATTAAACATCAAAATGGGTCCGGGACTTTATAAGCACCCTGTATTATTAACTATAAAAAAAAGTCTAAAACCCACAATAAAATAATCTTTTAATTCTTAATACGTGCACATTATTCTTTATTTTAATTATGATGTTGATGTTCCGCCGGAAGAAGTTAGATTATTTAGGATTCCATAACTGCAAAAAATTGGGAACAGCGGGAACAGGATTAAGAAAAAAGAAGAACAAGGGACATTTTTTGGCATTAAACGCATGGGGACTAGTTCTGCCCACCGGGGCCATAAATTGCGAGGCTAGGTAATTCTTCAGCATATTTTACAATACTTATCGACTATGGAAGCACATGTTGCTGAATGGCGCAGTACTCTGTAACCCTGAACTAAAGCAGCTGTCCCATTGTCCCATTAGTTTTGCCAGCAGCATTTTCTTGTTCAAATCACGCAACATTTGAATTTTGGCAAACATTTTAGTTAATATGTATTCTAATTATTTGGGACATAGATCTAAATTTACTCCTTTATGTATGATTATATCCACACGTGCGTAACACCGAAGATTTAAAAGCTTGAATTCTTTGAAGATAAAAGAATAAATAAAACGCGATAAGTCACTTAAAACAGAACACCCCACGTTTTAATTCTAATTTATGATCCGAATTTTCGAAATGTTATTTACTTAACAACCATCCACAGTATCCATAAGAATAGGCTTTATATTTGACTTCTTAATTTCTGTCATTTTTACACACAAATTTCGGCATATTTATTGTCTAATTTAATCTAAAGATAAGAGTTTTGGTCATTCTTGATAGGCTGATGTGTATTTAATATATGTTTTATTTTAACAAAGAAGAGACGCACTTAAAATTGATTAGACATAAAATGACAAAAATCAAAAGCGTGTTGACCATGTGATGTAATAAATTGATGATGCAAGATGCAGTCTAAAGTCAATGCAAAATCATATTTTTCTCCCCAAAAGACGTAAATTTGGATTAGTCATTTCAAATGTAATTATTTGTTTTGTTTTTATTACTACCGTTGAGTTGAATTTGTGCTGCTTTTTTAATATACTTATATCTTCAACCTTTTAAAAATGAGAAAATCGCATCGAAACTATCCCATAATTTGTCTCGAATTTACATGACAAGAGTAGCCCATGCAAGATAGAAAAATGAGCCTTTCCGAAAGAAAACTCAGCCTTTCAGAAAGAAAAATCAGCCTTTCAGAAAAATGTTCAAGTGAGTAAATTTTTATTTCCAAATTTTAAGTCATGTAATACTAACGGAGTAATTTAGTTTCAGATTTAGTTCTGAAAAAAATTCATATTAGTTAACTTTCATTAAGCAGGCAATACTATGATGCAGATAAATCAGTTAATCAAAATTTATAATTTATTCTCATGTAATTATTGTACAGTAATTTATTTCAGAATTCTTTTTTGAAGGTTTGGTTTTGATTATTTTAATGAGCGTTTTTTTTAGGCGAATCTTTTTGATGCCGATTAATCAACAACTCAAAACTTTACGACTTGTAATAAGAGATGAAAAATTTATTTTTATGATCATTTCTAATGGGATTGATACATTAGAGCAATACAACATACAACACATTTTAATGCATGTAAATTGATACAGGCAGCAATATTTTATTACATGTAAATCAGTTCTTAGTTTCTAGTTCAACATTTTGCGTTTTGCAATAATAGCTAATTATTTTTTCAAACCAACTGTTTGGAGTAATAACTGTTATAGTACTAATAATTTAAAAAACGGTGTTAATTTATGACTAAAAATTAAATTTAAGTTTGGCTTTTTAAAATGATAAAAATCATTGCTAAAACAGATGGTTTAGTTAGGAAAATATAAATGTTTTCTCGAAAAGATGTTAAAAAAAGTTAACTATAATAGTTTAAATCAATTATCCCGATAAAAATGGGATTGGTAGACTTAATAGGATTAAAATGACACTTAAAAAACAACTTTTAAACATTGTGATTCGTTTAAAGTACACATCACTATAAAACAGTTCTGGATTAATAAGCCATAAAAGATATTTGTTTATTCATCCTGTTTTTGATGGTTCATAAAATAGATAATTTCCATCAAAGAGGAAAGTTAAAGTAGAAACGGAAATGATATATATGTCTGTTTTGACTTCTGTTTCAATTAAAATATAATTATTATTAATCGCAGAGTTTCATTTTGAATTCATTATCTTGGACAAGGCAGTTAAAAAATTTATTATGACTTCATTTTATCCAACCTTTTTTTTCAATTGCAAATATTTTTGAAAATTTTACTACTCGCAAAAGAGGCTAACTCTGACTATAGTTATTACCCACACAAATTAGAAAAAATATAGTAGGTATGGCTAGTTTTTTACAATTTCGACAAAATAAAATTTCATGACTTTATGAAAGAGATAAATTATGTAAAAGAGGAACATTGAAGAAGAAAAAGATACATTTTTTCCCTTTTGATATAGGTTTCAAATAATAGATTATAATAATTAAATTATAATAATTTCAATGATTTAATTTTAATAATGATAAATTGGAAAATTTTATTTTAAAATAATTACCTTCATTCAGAAATTTTACAAACTAGTAGGGAAAATGCTATGCTAATTATATGTATACAACTTTTCTCTTAGTTGCAAGTATTTTTGAAGCTTTCACCACTCGCAAAAATTACTTGCACAGACTATTCTTATTGTACAAATAAATTGAAGAAAACTAATTAGGTTTGACAAACTTTTTATTTATTAGCATAAAAAAATTTCCAAGAAGACATTATAAAATATTGGGTGGCAAGGAGAGTAATTTCGTTTTTTTTTTTTCTTATGAAAACTTTCTTACGGTGAATAAATATTTCATTGAATTTTATACAGTACAATCTGGAGCAATATCTTTCTGACTATAGCGTGATTCTTAGCTCATAAAATTTTTGTCTTTTACTGGCAAAAAACTGATCCTGGAAATTTTTGACCTTCTCATTTGAAATTGTGCGGAAATGATCTTACGACCATGTCAATCTTCATCTAGTGAAAGGGTAGCTAAATTTTGAAATGACTTGAATTTCAAACCGTTATCAATCATGAAATATTACTCATTTTGTATGTATTTATTGAGGTAAGCAGTGAATGTAGTTGCTAAGTTCGAACTGAGTTAACATGTGTTATACTATAGTGAATTGATGTTACTTATCTTAGTGGCCACAATCCCCCCCACCCTCCCAGAAATTTATCTTGGGTAGATTTCGAATGATGCATACCGCACCACCAGTTACCATATTTGAGAAGTACCGGGAGAACTGTATTAAGTTCACCGGATTTTGAGCGCTTGAGGCGAGGACTGTGCAACGTTTACCTAGGTTTTTTTCGCGTTTGTCGTGAGGGCTATATTATGGTCAATGGTCATGGTAGTGTATGTGGTCTCTTCGGTTTTTCTATTAGCAGTCGAGTGATGCGAACGCGTAAATTTCATTCCGTAAAAACTAGAGGAACTCGTATGCTTAGCTTTAAGAATAAACTTCGGCTTTTCAAATATTCATGAACGATCGAATTAGACAAATTTAATCTCTCAGCAACCTCAAGAGTTAGTATCGATTAATGTCTTTATTGTATCTTCATCAACTTATGCTTCATCAACGTAGTGCATCCTCAGATTTTTTAGTCGAAATTTCACAAGTAAGTTTTAACATTCGTGTACTGTCAATACATCTTCTTCATACACATCGGATAAGATTTTTTGTTTTGAAAAGCAGTTTCACCTTTTCGATATTAAAAAATAAAATATATTAGAAGATGACGGTTTTCAATTTTAATATTTGTAAGAGCACCAATCTAAAATTACTGTGTTGAAACAATCGAACTTTGTCACAAGTAATCTCTTCTATATCAGCTTTCAAAAATACTAATGATTATACAACTTGGGTGGGGAATTAGCTGCGTAAAAATACAATTAGGTAGGTATTCTGTTCGGAAAAAAAACTAAATAATTTTCTGAAGAAGCTTAAAGATAAATTGTGCAAACGAGAGAAGTTAAAACGGAAAGAAACGCAATCATCTTATTGGATTTAAATTTTAGATAAAAAAAAAGGATAATCATTAATTGAAGAATTTTATTTTTAACTTATTATCTTTCTATTGACGTTGGAAAAAACAGCGAGAAAAATGCTATACTGACTTTTTGTATAAAAACTTTCTTTAAGCGGTTAATATTTTTGAAACTTGCTCAATTCGCAAAAATAACTCCCGCTGATTATCTACATAGCACAAACAAATTCGGGCAAACATAACATCTTTCACTATTTTTCTACGTATTTTCCCGCAATAAAATTTTTAAGGAAAATTTATAAATTGCGTAAAAGAGAAAAGTTATTCGTGTGAAAAGTTAAAGAGCAGCATATTTAACTTTTCTGACTTAGATTTTTTTTAAATTAATAAATTTAATCTATTAAATAAAAATTTTCAGATTTAAATTAAAAATGAGGATAAATATTTTTCCTTTTGAAATAACTATCTTGTTATAGAGAAGTTGTACAAAATAGTGTAGAAAATAATATACTAACTCAGTGTTTCTCTTCGAGCTGCAAGAATTTTTGAGCACTTCGCTGCGATTATTCTTAAAGCACTAACAAATTAGAGGTAGTGGTGGGAAAAAAACATGATTATTTATTTATTTATTTATAATTTTTTTTGCAGTAATAACATTTTCGTAATAACATTATTGAGTCGTGGTGGCTCAGGGGATGGAGCTTTCGCCTACCAATGAGGTGAACCGAGTTCGAATCCCCAGCGATGGACATAAATTCCACCCCAGATAGAATCGACCTAAGTGCTGACATAAAATATCCTCAGTGGCAGACGGATCATTGGTTAGATTCCCGTTGCCGTCAAGCTGACCGTGGGAGGTTTGCGTGGTTTTTCTCTCCATACAAATGCAGCTTAGTTCCATTAAAAAAGTCCTGCACAAAGCAAAATTTCCCCCAATACTTGATTCAGGAGCTCCCTTGTCCTCTGGATTAGGTTTAAAATTACAAAACTATGGAGATGAACATTAGTAGTCGTATATCCAAAATTGTATCGCTACCACTACAATAATTCTTTAACAGAATGTTATATAAACGGCAGCTTTTTAAGGGTTAAAATCACCGCAATAAAATGCTCTCTCTCTCTCTTTCGACTCATTGGGCTCGGAAGAGAAGAATAAACAAAAATAAAAACTGCTTTTTAAAATGAAATTAATATCAATAAGCTTTTTTCTTTTTAAAATTCATGAAAGTTCGTTAAAATCTAAAAGAAATATTAAAGATATTTTTCTGAATGTGACGTGGTTGACGCATAAGCTTATAAGTTTAAAAAGATACCGCTTTCTCAACCCGTTTAGGAAAAATACGATCTTTTACTATACTTTTCAGCTGTCCTATATTTATACAGCTTTCAGACCTTGGCACCATCAAACGCTCCTTTGTCATTGAACTCTTTATTCGAAAAGCAAATATCGCAAATCTCTCCTTTTCTTATCTTTGACTGACTCTTATTTTTCTTATCTTTTCTGTATTTAGTAATTTCAAGAGTTCCATTTTGTGCTTAAATTAATCCTTTATTTACCAACTTAATTTTATCCCATGATGCGAGCACGGAGTCACGATAAATGCTTATTTGCTTTAGAATGGTTATTTACAAGTTCATACAGTATTAATTTTATAAATACCGCGTACGATTTATTCAAGTAGCGACTACATAACGATAAATACGAATATCTTTGCTTTTTTTTTTCTCAAATAAATGTTTATAGGGAAATAATTTTTGCTGTTACCTTTATTTTTCTGAAAATACGAAAATGTTGCTTTGAACACACCATAAGTTAAACAGGGCTGCCCAATTTCTGCGCTTTTTGTCAAAAACTATTCTAGTGGTACCTAAGTTTAAATATTAATGTATTATTTGTTATTCATTTGAATGAATTTTCTAAACCACTATATATAAATGAATTAGAAATTCATAAACAACGCCACTTTGTTTCTAGCTCTTTCGAAGTGAGGCTTTCAAAATGTTAGCAAAATTATCCTATTTCATGATGCTAAGAAATTAATAACTTTTTTTGAATTAAACCTTCATAAAAATTTTAACTCTTTCAATGTTCAAGGCTTTCAACTTATTATCTTTTTCCCCTCGATTAATGCCTTAATATTATCTGTTTAGTAGGGTTTTTTATCTCATATACTTTTACAAGATGGGCCAGCAATATATTAACTAAAAATACCACCAGGTATTTAAAGCAAATCTTATAAATTAAAAAATAATTATTCCTGATCAATAAATGTGATATCAACAATAACCTTCCAACCACAATAAAGCGTTCAATTTCATTTAAATATGAATTTATAAACACAACCTATAATGTTGATATTGAAAATAAATTTTATAACTTTGTTTTCTGCCATATCATTTCGTTTCTAAAGCTTGTAATTACATCTTTGCATTGTGCTGTTCAAGTCATAGAAATACTTTATTGATGTTATGAAACGATCTTGAAGAGTTAATAAATGTAATAAAAATGTAACATCAAACTCTACCCACATCAGTTTTAATTTCATTATTTTATTTTAGCAAAAAAAGAGCTGGTGTAAACAGAACTATAAACGCTGATATAATTTCAAATCAAAATATATCATGGTCGAAAATTGATTTCAGTAATAAAATGAATTTACAGCATGGCATACGAACATTTCATTTTGGCCTGAGATCAAACTGTTCGCTAAAGAAAATCGTAAATCTTGTAAAAGAATGTTTGGAAAAAAATGTATAGAGCTTAAAATACTCATTTAAAAAATGAACATACTATTTAAGAAATCGACGTAGTTTTTTTTATTCTGTTCTTTAAACTATTGTCATTACTATTGTATACAAAATTGTGTACGACAATTGTATTCTAAAAACTATTGTATACTACTATTGAATATAAGGCTGGCCAATAGAGTCCCCAAAAATGTGCTTTGTTAATGTTGCAATTTTTATTATAAAATATAAAAGACAATAAAGAAGGAAAGAAAAGTTAAAAAATTTTAAAGAGAATTTAAGATTTATTTATTTTAACAACATTTATTTAAATACCAAAAACAAAGGAGACATAATTTTGCAAAATTTGATTGAAAACAACGATTATCCAAGAAATTAAATTAAATTCTATTCAAAATCATTGAGTATTAAAATTAATTAAATAATATAGTCGTATAACGAAAACTTTTGTTGTCAGCAACTTGCATATCCATAGGAACCAAAAATTGAAATTATATCCGTTCTTTATTGTAATTAATTTGACGTTTTATAGCTAACCAACAACCACCTCCTCAATATTCAATTGCATATTTAATATTATTCGAAAAATGGTAATAATTTCTATAAAATCATCGAATTAAATGTCGATCTTTTATTAATTATAAGTTTTGAATTTTCTAGTATAATATATTATTCAATAAAGGATATGGATACTTTGTGCTATGTAAACTAAAGAAAAAAACGTCAATAAAGCACAAATCAAATTACAAATAAACATAAAACTTTCGTCTTTGCTTTATTAATGTTGTTTTTCCTTTAATGTATCTGGCTCTTAATACATTTAATGCTCTTGGTCTTTAATGTATTTAATGTAACCTGGTTCAAATCTGGTTTTCAGACTTATCCAGGGGGGTACCGAACAAATCAAATTCTACTTTTCACTTAAATATGGACGCACCTTAAAAATACATCTCATAACCCTCTATTTAAGCTTTACCTCCATTTTTCAAAATCTGGCAAATTAATTAAGAGAATATTTTTAGATATTTTTGCAAGTTATTCGTTGGTACAAGACATCTTTCTCTCTTTCGTGCCTTTTCTGTTTTTTTCTTTTTTTCAATTTTTGTTATATTTTTACTCTATAAAATTATGCTTACGGATCGCTCTCTTTTATTATCTCTTCACAATATTGTGTAGATCTATTATGTTTCGAGTGTATTAATGCATTATTAAAAAGTACTATTTTTACGGATACAATCGTTTGAGCAGCTTGCGAGAATATATATTTTAGTTGTTGATTTTTAATTATTGTTTTTTTAGTTTACAATAATTTTCAAATTTTGTAGCAATTATTTTCTTCTTTATTTAATATCTTTTTATCCTTTTTTTGTCTCTTTTCTTACTTTCTTCGTTTCTCTCTCTCTCACACACACACACACGCAAAATTTATTTATTCATATATCCAAAATTGTAGTGGTAGCGATACAATTTTGGATATACGACTACTAATGTTCATCTCCATAGTTTTGTAATTTTAAACCTAATCCAGAGGACAAGGGAGCTCCTGAATCAAGTATTGGGGGAAATTTTGCTTCGTGCAGGACTTTTTTAATGGAACTAAGCCGCATTTGTATGGAGAGAAAAACCACTCAAACCTCCCACGGTCAGCCTGACGGCAACGGGAATCTAGCCAATGATCCGTCTGCCACTGAGGATATTTTATGTCAGCACTGAGGTCGATTCAATCTGGTGTGGAANAAATTTATTTTATTTGTCCGCTTTACTTGATACTTTCCATAGTTTTTGATGCGGACATATTGCTGTTTATGGAATTTTGTTTCGTTAATGGGATTATAAGCGTCATTAAAATGCTTAATACTGATATGCATTATTATGCTTTCATTAATTTGCACTTGAAAAATATGTTTGGGCATGTAAAAAATTTCATTTAGGCAAGCATGTTGAAGAGTATTTTGGCATGTATATAAGGCATGTATAAATTTTGATATTTTCCTAGATCTTCTATACTTGAAAGTTTTTGAACAATGAAACTGAAACAAATAAAATTTAGCGAGAGACAAAACAGTTTGATGAAATTTCATTATAAATGCTTATATATAAATGTCGTGTACAGTTTTGCCATAAAATAAAGTAGAAAAAATTCCAAAATTCTGAACAATAATGTTTCTTTTTTTAGAATTGAAATCACTCTATATGCCGAGAAGGTACATATTGGTTCTCCTTGGAAGTCTTGGTATATTTAATGTTTTTGCCATGAGGACGAATCTCAGCGTGGCTATTGTGGCAATGGTCAACCAGACAACAAATGCTCCTCTGCCTTCACTGAATGCTTCTTTCAACCAAGTTGCAGAATGCCCCAACTTGGTCCAGGATGAACCTAAAAAAAGCAGTATGATTTTTACGGTAAGACATAAAAAAGAGTTTCCTTGTTTAATACTGTACTCTTAAATAATTGTTTTCTTAAAATCTCTATTGATTAATCACTTTCATTGTTAAGACGTTAAATGACATGCTAATTTTACATGGCTTGCCTGTCTGGTCAAACGGTAAATAACTACAAACTAAATTTGCAAATATTAGACAAATTTTGCAAGTTTTTTTTAACGGTTTAGCTTGACTTATCAGAAAAAAGTGGTGAATTATATAAGCCAACGAATTGTTTAGAAATAGTAGTGGAAAAAAATCTACTGAATTGAATTTTTTTGACTAAGAATAACAATTAATAAACTACCACTTGAAAATATTTATTCACTGTCTGGAGCAAGTTGGCAACTCTCTGTATTTAAAAGAAACTATTTTTGTGTGTTCTATATTGAATTAATTTCTTCAAACCATTTTAGTAACGATAATAATATAAAAAAATTAAGATTTTACTCGAATCGAGTGTTTCTAATAATCTTGGCTTCGCCGGTCACCGCTGACCCCCATGGCATTCAACGTGTTAATATCGTTTATTGATATACGCAAGTGTTTATATTTTATTGCATAGATAAAAGTATAAGAATGAATGGTCAACTATGTAAAGTAAGCTAATGTTTTTCATTTGAAAGTAAATTTGATATTTTGTTTGAAATAGTATTACAGTATATAACAATTATAATTTGGATAAAAATTTTGATTTAAAAAAGAATAACGTAAACAAAAATAACAATTCTGTGCACTTTTAATCGTCCTAGTTATAATGAATAAAGCCTAAACCTCAAGCATATCCTAAAATTATTGCTTAGAATACAAATAATAAAGTATATATTTTTTGTTTCCATAAATTTATTATTTCATCATTTTTAATTTTCGTGAATAAGACCATTAATGATTTTGATGAATAATTCATAAATTATTTTAGGGTGAACAATTCAACTGGGAAACTTCAACACAAGGAGCTATCTTGGCGGCCTATTACTATGGGTATGTGATCACTCACGTACCTGGTGGCATATTGGCTGAGAAGTATGGTGCCAAATGGGTATTTGGCGGAGGAGTTTTGGCTACNTATTGTTTGAAATAATATTACAGTATATAACAATTATAATTTGGATGAAAATTTTGATTTGAAAAAGAATAATGTAAACAAAAATAACAATTCTGTGGACTTTTCATCGTCCTAGTTATAATGAATAAAGCCTAAATCTCAAGCATATCCTAAAATTATTGCTTAGAATACAAATAATAAAGTATATATTTTTTGTTTCAATAAATTTATTACTCCATAATTTTTAATTTTCGTGAATAAGACCATTAATGATTTTAATGAATAATTCATAAATTATTTTAGGGTGAACAATTCAACTGGGATACTCCAACACAAGGAGCTATCTTGGCGGCGTATTACTATGGGTATGTGATCACTCACGTACCTGGTGGCATATTGGCTGAGAAGTACGGTGCCAAATGGGTATTTGGCGGAGGAGTTTTGGCTACGTCTATCTTCACCCTTTTATCCCCATTAGCTGCACATCTGGATAAATATGCTTTAGTTGCTATCCGTGTTCTTCAAGGACTGGCTGATGTAAGTACTATAATTTACACAACTTTCAACTTTGAAAGTAAAATAAATGATAGGTATTAACAATAATTTAAACATCAAAATTTTCTAGAAGGCAGTGATTTATTAGTGATCATCCACGGTTGCAATTTATTTACCTCTTCGGGACTGGCGAGTATGAACGCATTGGTACAAAAAAAGACACAGGATGGAAAAACGTAAAAAGCTATAGTTTATATGAGGGCATGACTAATTTCACAGACTCTTTTTTTTTGGTTTTACTTTACTTCTTACATAACTATTCAATGTTCTTAGTCCTAGTGGTGGTTACAATTTGGTCACCTGGGCCACAAAGCGGTCCTTATACCATAAATCATGTACTTTTTTTTTAAAAAAATGAGGTAACACATTGTAATCACCTGACCTTTTGGTTGTTGATATTTAAAGCTTGAGCACCTTACTGGAAGAAATTATATAAGTTGAAAATAAAAAGAAGTATCTTTCTCAAAAACTTTCAAATTGTTGTCCGTAAATGAGGAGGATCTAATCAGTATTAGTTCAAAGTATAAAATGCATATTTTTTTATATTTTAAATTAAGTAGTTCCCACTACTTAATTTAAAATATAAAAAAATGAAATAGATTAAAATATTATTACCTCGTCTAACAAATAAACTGATAAAGAAATAGTGTGGCAACCAGCTTTATCTATTGTTCCCTGATTGTAAAAACCTTGAAAATGCATACATGATTCACCCGTCTCAAAGAGGTCAACGATCTTTTATAATAACAGAGATGCCAACTTGCTCCGGACAGCAAATAAATATTTTAAAGAGGTAGTTTATCAATTGTGATTCTGGGTTTAAAATATTCAAATTGGTAGATTTTTATCCACCATTATTTCTAAATAGTTCATAGTCTTATATAATTCACCACTTTGTGGTAGTTATGTCATGCTATGCCACTTAAAAAGCAAACAAAAATAGTCAAACATCTGCAAAATGTAGTTTGAAGTTATTTACCGTTTTTCAATTATTTTGGCGTGTCCGGAGCAGTTGGTATCTCTGTAATAATTTGAGCAAATTTACTAGCAGCTCATATCGTGCAAGATAAATGTTAACTCATAGACAATATGATTTTTATGATCAAGCCCTTATAAAGAGGCCATAATCAATTATGTTTAAAAACAGAAAACAGGTATTATTATGTTTCAGTACCTTAATAATTTAGATTGGTTATTTTGCACTTGCATAACATCAAATCGGTGGCAAACTTTTGAGATTATTTTGTGGCGATACAATTCATGTAAATGATTACACGTGCTGTCAATGTAGCATGGTGTTTAATTGTATATCTTCAGGGCGTGACAACCCCTTCCATAACAGCTTCCATCAGCAAGTGGGCACCTAAAGTTGAGAGGAGCAGACTGTCTACAATCATCTACACTGGCGTGATGGCAGGGAACGTGGCATCCCTCTCTGTGTCCGGTTTGCTCTGCAGTACAGATTTCCTTGGAGGGTGGCCTTCTGTTTTCTACACTTTCGGTAACATGTTTTTTTTAATCTTTTAAACATTTTGAAGAGTATTGAACCATTATATCGTTTATAGTTGCTACAACCTTAACATTGCACTAAGTTGAACCATATTATCAACGATTTTAAACTTGGTTATACGATACCGAGGTTCAACTTCTATGGTAAGATCGTTGAATTTGTCCCTTATTAAGAATGCAACAATATCCCGTCCAAATTTTATGTAAATTGATTCCCTTTCAAATTGGCTTAAAATATAATCTATTGTAGTTCAAAATATTCTGGGCAAAAGTTCTTATTGGCACAAAGTTTCAAACATAAGAGATATAGAACGGTTACTGTGGGGTTGTGACGTGGAGTACTTGTGCACACATTGCAAGTGTTTAGGATATGCAAGTATAGAGATAATTTCAAGTATCCATCTACGAAGATAATCGAATGTATCTAGAACGTAGAAAATCGACTTCTCCAACAAAATGTAAATAATATTTATATACTGTTTAAGTAATTAATGTCTTGTTATGTTTATGTATAACTATATATAATTATATGCTTACATCCAAGCATCTTTTTGTTTAAATAATCAGCCCTTTTAAAGGATATAGCATTTGCGAAACCCAATCCGACAATCTCCACGTGGTGCACATTGGTTAATGCTTATGCCGTGACGGTATTAGATTTTTGTTACTTTTCAATATTTATGTTTGAGGCCTCGTATCTTGGAAACTATCAGTTTTTGGACGTTGTGTCAATGAGAACTTTGGATCAGAATTTTTCAAACTGTAACCTTTTCATTTACAATTTTCAATAAATTTTACAGAGAATTAATTTTTATAAGATACGTGTGGAATTTTTTGCACCGTATTACGGCTCAAGATATAGAAAGTATGGTTGAAACAATCTGTCGGAGAATGTATATTTTAAGAAATGTATGATTACAATATCATACATACGAGGAGGTCAATAACAAACATTAAACAAGTTTATTTCTCCATAATTTTTAACGATTTCGTAAACGCGGAGAATATGAAAACATTATGTCGGCCATTAAGGCATAGGGGGTACGATTGTTCTTGTTTTTCAGTGGCGCCATCTATGACCAGGAATTAGACTTCTGCCACACCCATACGTCACACCCGTTTATAGGGCGGACCCATTCATTCATCCACAGATCGCAANGTTTAATCATATATATAATCAATGTTAATTCAAAGTATAACTAAATAGTTTTATTTTGAACAAAGTAATGGTGAATTAAATAAATCAAAAAATTATAACTCCGCCTACAAATAAAGTGCTAAAGAAATACTTTGATTACCAGTTTTATCTTCTTACTAAGATTGATACGCACTTTTGCTGTCACGTATTTGTGACAGTCGGCGCGAAAGGGTTAAGGCAAAGAGGGTACGATTGTTCTTGTTTTTCAGTGGCGCCATCTATGACCAGGAATTAGACTTCTGCCACACCCATACGCCACACCCGTTTATAGGGCGGACCCATTCATTCATCCACAGATCGTAATTTTGACCTGTACCAGAGAACGATCAATCACCAATTCAGTACTCCCAGAGGTATTTATTTGTCATGTTAACATGGAGGACTTTGTGACTCGACAGATTTAACGTGCACCGATAATAATTTACTACGTTCTCGCAAGCGTGAGTCCAGCACCCGACCAGCCAGGCTATCCCGGCCCATATGAAAGCTTTATAAAATAATTATTTAGTTCCAAAATTTATCTGCTCAAATGTAGCCTAGTATAATCATGCAGAATGTACAAAAAAGAGTTTATAAAAATGTAAATAATTTCCTGTTGTCGGAAATTGTTTCTGAAGTTTTTTGGAAAAATGTGTCATCAAATTTGACCATTTTAATTTGAGTTGGATAGGAACAGGCTACAAGGAATGCCATTGCTAGTACGTTTAAATATCCATTGATATTTTATGTCAAAAAATAAAAAATAAAATCGCAATCGTTAAAAACTTTATTATTGTATCTTTGCGTCCATTTTAATTTCAGAAGTTACATCAGAATTATATAAGGCGAGAGTTTATTTTTTAATCTTTTCTGTTTATACTACTTGTATTGTAAATGTCAAATTAACCATTGGCCTATACTGTCGGCTCTTAGCTGGCCGTAGCTCATACACCACTAGAAATGTAATACTATTTACTTGTAAGTTTCACCAATTTTTAGCCACTACTGCTCACAGCCGGAGTACCACAGGGCAGCATTCTGGGACCGATATTATACATATTATACACTTATGATTTTGCTATAAAGAAAGCCGATTATAACAGCATAACAGCCAATTACGCAGACGATACTGGTATTATTATTAAATCCAGAAACCCAAATCATGCTCTTCAAAAACTACAAGACCATATAGACGAAATAGAAGACTGGTGCTTAAAATGGAAAACTGCAGTAAATGCTGGAAAATCACAAATATTAATTATACAAAAAAGAAGAATTAAAATACTTCCACAACTTCAACCAAAAATGTTCAACATACCAATACCAATAGTTAAAAAAGCAAATTATCTTGGCCTTATAATCAATAGCAAACTCACCTGGAATGATCACATCAAAAGCACAATAGATAAAGCAAATGCAGCAATAATNATCACCACTATTCTTACAAAAATTAAGCACATATATTAATATGCGTTACTATCATGGTTGTCAACTTAAGTTTATTCAAATGCAACGTATTTGTTTGCTTAAAATTGAAGTTTTAATTCCATTTTAATACCACTGGGAAAAATGATAATGGAAGGGATTAAAAGTTGGCAGGTATGCTTTACCTATATTTTTTTAAGGCAGAAATTCAACAGATATTTTTGTTTCTTTAATAAATACCAGGAACCCATACAATATTTGCATCGACCAAAAAGTTTAAGTTGAACCTCTTTTCTTTTTTAATACCATTATAATAAACTGGGAAAGTATTTTCTGGCAAATATATTTCAATACTATTAATTGTACTTTGTATTTAGTAATATTTATATTTCTGAATAGACTAATATTTGAAGTTATGTATTGTTTCAGAATGCTATCGTTGCACTTTTAAAAAATTTTTTGTTCTGGTTTTAGGTACAATAGGCGTGATTTGGTTTTTCTTTTGGTGCTTTTTAATGTATGAAACTCCTTCAGTTCATCCCACAATCTCTAAAGAAGAATTTTTATACATCGAACAAAATAAAGACGAAGAATCCAAAGAGGTTAGTTGAAACCAAACTTTGTCAATGTTCTAACAATTAAATTCTCAAAAGCATGTTTGCAGATTTGTTTAACTAAGAAAGTAACTGATTTTATTCTCCTATGAAAAAATAAGAATTTATGTGAAATCCATAAGATAAAAAACGTCTATCAAAATAATTTCCGTCTCATTTTACGCACGCACTTAATCTACAGTGCACAAAATAAAAAACAGTCCAACCTGAATCATTTTTAATCTAATAATCGGATTTTCACGTTTTAGGACGAGTTGCAGGGTGTTATCTGAAATATGCTAATTAATTAGTGCAGACTATATTTTAAATTACGAAATCAGACACAAAAATATACTTTCTCTGAATGAACCTACTTTTTTTCCAGTCGGATTTCTGACCCCCAAAATATAGTTGGTTGCCGCAAACTAGAAAATATGGTCCCCATAGTTTGGTCTAGGAAGCTGTCCAAAGTTTGGAAAATTTATACGCAAAAGGTAAAATTAACATTAAGGGGTCGAAACTTTAGATCGCTCTCCTGACAAAACTATGGGAACTAAATTTTTTAAATTGCGTGATCCCCCTATATTTTGGGGGTCAGAAGTTTGAATCCGTCAAGAAAACGGTATGCTTATTCAGAGAAAGTACATTTTGTGTCTGATTTCGTAGCTTAAAATATCGTACGCACTAATTAATTGGTATATTTGAGGTCATCCTCTCGAACCACTAAGATTGAGTCCTAGAGCGTGAAGATTCGAACATTAGATCAAAAGTTAATTAGGGTGGTCCGTTTTTTATTTTGCGCACTATGCTGTAACTGCTAACACTGTACTTACACATTATTGACTAAGTACAAGAATATTGATACAATATCAAGTAAAAAAGTGCACGAACTGTTTAATGAATGTCTACGAATATTATTAAGAAAATTGAAATATATAATTATGAACTTTTGTTTCATCAATAGTATATTAGACATACTTTAGGTCCTATGTTTACTGATTTATTTAACTTTAACTGTTTTATATAGAAACATGTGATTCCATGGAAAGATAGGTTTACATCTGTTCCTGTATGGGCTCTTATGATTGCGCAATTTGGTCAAGCATTTGGCTTTCTAGTGTTGCTGACAGAACTACCAACTTACTTAAGCACAGCTCTTCACTACGATCTAGCATCAGTAAGTATTTAATAGCTTCACCGCATGGTGCAATTTAATGTAATAAAACAATAAGATTAGGCGCAATACTTCAAATGCAATACTGCAAAAGCAAGTTCAATATTTTTGTGCAGTTTGATTTATAAAGACATCAATTTTAATGTATAAAGCTTACATACATAAAGCTCAAATTAATCACAGCACCAATGAAAATATTTAAATTTAGCAGCATAGTACAATTTCGTATGTGTAACCAAAAGCTTGATAGAAAACCTATGATTGCAAATGAAAAATGATAAAAAATGATAGCACAAAATCAAGAAAGCTATGCGTTAAGAAATTTAAAAACCAGCTTCGAATAATATATACATTTCAGCATTATTTATTTACGCTTTCTAAGTTATTTTTCTTTTGTTTAGAATGGATTCATCTCAGCGTTGGCTTACGTATTCCAAGCAATAGTAGCTTGTGTTGCTTCTCTTGCTGCCGATAAGTTAAGAGAATCGGAGAAAATGTCCGTAACTGCAATTAGAAAGTTGTTCAATTCTATCGGTAAGATATTATAAGCGTCTTCTTTAATTAATGTAAACATTATAATCGGCAAAATTGTAAAAAAAGTGAATTATTAATATTAAGATATGATTTGAATTTGCGATTTATTAGTGTTCAAATTGAATGTTTCTGAGANAAACTAACAATAATTAAAGTCAAAGCGAATTAAGTCTGTCAAATTAGCAATGCCTACATTTATGCTACCGTTTTATATTTATTTACATCCTGATTCTGATTTTGTACGAATGCTTTTATGAATCAGCCGTCCCCAAGGGGTTAACAAAGAAAGTAACTTGATTTTATTCGTCTATGAAAAAATAAGAATTTATGTTAAATCCATAAGATAAAAAACGTCTATCAAAATAATTCCCGTCTCATTTTACGCACGCACTTAATCTACAGTGCGCAAAATAAAAAACAGACCAACCTGAATAATTTTTAATCTAATAATCGGATTTTCACGTTTTAGGACGAGTTGCAGGGTGTTATCTGAAATATGCTAATTAATTAGTGCAGACTATATTTTAAATTACGAAATCAGACACAATATATTTAGGCGCAATACTTCAAATGCAATGCTGCAAATGCAAGTTCAATATTTTTGTGTAGTTTGATTTATAAAGACATCAATTTTAATTTATAAAGCTTACATACATAAAGCTCAAATTAATCTCAGCATCAATGAAAATATTTAAAATTAGCAGCATAGTACAATTTCGTATGTGTAACCAAAAGCTTGATAGAAAACCTATGAATGCAAATGAAAAATGATAAAAAATGATAGCACAAAATCAAGAAAGCTATGCATTAAGAAATTTAAAAACCAGCTTTGAATAATAATATACATTTCAGCATTATTTATTTACGCTTTCTAAGTTATTTTTCTTTTGTTTAGAATGGATTCATCTCAGCGTTGGCTTACATATTCCAAGCAATAGTAGCTTGTGTTGCATCTCTAGCTGCCGATAAGTTAAGAGAATCGGAGAAAATGTCCGTAACTGCAATTAGAAAGTTGTTCAATTCTATCGGTAAGATATTATAAGCGTCTTCTTTAATTAATGTAAACATTATAATCGGCAAAATTGTAAAAAAAGTGAATTATTAATATTAAGATATGATTTGAATTTGCGATTTATTAGTGTTCAAATTGAATGTTTCTGAGATTATGTATGTGGTTTATTAGTGTCCAGAAATGACCAGAATGTTTTTGAGATTATATTTGAGGTTTATTAGTGTTCAGAAATGATCTGAATGTATTTGAAATTATATATGTTTTTTATTATTGTCCAGAAATGACCTGAATGTTTTTGAGATTATATATGTGGTTTATTAGTGTCCAGAAATGATCTGAATGTTTTTGAGATTATATATGAGGTTTATTATTGTCCAGAAATGGCCTGAATGTTTCCGAGATTCACAAATCATAATAGCGTTCATATGTTTCTGAGATTGAATTCTCAGTTTATAAGAGTTCAGATACGACTTGAGGAACCCGTATACCTTCATAATTAAATATAAAAATATTTCGCTTATAATTTTTTTGTTTTTAATTGTTCGTATGCTTAATTGCTAGTTACGATATTTTATTTTATTTCATTTTCGTTTAAAGCCGTCGTTGAACAACCAACCATATTTGAGTTTACGACTACCAATGCTCACATTCGTAGCCTTTTAATTTTCGTAGTCATTTAATTTACGTTACATGAAAAAGAAAACCACAAAACCTCCCACGGCTACCCTCACGCTAAAGGAACTCTAACCCATGATCCGTCTACCATTAAGGACATTTTACATCAACACTACATTTGGTGCGAGCTGGATGCAGAATTTGAATAGACCCGCCATAGCTGGGTTTCGAACCCGCTTTGCCTCATTGAGAGGCGAGTGCTCTGTCCCCCAAGCCTCCATGGCTCTCGCCACTATATTGAAACGAACAATGCTATATTCCCCCCCCCCCCNCCCCCCCCCCCCCGCAGTACTGGAGTATAGACAATTGTCACTATAATCAGTACAAGCAACGCTATATTGCTTGTGGATATCAGAAGATAAAAACCTTTCTTTTTTATTAATTGTTCCAATACAGCGGGTTCTCTTTGCTATTATCCGTAATTTTGCAAACATTTCTTGTGTTTCTAAGCTTAAATTTTCTCGTGTGATTTTAAAAGCAATCCATTGGCATACTCACTAAATGAGGCACAATTGATCTTTGCAGGTATCTTTGGCCCTGCTATTTGTTTACTTGGCATAACAGCGTCTGGCTGTCGCTTGGACATCAATGTAGCACTTCTTGTGACTGCAATAGCTCTCGATGGGTGCATTTATTCTGGCTACAACGTCACCCATGTCGACATGTGTCCAGGTTTCTCAGGTAAGCATTTCTATTTATTTATATTTGCTGAAAATATTAATTATTTAAAAATGAAAAAGCCATACAAGAACTCAAATCTAACATATTTTTTGGTACAAGTTATTATGTATTTGACATTTATTAGGTGCAGTGCAGCAAAAAAAAACGGACCTTCTTAAATCTGAGCGAAATGGGTTGACTAGTTCCCTAGAAATCGATTTTTGTTTCAAAAATCGTATAGTTAAAATTCGATTTCTCATAAACTATTCGACCGATTTCTCTCAAGTTTTGTATTTTGTCATGTAAAATTAAATATTTTAAAATGATGTAAGAAATTGTATGCTTTACTATTCAAAATAATTATTGGCAATTATTAAATAAAATAATAAATATTTACTGCAATTTATTTTCTGAGTATCATTATCTTTGGGTAAACCAATATTTCAATTGAGAGCAAATTTATTTTTCTATTTGCTTAAAAAGTTCTCGAGATTTGGCGATATTCGAAAAAGTAAAATTAGCATTCAGGGGCCGAAACTTTGAACCGATACCCTGACCGAACTATGGGGACAATATTTCCCAGATTGCGGCTATATTTGAGGAATCAGATATCCGATTCCGTTACAAAAAATTAAAAAAAGCTATGTTTATTTAGAGGAAGTGCGTTTTTGAGTCTGATTTCTTAACTTATAATTTCGTATGCATTAATTAATTAACATATTCGAGGTCACACTCTCGAAGCATTAAGTTTGACTCCTAGAACGTGATGCACCGATTATTAGATCAAAAGTAATTCAGAGTGATCCCTTTTTCTGACACACTGTTCATTTAGTATACAAATTATTATGTGTTCATATCATATACATTTATTACACCTTCTACTAAAATTTTAAATTATGAGGAGCATCACTCTATTAACTCTATAGCAAGAGTTTAACTTTTTTTTAAATCCTATTTTATTTTTTAATTATATATGACAAAGGAAAAAAAATCAAAAATATTCCAAAAGACCTTGATCAAGAGGTAGTAGTGCAATATTTATCCAATAACAATTGTACCTAAATATGAGGGCAAAAGTTTAAAAACGAAGTTAAAGGAAGAACCGATATTAAATAATATCAAATAATAACCTGTCAAATATTATGTAATAAACATGTTTTTGTTAACATTGAAGTAAGGATGTGAGCAATACGTACGTATACTCCTTATTCTTATATAAATGTAGTAAAAAAACTGAAAAAAAATTACGAAAGGAAAAATTTGTAAACTCAAAAGTAATTTAAGTTAAATATAAGGAAAATGAAAATAAAATAAAAATAAAAACGTTTTTCAGGAAGTTTCTGAGGACAAAAATTTTCAGTTGTCAAAAGCTAATATCCACGGTAAAAAAACACTAACGATTCTTAAAAAAAATAACACTGGAGACAAATTTTTTGAAGCATTTATACAAGTACTCGATCTTACCTAGTTCGAATGTGATGATTTTAAATCTGCAATTAGCTTTGTTCTGAAAGCTGCAGATTTTTTTAAAAATGATATTTTGGTTTATTTTATTTTTTTCCTATTATACATGTTTATACAGAACGTATATACTGAAAGTTATTAACCTAAATATACGCTTGCTTTCTAATTTGAAAATAGCACTTAATGCAACATATGTATGACCTAAACGTATCGCATCATGAACTGAAATATATTTATCGTCTTCCTGGAACACTCCTTACGTATAAAATAAGTGGGGACATTGAGTATTCACTTGAGTGAATTTTAAAAAGTTCTGGTTTAGAATCTATCAATCAATTGCATAAAACTGCAGCTTGTGGAGAGAACCCAATTGCAGATTTGAAATCAGCATCACGAAAATATTCTAGAACTATTCAAAAATCTCATGTAGTTGAAAAAAATGTGCTATTGTGCTACTTACTTGAAATTTTATGTAATGAATACAAATGTAAATTTCGTTTAAAGCAAGAATACAATGAGAAAAAAGTGTTTTGACTTCTTAATGTAAACATAAAAGGGTGTTTGTGGTATTTGTGGCTTATTTTTGCTCACAATAGGGGAAGGGATCGAAAATTGCCAAAAAGATGCTGACGTAATATTTGAATGGCTCCAATGATTGCTCTTAATGACTGACTCCACTTACATATACCAAAAAAAAATCACTTTTTTTTAGAAAACTTAAAATTAAGATTGAAAATTATTTTAAACGTATCTTTCTTATCATTGATTTTTAATGCACTGACGGTTTTCACATTAATCTAAAAATTATTTTTTTCGCATTAATTTACAATCCGAAATAAATAGTCAACAAAACTGGGGACATTTTTTTGAACGGTTTTGAGCGGATATTAGATGTTTTTGCTTAAAGGGCTCAAAGGGAAAAAAATCAGAACAAAAACGTGACATCCCAAATTCACCTGAATTTCTAGATAAATGTATGCCAGATACAGCTGCCAACTGCATACCATAAGCTAAAGTAACAAACGAATTGGTATACGCCGCATCTCACATTCTATTGTTAAAATGTTTTGGAGGAGAAAGAAATATTTATTTTTACATTCTCAGTTTTCTGCCTAAAATGCAGTGTTAGCAAGAAATAAGTTTTCCATTTCAGAAAACTCTAGAAAGCATTCTTTTGGTCCAAGTGAGAACAAAATTGAGCTAAACATAATTCAAATGATGTGATTAATATTTATAAAATAAATGTATTTGTTCAATATTCCCTCGATGGATAGTTCTTTCGATATGTATCAACACATTTTATGCCCTCTATAACTGTTAAGTAGAATTTAATCTAATAAAAGTAGTATTAAATTTGCTCAAATTCCGTTGGGAACATCACACCATCGTAACAGTTCTTTGCGACGATTCTTACAACTGAAATGAATTTCAGCTGGTGTCAGTAGAACAAATTTACCAGCTGCGCTTTTTCTTGCAATGTAGGCCTAGCAACTACTAGACTTTTTAGAAACTATTTTATAGAATGGTAGGTATTTAAAAACCAAACTTTCAGAATTTTTGGAAACTTTGCAAAAGGGTTCACTTTGAGAGAGCTGGAACAAAGTGGCGTTGCATATGAACTTTTAAATCATTTAAGTATAGTGGTGTGAAAAATAAGTTTAACTGAATTAAAAAAATACACTAAAACATTTCTTAGCTACCACTAGAATAAATCTTTACAAGAAGCGTAGAAAGTGGGCAGCCCTGGTAACAAGGAATGCTAACTTGCATCACTTTGTGAGAAATGTCTCTATATTTTTTTATCGGTGGCCAAATTTATATAAGTCATTCTTTAGTAACTTTGTTTAAAATTATTCTTCCCATCACTAAGCAAAATTATATAATTTTAAGTATAAATAAAAGTGTACTTAGTATTAGTTAATTTTTGCAGCCAAAGCTTTCTTCAAAAGTCGGCTAAATTATTTGTACCACATTTGCAGGCCTGTCAATAGCTACGCTTTTTGAAAAATATTTTACAGAGTGGTAGACAGGTAAAAACCAAAAGCTTTCAGAATATTTGGTAATTTGGACAATATTTTAAAACTCCTCACGAACGAAAGAGCTTCAACAAAGTGGCGTTGCGTGAGACCTTATAAAACATTTATATGTAATGGTGTGGGAAAAAAGTTTAACTGAGTAAAAAATAATACATAAAAGCATTAACTTAGCTACCACTAGAATAAATATTTGCTAAAAGTTGGCAACCCTGCATTTGTATTTCAAGTTAGTTGAAATCTATTTTTAGGAACATTATATGGTATTGCCAATGGATTTGCTTGCATATCTGGCTTCATAGGACCCATGATTGTTGCTATTTTCATAGCTACTGGCGTAAGTATTGCATTATATTACATTTTTTGGGCATCGGGATAACCCAGTTGGAAGGACGTTGGAATTGTATTCGTGTGAACAGGACTTCGAATCTAGCCGGCTGAAAAGTCCCCATGTATTGAATGATGGCTGGTGCACATTAAATATGTCGAATTCACAAAGTCATCCAAGTTTCCATTACAAATCAATTAGTACTCTGCAGATACTATATTGGAACATCGGTCATTCTCTGGTTCAGGTCAAAATTACTATCTGCGGATGAAGAAAAGGTGTGAGAGAAAGTCCGCCATATAAAACGGGCTATGACGTATGTGGGAGGCAAAATCGTATTGCTGGTCATAGATGGCGCCCCTGAAAAACAAGAAACGCGCCTTCGCCTTAATTTCGAAAGATTTCTATTTTGCTTCCTGGTAATGGCAACACATTCCTTTTTTGCTGAATTGTATTATTTTATGTGGCAACGAAATTTAGAACAATCGTTTCCTGTTTTTCATACTACGAAAGAAAGGAATATCAGAAACAAATACACCTTATATTTAGTATTTTTCCAGAGCTTGCGTAAATCACTCTTTAACTAATATAGTTTAATATATTTATTTTATTAATTACTAGTTGCTGCCAAATAATTTTAAATTATATTTATAAATACAATATTGAAATCAGAAAGTATAAACTACTCTACTATTTTAAATTTAAGAACAAACTCTTCCGAAAATCCGTAAGGATTGGCGACAATAATATTTATATAAATAATATGTAAATAAATTTATGTGGTCTTAATTGTTCACAAAATTAAAAAAAATCTGCTAAAGCTGCAGTTATCAGCACAATTTTATTTCCATTCATTCCCTTTGAAAAACATTCCTTAAAAAAATGAAATGTTTACAACCATACTTTTAAATTGAAAATAACATACCAGTTTTAACTTTAAAAAAATCAAATAAATATAGATAAATTTCACATATTTTAAAATTTTTTAATTTGAAAAATAATTATTCTCGAATTAACTGTTCTACTATTTGGACTGGTTAATGATATTATAAGATAGGTGTTTTAAAACTGTTGTGCGGTTTACAGAAATTTTAAAAACGTCTTCTTACATGAATTGCTAGCAATGCATTAGCCATTTTATTCCGTACTTCTTAAATGACGAGAAAGTGGTAGTAAATGTGTTTCTCTATTGAGATTTATGTTTTCATTTTTATCTATTATAATATAATAATAATCACAAAGAAAAGTAACTTCAACTAATAAAAGCAATATATATTCATATATTCCCATCAAATTGAAATTTTTCGGTAGACACTTTTAAATTTTTAACAACAATATTTGTCACACTTTTTCTATCACTTAGAAATATTCCAAGGCGTTCCAACCAATATGTATGTTAAAGTATGTATGTTAGTATATGTTAAAGTATATATGTTAGTATATGTTAAAGTATATATGTATGTTAAAGTCAATGTTATTAACTGATTAATATCAATATTCACCCGTTATTATTAATCATAACCACCGGTTATTGTTATTAATAACAGCCTGTTATTATTATTAATAACAAGTTTATGTTAATAATAGCCAGATTTATTACTTTAACCAGAAAATATAGACCACTTTTTGAATCTTGCAAGAACACGGTAAAAAAGTGAAACATCGCATTTTATCAAATCTTAGAACTTAGCATATTTATTATGTTTCGATGGTAAGCATTTAATTTCAATACAGCATTCAGTGTGCGTTTAAAAGAATGGACATGGTTTGAAGTAAGTAATTTATCAGATGAACTCAATTCAAAATGCCTGTTTATGAAATTAGACAAAGTATTTGATTTCATGTTTCAAACTATATTTGTGACTACTATTTTTTCAAATTATTAACTTATAATAATTTTAAAAGCAAGTTACATCGCGGCTAAGTTTTTTTTTAAAATTAATAAAAATTTCAAACTGATTTGGTTGGGCTTAAAGAATTTTGATTGACGTTTTACCATTTAAAAGACGGATTTTGTATTAATTTTTCTTAAACACGTGTATTCAGCTCTGTCTATTTTTTAAAAAGCGCATTTCCAGTTACTCTTATTTTCTTAGACACGTGTATTGAGCTCTGTCTATTTTGATAAAAGCGCATTTTCAGCTACACTTGTTTTTTTAACAAGTGTATTTAACCCCGTCTTTTTTTTTTAAAAAAAGCGCATTTTCAATTACACCTATTTTCTTAAACACGTGCGTTGAGTTCTATTTATTTAAAGGAGCATTTTCAACTATACCTAATTTCTTAAACTGGTGTATTGGGCTCTTTCTGTTTTTAAAAAGGCACATTTCTAGCTATTCCGATTTTCTTAAACGCTTGTATTAATCCCTGTCTATCTTTTTTTTAAAACACGCATTTCCAGAGATACCTACTTTCTTAAACGCATGTTTTGAGCTCTACTTTTTTAAAAGCGCTTTTGCAGCTGTTTTCATTTTCATAAACACGCAGTTTGAGTTGTGTTAAGCAAAGAAAGCTCATGAACAGTATGCTTTCGTGAAAGAAAAAAAAATATGTTCTCCTTTTCATTTTCATATTTCCTTACATTCTTTAAAATAATAATTTACTTAGTATCCCTTAGAAAATTAAAATATTTTATGCCATTAAATCAGCAGCATCATTATTAAATAAAACACTGCTTTAAAGTGTGTTTTTTTTAATTTGTAAGAGTCAAAAGGTTTTAATAATATTAAAATGTTCTTGAAATCTTAAACCATTACTTGATTTTATCAAACTGTATGTGAAAATTAAATAAAATTTTGCATTTCAGCCTACTCTTGCAAATTGGAGCAACGTATTCTACATGACAGCGGGAGTGTACATATTCTGCGCGACAGTTTTTGTACTGTTCGGTTCTGCAGAATTGCAGTCTTGGGGCACAAAGAAAATCCCACAAAGCGCTGATCTGAAATTGGAGAACATTGTTATCAACGCTCAGGTGAAGAATGAATCTGAATTGATAGTCAAAGTAAATACTGAGGATTTGAGGACTTCAATGTGATTTTCGTGCCTTGAAATTTATTTGCTTAGCAATCGCAAAAGATATATTCATCTGATTTTGTTATTAACATACACGTGCTCAAGACTTAAAAACATTCATTTGCAAGTTCCTTTTATGCCCGCAACGATGTAGTCTGTGAAGCAGAAACATGATTAATAACGTTGAATGCCACGCTAATTTAACATGCCTTGCCCGTCTGGCCAAACGGTAAATAACTACAAACTAAACGTGCAAATATTGAACAGATTTTGCTAGTTTTTAAAAGGTTTAGCATGACTTATCATCATCATCGAAATATATCTGGGCACCTGGGGCCGTTAGCAGCCTTTTTCCCATTCGTCTTGTATTGTGGTCTTTAAGGTGGTTCTTTCTATTAATTGGAATGCAATTGGAATAAAGAGAAATTAAATATTTTGTATTTTAGTTACAATTACGTCACTACAAAAATGAGCCGCCATCGGTCTGAGGTATGACTTATCAGAAAAAGTAGTGAATTCTATAACCCTACGAATTGTTCAGAAATAGTGGTGGATAAAAATCTATTAATTTGTATTTATTAAACCAAGAATCATAATTAACAAACTACCACTTGAAAATATTTATTCGCTATCCGGAGCATGTTGGCATCTCTGTGTATATAAATAAAACCATTTTTGTGTGTTCTATATTGCATTAATTTCTTCGAACCATTTTAGTAACGATAATAATATAAAAAAATTAAAAAATTTACTCGAATTATGCGTTTCTAATAATCTTGGCTTCACCGGTGACCCCGTGACGCTACGAACAAACTCAGCGCCGGTCACCGGTGATCCCCATGGCATTCAACGTGTTAACTGCTTTACTGTACTTAGTATACTGTGGGATATCAGTACGATTTCATATCTTACCAGACATGGAGTTTTTCTATTAGCACATGGCTACCAACTTTCTGCGCGTTTTTTTAATTTGCAACCGAGTATACCCGTAGCACGTTTTTCATCAATGGACTTTTTCGATTAGTGCAAAATAAGTCCGACAGATAAACGATCAATTATTTTTTTACAACCACTTTAAATATTATGTGTATTTAGAACTTCTGTAATGATAATTATGTGACTGATTTTACAAAACTGATTTTAAGTATGTAATTCGTAACTTGTGTTGTATTTTTTGTTTTTTTAAACACTTTGTTGCTTATTTGTATTACGTGTTCTTACATTTCATAAAAGTTCTCATGTGTATATATTCATTTCCAACGCATTGACAATATCTGTGAGAAATAAAAATAAATCTGAATGAGCCTTGATTTATTCCTTTAGCTGCAGATTCCATATTATAACCATTTATGTAGTATATCCATAGTTTTTTTCTAGTATTTAAAAAAAAAGGATGAAATCATGACCTCGAACTCTTCATTATCTAAAATATTTTAAATCGTTACAAAATAGACATTTTGCTTTTAATACCCTTTGTTAAATAAATGGATAAAAATTTTTGCATGGCACTATTTTAGCCTGGTTGTGCTTAGGTCCAAAATGTCCTGAGTCCGATATCTGCCTACTCACCGAGTAGTAAAGGGTGACTGGTACACGTTAAATCAGTCCTGTAGCAAAGTCCTCCATGTTCCCATAACAAATCATATCTCTGGGGATACTGAATTGGGGATTTTTCGTTCTCTGATTCAAGTCAAAATTCCGATCTGCGGGTGAATGACTGCATGTATGAATGAATCTGCCCCATAAATGAGCAGTGACGAGTGAATGTGGCTAAAATCGTATTCTCGGCCATAGATGGAGCCACTGAAGAACAGGAAACGCACCGTCTGCCTTAAATGCTGTCATTGGCAAGTGGCATTAGAAGCAACAACATTTAAAAAGAAACGTTTAAATATATTTAAAAATAATGAGCTATATTGTGGAGAACATAAGTATTATTAATTAAACAAATTATTACGGCGTTTTGATACTGTCAAATTAAAATCAAATGCAGCTTTTTTGAGAAATTTTAAGCCCAATATTAAAAGTGGTAGCGAAATTTATGCAATAATAAAAATCTAATTGAATACTTAAAGAGAAATTATTTTGAATTCTACAGCATTTAAATAGTTCAAGAACTAGTATTAAAGTCCTGACAATCCTATAGCTATTTTTTAAGAGCTGATCTAATTTTAAAAGTTGTCCTTACTTCAACAGCCGGCTACAAATAATTGTAATAATAATTCAAAAAACATAAAGTTGATTTCGATGAAAAATAAAGGCACGGCAAGGATATTTTTCATCAAAGTTAGCGCAAACTTAACAATGTACTCAGCTGAATTTTATAAACATTTGCTTACCTTACGTAGTATATACGGGTGACTTTTGCTATAATATTAAAATAAATAAATAATGTGATTTTAGGGCGACAAAGGATTTAAATTTTTTTTTATTCAGAAATTATCAAGACATTGGTACGACATTTTAAGTATCAGTTTTTAACGTTAAAAACAACTAATTTACAAATTCGAGATATAATCAACAAAATTTCAAGAAAATATTTTTGAAACTTAAAAAATTTAAAAAAGTTAAAATTTGAATTACATTGTTTTTCAATATTATTCCTCGCATCTAAAATTTTGTTAAAATCACAAAATTCTTTCAAAGTATTATGCATTGCGTAATATAAAAACTTGTTGGGAGTACTTTTTCTATTTTTTAATACGTAAACAAATAACAGCTAAATGGACAGAGCTGAAATGGACAGAGAAAAATGGCTTTTCTAGTTATTTATTATAAATTTTACTTTTGAACAAATATTTCTTTTTTTTAAAACATAAATAACTATAAATATGATCGTATGAACTAGTCAAATGATTAGATGCTTTAAAATTTTAAAAAATAAACACAATTTTCAAACACAAGCAAGCACTTGGATACACAGCTAGCTGCAGACAAGGAAAGGTGTAAACAAAGGTACTTGGTCAAAACAAATATCGCCATAACTTCTTCAATTTAGCTCCGATTCAGAAAGTGTTTGTTTTAAAATGTTCAGTTAAATACCTAGATTTCAAAATTATAAAAGTTTAAAAAGATTTTTAAATCCCTTGTTGTGTTAAATTAAAATTTTACTAAATAGTTAGCAAATTTCTTCTAGAGCCAGCGCAACTGTGTAACTAAATTTTCAAACTTTTGCAGAGATGCCAACATCCCCTCTGCAGAGGATCGAAATTGTGATGGCATGTCTTCGGATCATCCTCAGGGATGTTTCCCAGACCGTCGCCAATAGCCCATTGTGCAGCTCTAGTGCGACGTAAACGAACTACAACAACAACGATAATAACAAATGAGGTATTTTGTTCAAACAGAGAGTGAAACTGAAATCTGGGTCGTTCTGAAACTTCGTGCTAATTTTCGGTAAGCGTAGCTAATCAAGACAATTTAATGGCAATGTTAATTAAATTGTAAGAAACATATTGTACGGTAAAAACTTTGCTACCACTTGAATATTTTGGCTGATCTTTAGGATCTCCGCCGATCGAAATTTGGCACGAACTTTCCGGATACTTAACCCTTTGCACTCCAGAGGTGACTGTCACCACTGCCACCTGTAAAATACCCAACACTCTAATTGTGAAATTTTTGTTCATCTTAATGTTTAGTTACCACTTTATTTAGCAATCTCCGGGTATTATAAGGTAAGTTTGTAAAAAAATCTTTCAAGATGTTAGTGGTTGCGTCCATTTTTTTAAAAGTTGAAAGGACTTCGAGTGCAAAGGGTTAATAGTTTCAATTTTACTCTTTAAAATTACAGAAACGATTACGGAAGTCAAGTATAAGTTTTATTTGACTGAAAAACGAGATTTCTAGTCTCTTGGTGAGAATATGTAAATTATGATTTGACAACCATTATAAATCTAGATTATAAATTTGAGTAGCCAATTTTCTTCACTAAACTAAAGTGGCGTGACAGTCCAAAGAGGACCAAGATCTACTGTGCCCATCATTTGGCCAAGGCCCATCACAGTTTTCTTGACCTTGAGCTCTGGAGTGCAGGAGCAGATGTTTCGGTTGGGTAGTCAGCCGAACGTGGAACCCCTATTGTCTGTTACTCATTTTATCGACAAACTGAAGGGATGAAAGGCTGAGTAAACCTTGCTCAGTTCAAAGAGCCTACTTACTTATGTCGGGCTAAAAAGCTTGACCATAGTTGTTCGATATTTTAGATACCTTTTTCTTACTGATTAAAACTGACGTTTAAATTTTAACGTAAACGTAATGTAACATTTTAACGTATGAATTTTGGATTGTTTTGCTTTTCACAACAAATCAATAATTCAAATATTTATTTATAAATTAACAATATATTTATTTATTTATTAACTGTATACTTGTGTTCTCACTATATATGTGAACTGAGGATCCGACAGCACAAGTTAGAGAAGGACATTATAAATACACATCCTCTGTCTATATCTATAAAAAGTTGAACAAAAAATTATTACTTATGAGAAAAAAAAATTATTACTTTTCATTTTCTTGATCATAACTACTTTCTAAAGTCCATAGAACATAGAATGACATCAAACTATAAATTTTATGATGGTATTTTCCAACTTGAATAATTTCAGGAACATTTTTATTACCACGAACGAATGGAATGATTTTTATTCTTTTTGGTAAATTTTGACAACAAATTTAAGTTTTGACAAAACATTTTTGTCTCATTAAAATATCGTACTTAAAAAATGCAAGAGTGTATTTAGAAAAAAACAAAAATTGCATTCTACTTGCATTTATAGACTTTTTTGAAACATGTAATTCAATTTCTGTTTTTTTTTTTTCGAAATATCGAAATAATTGAGTGAATAGGATTTTTTTATTATTGTATGGGATTTTTAATGAACAGATTATACAATAAAAAACAAAACAAAGAAATTAGCTACGCATATTTGCACTAAAAAATTTTAAAATAAAAATGTAAAAATATTCTGCGTGCATTTATCACGAAAATTTAAGTTATTGGTTTCAATTAACCGACAGAGCACGTTCAGTAGGTATGAAACGAAAAACAGATGGCCAAATGTAAAGAAAGTTATTAAAAAAGTCTTTAAAACTATTTATTCGCGCAGAAAAAAATTTGCATTGGTTTATTTTTACTTAAATAGCAGGTTGATTTTAGATTTTTTTTTATATCGGCTACTGCACTTTTAGAAGAAAAAAAAACTCTCACTTTTGACGATTCAGCAATCCTTGAGCAGTATTTCATTAAATTTGAGAATCTCGAAATCACGTGATTTGTGACGAAATGCGAACTCAAAAATATGTGATGAAAATGTTTCCTCGATTCGAAACATCTTCGTAGAATTTATTAACTAGAATGACGAAACTAGAATAGGGACTAGACAATCGAGAAAAAAATAATAAACTGATGATTTACGCTGACCGGTTTGTATGGTGGACAAGAAATTGGCCTTGTAGCAGGAGGATCCGGAGTTCGAATCCCTCTTCAGGCATGATGTAATTTATCTATCTGTCCTTGTTTTGCTGGGAAGAAATTTTCCCACAAAACGTAGAAAGTAGGCCGTCCTGTACAATACTACTACCAGAAATAAACATTCAAGAAATACTTTTTGAAAGGTGTACTTTTGAAGCAACTATGCACTTTTACTAAAATAAACTTGTAGCATACCGCGCAATGTGTAAACTTGTTGCATATTTACTGTAGATGGCGTATCAAGAGATGAATTGTCCATAAGCCAGTCAAAATAATGCCAACGAAATTGCATAATATTTTTTTACCTTTTTTAATACGTAAATTAGAGAAATTTATCAATGCGCAAAATTGAGTTTTGAGTAAGTCAGAGTTGTACTTTAGGAGTGCAAATGTATGTGGTTTAGAACATAATAATAACACGTTTGAAGCTTACTCTCAACTTACCACGACTCAGATCTGACTCAGGTCTGACTTCTGGCTTCGAATTTAATATATTAAAAAAGAATTTATTTTACTATTAATTATTTTTAAAAACATGAAAAACTTACCCAAAAAAAGTTTTTACGTAAAAGAAAATTTAGTAAAAAATGAAATAATGTTTTCGAATAAAACAAAATATCCTCAATAACAATGTTAATGTTTAGAAAAATAATTTTACTCGAGCTATAGAAAAAGTTTGATAAGCCCTAAAGCTAGGCATACAAACGAAAATTAAGCGAATAAGAAAATAGAGGAAAAGAAAATAGAAGAAAAGAAAATAAAAGAAAAGAAAATAGAAGAAAAGAAAAAAAAATAAGTAAAATGTGTACTACATACATCAAAGAAATATAGAAGTTTGTTTGTTTTTTTTTAGACCATTGACCAAAATTGAAAAACATTCCTTTTACCTTTTTTAATATGTAAATGAAAGAAATTTACTAATCCGTAAAATTGAGTATTAAGTCAGTCGTACTGAAGGAATGCTAACTTATGTGGTTTGGAACATACATTTAAAACTTATTCTCAACTTACCACGACTCAGATCTGACTCAGACGACTCAGAACATACTAAAAATATCAGAACATATTAAAAACTGAATCAATTTTCAAAATCATGACAGTAAATTATTTTCAAGAACACGAAAATCTTAACAAAAAAAAAAGTTTTTACATAAAAGAGAATCTAATAAAAATATCAAATAATGTTTCCGAATAAAACAAAATATGATCAATAACAATGCTATGTTTAGAAAAATAATTTAACTCGAGCAATAAAGAGANTTTTAATCCACCACTATTTTTAAACAATTCGAAGGCTTATATAATTCTCCTCATGTCAAAATCTAGTCGTGCTCATCCTGTTAAAAAGTATGCAAAATGAGTCACGTACTTGCAAAATTTAGATTGATGTTAATTACCATTTTTTAAATTATTTTGGCGTGTCCGGAGCAGTTGGCATCTCTGAGAATCTAATAAAAATATCAAATAATGTTTTCGAATAAAACAAAATATGATCAATAACAATGCTATGTTTAGAAAAATAATTTAACTCGAGCAATAGAAAGAGTTTGATAAGCCCTAAAGTTAAGCCATACCTGCCAACTTTTACGCATTTGGCGTAAAATTTTATTTCTATATTTAAAGTGGTAGCAAAATTTATGCTTTCTGTATAATCCTAGCATTTATAAACTTACTTTATAATTTAATTGACCACCACTATTTTTAAAAAAATTAAACATATTTATAAATATGTAATATTGTTGTGGCAGTCCGCTGAAGATTCTTCAAAATACAGCATATGTTTCTGCATAAAATTGCAATTTAAATTACATTTTTCTACCACTGGGGAAAATCATCCTCAAAAGGATTAAAAGTTGGCAGGTATGGTTAAGCATACACGCGAAAGTTAAACGAATAAGAAAAGCAAGAAAAAATAATAATAATAAATAATGAAATGCGTACTACATACAACAAAACTCATAAACGTTTTTTTTCCTTGCTCATGAACGTTTTTTTCGCGAGCTCACTCGATCTTATAAGGAGCTTAACCGTTATATTGATAAAAAAATTTTTTTTATAACTGTCGATAAGCAGACGACCCATTTCTGAGCTCATCAAGGTAGCTTTGTAATTTTGAGCCCAATTCGGAAGACAAGGGAACGTCTGCATCAAGTATTGGAAGAAACTATCATTTGTAAAGGATTTTTTGATGGAATTAATTCGCATTTGCGTTACACGGAGAGCATGGAAGCAAAAAGCCTCTACCCTTAATCAGTCTACCACTAGGATATTTCACTTCAAAAATTTGGACGGTGTTAGCCTTGTCTGGAAATTTATATCGATCAGCAGTCGCTGGGATTGGAACCTGGGTCACCTAATTGGAAGGCGAACGCTCTACCACCTGAGCCACCACAGCTTAGATAATTAACCTTTCAAAAATAAAAGCAGTTGCTGATGATAGCAATCAACTTAGTGTCGTTTATCCGTCCTGCAGCAACTAATGGATTATTGTTGCTGTTGTACTAACTTGCATAGAAAAACGTTTAATTTTAATTAAACTTTTACTGTTTAATTGCAATACTGCGCTCTTTGAAAGGCTACTAGTTAAAATGCTACTACTACAGAGATGCCAACTGCTCCGGATACGCCAAAATAATTTAAAAAACGGTAAATAACTACAAAGTAAATTTTGCAAATATTTGACTATTTTTGCTTGCTTTTTATAAGGCATAGCATGACATAAGTACTATAAAGTGGTGAATTATATAAGCCAACGAATTATTTAAAAATAGTGGTGAATAAAAATCTACTAAATTGAATTTATTAAACCAAGAATCACAATTCATAAACTACCACTTTAAAATATGTATTTGCTGTCCGGAGCAAGTTGGCATCTCTGCTACTACCCTCTTTTAGCAGTTATCATATTTTATTTTTCATATTCATTTTATTTTATAACCGACGTTGAACTGCCGAACAAATTTTGGGTTGACGACGATCAATGTTCAAATCCGTAGCCTTGTAATTTTTAACCCAATCCAGAAGACAAGGGAACTCTTGGATCAAGTATTGTGAGAAATTTGACTTCATGGAGAGGAATTTTTTATGGAACTAACAACCCGCATTTGCATTATGGGGAGAGGAAAACGAAGAAAACCTCCTACGGTTTTCCTCTCTAAACAGAGCGGATATATATATATATATATATATATATATATATNGGGGCGGGACGGGGCTGAGCTTTGAATATATATATATATATATGCCCTAAAAGTCATTATAATTTATTGGTTTGAAAAGATTTTTTGTAAAAAGCTTAAATTTTCTGGAAAAACTTCAGCCAAATTTTTCTGTATTTTAACACACTCATATTTCTTAGACGATTTACAATAAAACGTTTAAAAAAATTATTTAAATATTATTACAGCAGAAAATTACAGTCAATTATTTGCCACAAAAAATTGTATCTTCCAAACAGTTCTTAAATATCAAAGATTATCGCGTTCGTCATGTGCGATAGAGGTCACCAAAGCTTTTTCTAAAATTTGACTAATTTTATGCAAAAATATCAAGCTATAATAATTTTTAATCTACCACTTTAAAATATTATAAATATGATAATAATAATAGTTAAATTTCGACTAATAATTTAAAAATAAATTTTTCTCTTCAAGTTTTTATGAAAGACTGTCAGTGGAAAATGGCANAATAAAAAGCGGTAGTTTAAGTTTGGGCATAGCTAATGGACCAGATTTATTTTTGCTTTCACTTTACATTTCTTAGACGATTTACAATAAAACGTTTAAAAAAATTATTTAAATATTATTACCGCAGAAAATTACAGTCAATTATTTGCCGCAAAAAATTGTATCTTCCAAACCGTTCTTAAATATCAAAGATTATCGCGTTCGTCATGCGCGATAGAGGTCACCAAAGCTTTTTCTGAAATTTGACTAATTTTATGCAAAAATATCAAGCCATGATAATTTTTAATCTACCACTTTAAAATATTATAAATATGATAATAATAATAGTTAAATTTCGGCTAATAATTTCAAAACAGATTCTTCTCTTCTAGATTTTATGAAAGACTGTCAGTGGAAAATGGCATGTCTTGAATTTTAAGTAGAGAAATCATTAGGATTAGATTAGCTCTCACAAGGTGGCAGCTGGCAAAGAGTAACGACAACTGGGTGCATCAATAATTCACAATTTATTTGCCAAATAAAAGGGATAATTGGATTTTGAACTGCATTTTTCACCACTACTTATTTAAAAATATGTATAATCGGTATTGGACTTGAAAAGTATAAATAACAACACATTTGTAAAGTCATACTGTAATTAAAGCTATCTCTATTCGCTTGTCTTCTGGATTTGATTCAAAATTACTAAGCAACGGAGTTCAACATTAGCTGTCGTAAACCCTAAATTTGTTCCAATGGTTATAAAATGTAATATATGATTTTATATGTATTTGTTTAAATTACTTTTGTTTTGGTTACCAAAATTCTTGCAATTCTAATTTATTAATTTGCAATGAAACCCCCAAGAACTACCTCTATGTAACGACTTCCTCTATTTACGACCATTTTTGGAGTCACAGAATTTTTTCCAAAGACTTGTGTTGAAGAAAACCTTTAGAAGAGATCATCAAAACCTCTCCCTGCGACCAGGCAATACTCGGAACTTTTTGCGAAAAGGGTTAGAAAACGCAAAAGGAAAATGAAACACAGCTGCTGAAGATAGATTAGGAGAAACATGATTGTTCGGAAAACCGGTTAAATGCATGCAGGGCAGTGTCACTGATGTAGGGAATACTGGGCTATGTATACCAGGCAGTGGCACTGAAACTTAAAAAAACATTGATGCGGAGCATAAAGGGCACTGACACTGAACGTTAAAAAAAACATTGATGTAGGCCATACGGGGCAAATATATACCTTACTAGACCTAGGTACTAGACTTGACATTTAACTAGACCAAGTATATATTTCAGACATTTACCAAAGCGACTATGTGATTGTAAACATTCATTGGTAGAAGTCATCAACCACCGATTTGGGTCATTCACAGTAACTAACATATATATAAGTCAGAAAAACATCTCCTGCAGCAAACAAAAACCATAAAAATTTTAAAGATATGTGTGTTAGTGGCACAGTACTTCATCAGGGGACACCGGGCATTGTCCACTAACTCACAAGAGTATTTCTGTTATCAGCGGTGAAACTAAAAACTGACAGTGCCCCGAGGCATCACCTCCTACATCAGAAAGCCTCCACACGGTTTCTTGTAAATTTTCTGCGCAGATTATTTAAAAAGCGAACCACTTGTGCGCATGATCCCAAATTCTATTTTAAAAGTACTAACTAACTAATCAAGTTTTTAGAGTACCCATACAGCAGTGTTTCCCAAACTTATGACTTTTGTGTACCCTTTATAAATTTTTCGTAACACTGTGTACCCTAATAAAAAAATTTATGTAGATTTTACTATAAAAAAATTGCACAAAAGTTAAAAATTACAACTGGCTTTTGACAATACTAATTATTAACTATTAACTCAACGAAAAATAGCCAATTGAAAAATACTTAATTGCAAATTTTCAAGGAGAGCTTTGTTTTTAAATAAAATTTTTTTGAAATGTTCTTTTGTTGTAAGATATTCCCATAAAAACGCGTACCCCCGCTAAACTGTTCCCGTACCCCTGGGGGTACGCGTACCACACTTTGGGAAACACTGCCATACAGGAATGGATATCTGCTCTTTCATCTAAATTGAAGAATATGTGGTGGAAGGGAAGGGAGGTGTGTTAACATTAAGTTAAATCTCAGAATGAACAATAATTGATAATCAAAAAATCAAGTCTGGTTTATACATAAAAATAAATCGCAAGTTGATACAGAATAAAGGGAACAAATTGAAGATAAAGATAAAGAAAAAATATTTACACTATTTACAATATTTTAAAAGTACTTGAGAGGAGTTTATCATATATATTTGAGAATTGAATTTGTAGTGGTTGACAAGTAAATNAATTTTTTTAGACATATATTTGCTACCACTTTCTAATTTTTAATAAAATTATATTCATTAATTAAACGAATTGTTAGACATATATTTGCTATCACTTTCTAATTTTTAATAAAATTCATATTAAATGGTTCTTTTACTAATTGGTTTACCTTCATAGTGGTCAGATCGGACTACCTATAAAAAAGCGTGTGGATAGGCTTTCAGTTATAGGAGGCGTTGCCCGAGGGCCCATAATGGAAAGTCAAATAAGAAAAATTGAAATGTAGATGCAAAGATAAGTAAATGTCAGTTACAAAGTAAGTCTTAATAATGACTTAAAAGTACACAAAATACGACATAAACGCCCCCAAATAAGAAAAGTAAATAAAGTTACAGTTAGAATAGCCACATCAAAATAACATATAAATTGCCACATCATTAACAAAACTTTAGAAATAAATCAAATGTTGGCCCCTTTTTGAAAATCTTGAAAAATATAAAACAAAGCAAATGAGTAAAAAATGTTTTAAAATGGTGCTGCCATCTGGAACATAAAATCCTAAATTTCACCACATAGACCTATTCATGCGGGCTTAAATATCGGTAATATATTGTGAATCATTCAATATATTTTGAATCAAAACATCATAATTACAGTAATTAAAAGAAGGAGTGTTATTCTCTATTGTAATCCTGATAATTCCAATAACTGAAAGAAAATCTGTTTTATTATTACAAAAAATTTTAAATCTGATAATTTGACGAATTAAAATATTCTTAAAAATCTTAAAGTAAAGGTTGGAATTAAAATGTGTTAAACAAAGACATTAAACTTAAAATCTCTTCCTTTATCGTATAATCCGATGAACATTTTTTGGTTATGAAGTTTGATATCAAGATCTAAAAACTAAGCGCAATTTTCATCTGAATTAGTCTTAATTAAATTTAGTTCTTTACGATAAATATCTTTTTAATTAAATCAAAATCATTACAATCAAAAGTAATTAAATCACCAATAAATCTANATCAAGATCTAAAAAATAAGCGCAATTTTCATCTGAATTAGTCTTAATTAAATTTAGTTCCTTACGATAAATATCTTTAATTAAATATCTTTAATTAAATATCTTTAATTAAATATCTTTAATTAAATCAAAATCATTACAATAAAAAATAATTAAATCATTAATAAATTTAAATCCAATTAATAAATTATGTTGTAAAAAATTTTGCACATGAAAATGTAAGAAAATATTAGCAAATGCACCTGATTAACATTTCCCGATTGAAATACCTTGAACTTGTCTGTAAAAATAAATACCATTAAAAAGATAATTTTCAAAAATGTTTATATTACATAAGTTTATCCAGTCATCCTTATTAATTTTTTATGGTTTTTGTTTTCTGCAGGAGTTGTTTTTCTCTCTTTTTAAATTAGATATACTAACTTTGTTACCGTGAGATCAGTTATCTCTTGAAACTACGTAAATTCCGTAGTAGTTGGAAGGTATGTTTTTATATACAGTTTTTAGTTTTCACATTTAAAAATAAGTATAGACGGAATTTATATTTTATCTAAACAAGTATAAACAGTACATCTATAGTATTAAATGGATAGTTTAAGTACATTTATACAATAGAAGTTGCATTTTTACTCTTTTAGATAAATTTAATCAATACAAATTTTGACTAACACGAAGATTTAACCCGTTCGGGACGGGTGAGTGATAAATGTTTTCGTAAGGAATCAGTATCAGGATGGTAAAAAATAAAAAGCGGTAGTTTAAGTTTGGGCATAGCTAATGGACCAGATTTATTTTTGCTTTCACTTTAAATTTAACACATACAATTCATAAATGGTAAAAGTGTAACTATACAATTTTTAATTCGAACTAAATAGTGGTGAATTAAATAAAGCAAACTATCATTACTCCGGCCACAAATAAACTGCTAAAGAACTACTTTGGTTACCAGTTTTATCTTTTTACCCTGATTGATATGGTTTCATGTTGGCACGTATTTGTGACAGTCGAAGCGAAAGGGTTAACAAATGTGAATTAATTGAAGCCTGACATTTTATATGACAAATACGAGTAAAGTGCAATAATCAAAAATGCTGTAATATATTAGCACTTGTATTTAGTGGAAAGTTTCTTAAACTGGCTACCACATATTTCTTCCGACGGAAATATTACCGAACTTAATTGAGAAATTTTATATTTCTGAAAGATTACGATGAACGGGCTTGTTTTGTTTCCTTAAAATCAAAGTTAACTCTATCCCCTAGATGCTAGCAATTAACTCTATCAACAACGGATAGTCCGTAGTATTTCAATTTATAATTAAAATCTCAAAGAGTGTTATTATTTATTTATTTTTAATTTTCGCAATGCAATTAATTCTATCTTATGTATAAAAGCAAATCATAGAAACGAATATGAGCAATAGCAATTTTGTAACCGCAATTTTGTTTTCACAGTCAGTCATCAAGATGGAGGAGGCTTTTCAAAAGTCCAGGCGGCAGTGATTGTTACCATTTTTGGCAACAATTTAAAACTGTGAAATTAAAATATTTTAGAAGTCTTTTTTTCTCCTTTATTTTGCTATTAAAATGCATAGTAAATATTTGAAGGATCTAACAATTTAAAGACAAAAGCTGAAACTGTATTAAGAAACCAACTAATCAGCAAATTTGATGATTCGTTAATAGAAATTCGTCATCCAATTTTCCTTCTGTGTTTTGAATTTTTTTTTTCAATAATCATAATTTATCGTAAACTTTTAATTAGTTTGCGAATTTAAGGCATTTCATTTTACAAAAGGCATGAAACAGTTGACGAAATTTTGAATTTACGACTACCAATGGTCAACTCGGTGTAATTTTAAACCTAATCCGGAAGACAGGAGAACACCTGGATCATGTATTGGGAAAAATTAGCCTTCATGAAAGACTCTTAAATGGAACTAACCAGCATTAGACTGGTTAGACCAGCATTAGACAGCATTAGATTCTCCGTTACATGGAGAAGAAAACCACTAAAACCTCCCACAGTTAGCCTAATCAAGGGAACACTAATCCATAATCCGTCAACCATTGAGGATATTTTACGTCAGCACTGTGGTTGGTGCGATCTGGGTGCGGAATTTGTATCGAACAGCCCATCACTGGGATTTGAACACCGTTCACCTAATTGGAAGGCGAATGCTCTATCTCTGAGTCACCTACAACTCTGCGCCATAGCAATTGTGAAAAGTTAATTTTATCTACTATTGCATTTGAATTTGTCTTTCACAACCATTTGGGAAATACTTTATTAGAAAAAGTATCCGGGTTGGCATCTAAGCGCTGACCAGAGTGCTGTAGTTAGTCGGTGTTAGCTTGATACCACTTGGAAAGCACCCCAATCTGCTTCAAGATGCTACCATTCCATTCACCTATAAGCCAATATTCCATTTTACCTCTATTGGATTAATACCATTAAAAGCACGTTTTGCGTATGCTTAATATGCAACGAGTTTCTCATGCGCGTTTTGCTTAGGGGTTTGCTGTTTGTTGTGTTGTTTTGTTAGCTGCAAATGTAAAATTTAATTTAGAAAAACTTTGGTAATGGAAGGTGCAGATTTCTCTGTTGGTTCAACTTTCAGTGGCGTCACTTCAACGCAACGGACTGCGAGATAAAAGGAGTTTACAAAGTTGTAGGACCAATTTTCATTTTTATAAAAAAAGAAATTGGGGGAAGTTCCCAGACGAATCAGGGCCTGACAAATAATGCTGTAGTAACTGTTAGTAGTAATTAGTAGTTAGTAGTAACAATACAGTGAAGTACCTTTAAATTAGGGAAACAAAAATATTTATAGGAAAACAGTGACTCGTGACTTATATCAATTTTATGCTGATGGCAACCAAACTAAGTAGAAAATTAATGTGGAAAAACTGGATCCTGCCATGTTGTTGCTGTTGCTGTTCATTTACGTCGCACTAGAGCTGCACAGCTGGCTATTGTCGACGGTCTGTGAAATATCCCAGAGGATGATCCGCAGACATGCCATCGCAATTTTGATCCTCTGCAGAGGGAATGGAACCCATGCTTTGTTAGCCTGACTAACTGCGCGCTAAGTCGAGCACTTTGCGGCAGAACAAGGACCGATACCGTGCACCCTTGATCCATACGCAGGCTGATCAAAGTGGTCACCCACCCGCTTACTGACCGCTGCCAGTGATGCTCAACTTCTATTGGGAACCATTCCTTTACGGTCTGTCCACTGAGGGATCCTTTTAGGAAGGAGGTAACTTCCAAAAGTCAAGCGATGTCTGTGTCATTTCGGAATTACCACAAATGATAGACAAAATAACAAATTCTGATATTACAATTGCTTTTAACTCGCTAGAATCAAGCCTAATCTTTGGAGGATAAGTTTTTGTTTGTTTCGAATAGTAGTTATTTACGTTACTCTAGAGCTGTACTATAAGATATTGATGACGACCTAAGAAACGTCCCTAAGGATGATACGACGACATGATATCGCAATGTTTATCCTCAGGCGGATAAAGTTTCTCCACCATTCTCGAGGTGATCCTTTTTTTTTTAGTACTGTACAATGTATCATTGCTGAAAAATCATTTCTGCATTAATTTTTTTTTCTGCAAATTTTTTTTTCTAGACTAAGTCAAAACACCCGGCCTTATCCACTGATGAGTTTAGGCAGGTTATATATTAATTCTATATAAATTTCAGAAATATTTGAATTTTGGTGCAAAAGTAGCAGAGATTTCTATTTTATATTAAAATTATGCATGCAATTCAGATGTGATCTTGTCAATGACGTACTCGAGAGGGGAAAGACTGATAAATGTCGGATTTGCGAAAAACTAACCGAAATTCTTTTATAAATGTGAAAGCCTATTAATTAATTTTTTTTTAAAAGTTAGCAGAGAATTTTTTTACATCGATATCAAAAATATTTTGTATAAAGTGTCGTTAAAAATCTTGCAAAACACGTAAATAAGGCTTTTTTCGTTTTGAAGAAGGTGTTCGAAAACTAATTTTGTCCCGGAGCCACCGCAAAACTTTTGTTCAGCTCAGAAGAGGTACCTAGTCTTATCAAACGGCGAACATCCAGATCCTCAGTAATCATTAGGGAGTCATCCCCTCAAAATACACAGTTTGGATCGGGACAGATCTTAGGTCTATGGAGGTGAGCGGTAAAGCAGTCGTGTCCGGCTTACAACCTGAAGGCAGCAACAGCAGTGCGTCTCGGGTGATCAGGGATCTTTTTCAGAGTCTGCGTCCAGACCTTGTCACCAATAAAATTAGGGAGTTGATATAGTAAAATAAACTTATCAACACAGACACCGTGACTGAATCAACAGGCTGATATGGTAGGTCCTTGTTGACTAGTAAAGTATAATACATTGTTTGTTTGCAAGAAATTTCCACTAAGCAGAAGTAACAGCAAGTAATTTCCAAACAGAAATAATTTCAACTAAAGCCCTGGATTACCCAGATAAAGTAACATCACTCTTTTCCTTACGATCTTTGTGCTGCTTTCGATTTTGATTTTCTGCCGCCGATCACATGGTTAAACAGTCTCCTTTTTGTTGACTAGTTTAACCCCTCGAGGACGGGTAATTCAGAAAAGTATTCGTACAAAATCAGAATCAGGATGTAATTAAATTCAAAACGGTAACTTAAATGTAGTCGTTTCTAATTTGACAGACTTACTTTGCTTTTATTTTAATTATTGTTAGTTTAATTATATACATAATCAATGTTAATTCAAAGTATAACTAAATAGTTTTATTTTGAACAATGTAATGGTGAATTAAATAAATCGAACAATTAAAACTCCGCCCACAAATAAACTGCTAAAGAATTACTTTGATTACCAGTTTTATCTTTTTACCCTGGTTGATACGGTTTCATGCTGGCACGTACTTGTGACAGTCGCCGCGAAAGGGTTAAACGGCAAAGTATCATTGCCGTTTAAACTACATCTATAACAATCTGTTAATTTTATTTTCACTTTTTTTTCTACCTTTTTTGTTTCATGTTTTTAAATTTATTATGAGTGTTTGCTGCGCATTTGAGTGTAAATTAAGTCAAATTATACCGTTTACCCGTACCAAGGCGTTAAATTATGTCATTTACCCGCTAGAGGTCGAAAAATATGGCTGCATAGAATTGACCGAGATAAATGGAATTCAAGCGAAAACAACAGATTGTGTCAAGTAAGTTTGATATTGATTTATTAATTTGTTACAAATTTTACGTGATATTATTTATTAACTATGTAGAGCAAATATGTTTCCATTTTTTTGAGGTTTGACGAATTCAATTACATGAAATATATTCCTCTGAAAGAAATGAAAATGTATTAAAAATATTGTTTTAACTTAAAGAATTTTTTCGTTAGAAAGCCTAGAAAATAGATTTTAATAGCATTTAAATATTTGAGAGTTTTTTGCCAGAATTAAAAGTAAACTAGCTAACATATTAAATATTTTTCAAATGAATAAATTTAAAATTTCGACGTTTTAATAAGATGATTTTATTCCTATTTGAACTTTCAGTTTCTTTATTTTTTTATTATTTCAAATGTGTCATACATTATAATAAAATTTCGTGACAGTGCAAAATAAAATTGCTGTTCATTATATTCAGAATTTGAATAAGAATTCTCAAAGAAATATTTATTAATTTTATAACGAATCAGAACTCATTTATTTTGTTATGAAATGTAACGGAGCTCCCCTTTACTAATTATTGATTGTTTTATTATATACCTTAATTTTCAAATAACTAAAAAAACTGAAATTACTTTAATTATTTCTAACTATATTTATCCCTTTGACGCTTATAAAAAAACCGACTGCGAAAAATTTCAAAATGTTTAGAAAAAAAGTTATAGCATGTTATGATAGACGAAATGAGAAAGTTTTAACTTATAGATTAGGTATTATTTTCAATGAACGGAATAAAAACGAATCGTATAATTTCAGAAAGAAAAAAAAGGAATTAAAAGAAAAAATGGTAAATATTTAAGTTATCTTTAAGAATATGAAAATATTAGTCAATAAAAAGTAGCGTTTAACAATAAAAACTAGGTATTTCTACATTGAAAGTTTCGGTCACAAGAGAATTGCCGTCACCAAGATGGCGGTATGTTGCTTCTTTATCTAAGTATCGATGACTTTAATTTCCACACATTCGAGGGACCCAGTTCTACCCCACAACCCGGTCTCACCCCACACAGAAACTTCTCGAAAGTGGAATAAAACATAATAATAACTTCTCAGAAATCCTTTAAGATAAGAAGTTGTTAAATCCTTATTTTAGATGATTTCGGTCATAAATTTAGGTATGAGGCATCAGAAGCGATAATAAAACAAGGCAATAAGCACTGTCATCAGTTTCTTGATTTTCCAAACTGAGACGTTCCGGATTATTTCGGTCTTCGGGAACTAGTTTAAACCACACATTTTAGTACTCGTTCGTTATTTACTTACCAGGTGCGAAAATGAAACGTCAACAAAAGTAACGAGAAAAACAACTTTGTATTTGCATTTTGCACGTGATATTGTCCGGGCGATCAAATAAATAGCATTTTACTTTCCCGTCATTTCGTTTACCTCAGTGATGATATTAAAGAGTATATAAAGAGATGATCTAAGTTTTGCCAAAATCTTCTTTCTTCAAAATCTACTGTACAATTCGGAAAATAAAAATGGTCCGGAATAATTTTCGGTCTAAGGATCAGAATATTCAAGTGCTCGGAATAAATAATTGTTCAAAGGGCTAATCTTACTTTTTCAAATCGACTTGTGTGAGCCATGGTGGTTCAGAGGATAGAGGGGTCGCATCCCAATGAGGTAACCTGGGTTCGAATCCCTGCACTAACTGGTCGATAAACTTTCCACCCTCGGCTTGCACCAACCACAGTGATAACGTAAAATATCCCCAGTGGTTGACGGATCATGGGTCACAGACCCCTTGTCGTCGGTCTAACTGTGAGAGGTTTTCGATGTTCTCCTCTCCACGTAACACAAATGGGCGTTAGTTCCATCAAAAAGTCCTCCACAAAGACTAATTTCTCCCGATATTTGTTCCAAGACTTTCCTTGTCTTCTGGATTGAGTTCAAAATTTCAAGGCTACAAAATTGGGTCTGTTGTTCAACTACTGTTATAAAATTTAAAACAAAATAGATTTGCGTAGATGATAATTTTAATTACGAAATTAGACGCCAAAATGCACTAAGAAATATGCTTTTTTTACCGTATCTGATTCTTGCCCTTCAAAGATTGGAGGGTTAGCCGCAATTTCGAAAATATGATTCCAATAGTTTGATCTAGAGTGCAATCGAGGCTAAAGATTCATTTTAATGCACTGTTTGCGTTTATCACCGTCTCAAAGAAGTAGCACTTTAAAATTCTTATTTTTCACAATCTAATCGACAGGAGCATTTGGAATGTTTGATTTTAACTTTTAAAATAAGTAGATAAAAATGGTGCAAAAATTATTGAGGCATAAAATTCTAAACTTTTTAGTTCATTATTAAATAAATTGCAACAAAAATTATTAATATTAGTTTTTTGCAAAGGCTTGCCTTCAGATAAGTATGTTTTGTAATCGTGTGCAAAAAAATATATCATTCACTTCATTATTTTCTAAGTTATGACGAAATAATAAAACATAAATTAAAATAAATAACTATGTTTTTTTTATAGGCTTACCTTCAGATGAGCACGTTTGATAATCGTGTACTAAACAAATCTATTCCCTTCATTAGTTCCAGAGATATAACAAATAATAAAAAATAAATAGTTTAAAATAATTGTTTTTTCTCACGCTTATCTTCAGATAAGCACGTTTGATAATCGTGTGCTAAAAAAGTCTATTCGCTAAATTAGTTCTAGAGATATGACGAAATAATAAAAAATAAATAATTATAAATAATTGCTTTTTCATATGCTTATCTTCAAATAAGCACGCTTGGTAATCGCGTGCAAAGAAATATTTCATTCGCTTCTTTATTTCCAGAGATACTTAGAAATAATAAAAAAATAAATTATTATAAATAATTGTGTTTTGTTCATTGGCTTACTTTCAGATAAGCACGTTTGATAATCGTGTGCAAAAAAATCTATTCGCTTCATTAGTTCTAGAGATACGGCGAAATAATAAAAGATAAATAGTTATAAATAATTGTGTTTTTCGTAGGTTTACCCTCAGATAAGCACGTTTGATAATCGTGTGCATAAAAATTAAAAATATTTCATACACTTCATTAGTTCCAGAGATATGACAAAACACGCAAAAAGTGGAATTAGCATTTAAGCTGTCCAAACCGCAATCCTGGTCAGGGCTGTACTTACCAAGACGGAAATGAGCAAAAACTGGTACGACAGAAATTTCATTCTGGCATTTTTTTCGAGAAAAATTAATTTTCTGTAACTACTGAGATTTTTTTACATTTATAGCATATTTATTGACTCCACCCGAAAACTAGTTAAAACGGAAATAGTTTTACTACCAGATTTTCCTCTCTTCCGTCTCGCTTTCACCCATGTGATACTGGCTAAACTATTAGGAACATATTTTACAGAATATGGTCTTCCCCGCCCTAAATAGTCAAATATCCGAATCGGTCGAGAAAAAAAGTATGTTTATTCAAAGAACGTATGTTTTTATATCTGTTTGCGTAACTTACCATCTGCACAAATAAATTTGCAAACTTAAGTTCAGACATTTGAACCATTGAGTCCTATCACGTGAAAATTCGAACGTTATTCACTGATGTTCCTTTTTTTATTATCTGCATTTCAATCTGAAAAGCAGTAAAAAAAGTCCGTATTGAACTTATTAGCTGCAGGTATTCATTGCTTGCCAAGATGATTTCAGAATGTCTACTGTTTTAAAAAAAAAATTCTCTCAATTGATCTGTTAACTTCCACTTATTCCTAAAAACTAACCCCTATTCCTCAATATCAGATTTGTTGGAGAATTGTATTTTAAAAATTAGTCAGTTCAAAAATCCTTGAAAATCATCGAATTTGCAATAAAGGTCATAAAAATTCTAGTGACCGGTAGGCACCCTTGTCCGGCACATTTTAATAATTTAAAAAAGGAGCATCATAAGTACGAAGTATACTAATAATTATTAGGAAGTTGACTAATAATAATTAATGCGAAGTATATTAATACTAAATTAGCTAAATTATTCAGTAATTTCTCGTGAAACAGGATCTAACGTTTCAGATAACATATCTTTTTTTTATTTGCTTGGAAAGAGAAAAAAAAATGTCGCAATTAACTAATGACGGTTACAGCAGTCGAGAGTTTTCATGGAAAAATTGTGACAAAATGTAATCCAAACAATGCGACAAAATGGAAATTTAACTTACTACTGACGCTTAATTTCATAAGGCAGTGATGCAAATTCAAAATTAAAAAACTTTATTTTTTTAACAAAATGTACTTTTTTTTACGAGTTTATACAATACAATGTTTGTAACTTTTTTTTTTAGTTATCCGTTACTTGCAGTATTCATAAGTATAAAAAAATTATCCCAATTTGATTTTTTTTAAATTATATAAATGTAGTTTTTGTTCAACATAGGATTTTTAAAAAATGTTTTTTTTTAACTGAAAATGGCGGCTTTTTGAAAAAAAATTTAAAAAATGGCATGAACTAAGTTACATTTTCTTGCATTACTCTAAAACAGTCAATCCAATTAAAAAACTCCTATGTGCAGCGAAAACTATATTGTGAACAGTGTGCCAAAATTTGAAGTAAACCGGTTGAAAATTATACTAGTTACAGATACAGAAGGTACAAAAAACATAGTTTTGAATAAACTGCGTTTAAAATCGGTTGAAGTAAAATGGTTGAAAACTTTCCAGTTATGGATACAGCAAGTACGAGAAACATAGTTCCAAATAAACTGTGTTTAAAATCGGTTAAAAGTTTTTCTAGTTACAGATACTGCAAGTACGAGAAACATAGTTTCGAATAAACTGCCTTTAAAATTTTATGATCAATAATCCATATAAAAATATAAAATTTTGCAACCAACAATAATGCGTCAATACTAAGTCTATAGGCCGGGATAGCCAGGTTGGCAGGGTGCTGGAATCCAGCAAGTCGAAGACTCCGTGAATGTAAATCGTGAATGGTGCACGTTCAATCTTTCGGGTCACAAAATCCTTCATGTTCCCATAACAAATCAATGCCTCTGGGGGTACTGAATTCTGAGGGTACTGTTCCAGATCTTTTAGCCTATTGCCACCTTCGTTAAAAATTATTACAGCTAAATAAGCAGCAATTTAAAGTATTTAATTTGAAAGTACCATTAGTTCTTCTTTCTACATTATTTAAACAAATCATTACAATAAAATAGTTCAAATGATAGTATTTTACTAAAATGTTTTGATATGAGTGAGCATTCATCATAAGTACTAGTTCACTTTTTCATGCACTACCTACGACGTTCACAGCGAACGGCATATCATACCACATCGTTTACATTTTTATGAAAATCGGTTCAATATTTCGATACAATAATCTTAAAAGGATAATCTACGAAAATAGTAATAATTTTTTTCTTCATTTTTTTGAAAGCTGTGTTATTCCCATTTAAAAGTTTGAGGCAACGTGCTAATTGATATGCATTTCCGAAATTTATAGAATTTTTTAATTTTTCCACCACTTGTATTCTAATTTACTAAGATTCCAATACGACACTAACAAGATTTTAAAAAGCTGATATAAACCAAAAACCGAAATAAAAACTTCGTATTAAAACTTTAAAGATAAAATGTTAGTACAAAAACCAATTCTTCCCTTCTTGAAAGACTCTCTCTTCGAGAGCTCTATTTTTAGATCTCATGTAATTAGTTATGTTGTTTACATTTCATTCTGTTGGTATTATGACTCGAATTCACGAAAAATATAGATGTTGAAATAGAGAAGGTAGAATAAGCGTGTATAGATTTAACTTGTTTTGAGCCTGGAACTCAAGGAATAACATGAATTTGTTGGCTGTTAAACAAGGCTGTTAAAACAAAATAACATTGACAAAAGTTATTGCTATACTTAAAAAAACAATGCAGAACAATCATTAATTCATATCCACAGTTTCTTCTTTTTTTTTCGTGATAGTTTTCAGTCATTTTTTTTTCTGTTATTTGAAAATTATAGAGTAAAAATCAAATGGGGTTTTTTTTCAACAGGGTTGCCGCGGGCCTCGTAAATTTTAAAAAGTGGTAACGACAGTTAAACAAATGTCGATAATTTAATTTCTGTGTAACCACCACTAAAAAATGTTTTCAAAAGAAAGTATATACACATGAAAATTTCAACTTCAAAACCACTTAACGACAAAGCAATATGTTATATTAAGAAATATCTTTCAGCATTAACATCAATTTACTACCACTACTAAATTTTTTCAAGAACCGCAGGAGCCCTGTTCAATGATATTTGCATAGAGACTTGCCATGGATAGTTTTTTCTTTCTAATTCTTGTGATTAATACTATTTCCGAGATATATTTATTGTTACCGCATGATTTAAACCATAGGTTTGTGGATTCACGATATGTAATAATTTAATCACGAAAAGACATTGATACCAGGGCTGAAAGACCATATATATCGAGACGGAAAAGAGTAAAAACTGGTAACAAATAAAAACTGGTAACAAATAAATTTCATTTTCTAATTTTTTTTCCCCAGAATAATAAAAATCCATAACTACCAATTGTTTTTACGGATGCAATTTTTATATTGAATTGCTTCTTCGCCGTGAAAAATTTCCTTACAGTGAACAGTTATTGTTGAGAATAAATTAGCTTCTCCCGAATATTATTTAATATTGCAATAGTTCTTCTACCAGTATTTTCTCTTTTACGTCCCGCTTTCAGACCTGATTGATACTTTTTAATTCAATCTTCCTTATATTCTTTTTATTCGCCTGATAATGACATGATGATTTATATGCCTTATATTCTTTCTTTAAAATTCGCCTGAGTTTAAAAATTTTCATTGCCTAAGGATTTGCAGCTTTAAAAAAAAAAAAAAAAAAAAATATATATATATATATATATCACCTAGTACATGTAAGCTGTAATCTATTCTTACAATTATTTATCTCTCTTTCAATAAAAGATAAATCAATCTTATATTTATAGATAAGCTTTAGAAATTCCTGGGAAGAACTGCTGAAACTTTCTTAACGGACATTTCCGCTCGTTTACATCTGGTAAATCCAGAAGCATTCAAAGGAAGACAGTGATGGGCATCATTCACGAAAATTTTATTCATGACTAAATTTATTCAGAATAAATTTATTCTGAATGATTATTCATACGAAAATTTAGTCATTATTAATCATTCATTATGCAAATGTATAAAAGTTTTTGAATAATGATTGATGAATAAACTCATTAGTCATGAATAATTTTTCTGAATAAAATTTTGAATAACCAGCAGAAAATACAATCGATATGTTTTTGTTTATAACGAGATGCAAAACATCGTTTGCTCTTAAACTTCTTATTTTAGGAATTAAACTATAAAACTAAGACAAGTATGACTATTTACTTTTATGTTACTCCGCTTATGTTACTTTTATGTTTTATGTTTAAACTTACTCCTGCGTAACATACTTAGTTGTGCTAAAAAGTAGGTTTATAACAGTTTAGTTACTTAAGTTCATTTTTTAATTTTGTTCTAAAAACTATAAAACGCAATTTTTTATAGTTTTAGAAAGCAAACGATAATATTATTTTAAATTTTTAAACAAAATTTTAACTTAAAAAATTAAACGCTTTTTTGCCTTGTAACCATTTCTTAAAAGTATGCATTACGTTAGACAAAAGTAAATTTTCTCAAACATTATATAAATATACTTGAAAAGGATTAACGTTTTATTTGTAGTTGTCATAATCGTAGTCAATTAGAGTATTGCGTGCCCATTTTTGTTGACCAGTGAAATTATTCAGTTATTTTTGACTAATGAATAAAAGATACTGAATAACAAATAATGAATGATTTATTCTTTATTCAAAATATTTCTGGCTAATGAATAAATCTTTATTCATCATTCATTATTCAGATTTTGAATAATTATTCATCATTCTTTATTCATTATTCTGAATGACAAATGCCTATCTCTGAAGGAAAAGTATTAGCTTATAGCTTACATAGAGAGGTAAACTCAAGATATAAAATTGGAAGTAAGCAAAATAAGAATGCTTCATTGAGTAATGAGTAAAACAAAAGAGGGAGAGAATGCGGTATGAATAAGATCACAGATGCATTTTCTTCATTTGTCTCATTTATTGGAGCCATTCGTCTTTCTCATTAGTACCTAACTGTACAAAAGGTAACGACCTTTTCAGAAATGCTTAATGATTTATTGAAAGTATTTGTCATAAAACTTTCTTAATGGAAAATGTATCTATTTGTCTATTAGAGCCAAACAAACCATGGAAAGCGGCAATGGCTCAGGGGATAGAGCATTCGCTTTCCAATGAAGTGAACCGGGTTCGAATCCCAACAATGGCTGGTTCATACGAATTCCGCTTCCGTTTCGCATCGACCACAGTGCAGACCTGAAATATGCTTGGTGGTAGACCGATTATGGGTTAAATTACCCTGGCCGTTAGTCTAACCGTGGGAATTTTTCGTGAATTTCTACTCCGTGTAACGCAAATGCGGGTTATTTCTATCAAAAAAACCTTCACGAAAGCAAATTTCTCAAAATACTTGATCCAAGAGTTCCATCCCTTGTCTTCTGGATTGGATTCAAAATTACAAGGGTACAGAGTTGAACATTAACTGTTGTAAACCCAAAATATTGGGTCAGTTGTTCAACGACGGTTAAAAAATAAAATAAAGCAAACCATGGACAAATGAGAAAGACATGGATGAAATTTATTTAGATCTTGGCATTTCTCATGATGACTGTTAAATGGGGGATGTTGTTTTTAAAAACCCAATCAGGGTAGATAAAGTGGAAAATCAAATCTCTCGACTAAGTGGAACGGAAAAGTAATATCTCAGTCATAAAATAAAATTAGAAAGATAAATTCGATACGCCAGCACAGTGGAAAAAAAACAGTTAACAATTTTGCAAAAATATCCTGAACTCGTAAGTCATACTTTATTAACATATTTCACAATTTTTTTTCCTGAAGAATATAAGGAATATCTGGGTGATATGACCTTACTTTATGCTTTACAGAAAAATTAAACTACATTGCGCTGAGTGATTTTCATCTTCTCAGATAAGTTTGTATAAGTGGGTGTTCTAAATCTAGTTGAAAGTTATGAAAAGTATTTGAACAAACTTGCCAACTATGCTGAAAAAAAGATAAACGTATAGTGAACATAAAATTGCTTCTTGAAAATTTTCTTTCGTTTCGTTTTTCAAATGGCCTTTACTAAAAAAAACAACTCTCGTATTTTTATCTCAAGCTTTTGTTTCTAGTATTGACATTATACACTCTTTAATAGTTTGCCTAGGCATTTTCAAGCTATTTGGATAATCCGTTCTGTGTATGTCCTACCAACTCCCCTAAACATTCTTGATAAACTTAATTAGGAATATACAAGCATTAGGAGTACCAGGAGATGACCGCCGACATTATTTCTCAAATTTGTAGATATTGCTGCTTATATTTAATCATTTGGTTACAAAATTCACAAATCGCTAGTGGATGGAAGTATATGAAACATGCGAGCACTCAATTTCCAGTAGACCTTGGAAAACAGTTGGTTGGAGCACAGCTAGAATTTTACACTTTCAGCAATTAACACGTTGAATGACACATTAATTTCACATAGCTTGCCCGTCTTACCAAATAGTCAATAACTACAAACTAAATTTACTAATATTAGACAGGTTAATAATTTGGTGTAATAATTGATATGGAAATAAGCAGCAGAAATGAATGAAGTTAAAATGTATTATTATCATTTTTTAAAAATATTTTTTTTAATTGAATTTACTTGATTTTACTGCCTTTCAAATTATGCCTAATATTGTAAAAAGAACAGTGCCAATCAAAGCAAAAACTGCCCCAATCGAAAACTCTACTGTAGTGCCCTCTAATAATCCTAAGTCTTATGATGTTCGTGGAGAAGCCCTCGAGCCATTATAATCTGTAACTTTTTTTATAATGTGTAATTCTGTTTATGTGTAATTCTGTTTATGTATAATTTTTCAGATGTCTGCCTTAATGTGGGATATTGTTCAAATGGATTATAATTAAAAATTTGTTGGGGGCATAGATGTCTTCCACTTTTTCAACTTGAGGATAGCTCGGTGAGTCTATGTGTGGTTGCAGTTTCTCTGCTGTGAGCTTGGTTTATGCCAGTAGACTGCAGACGATGGCAACCGAGGCTCCTCGGCCATGGTGCTTTTTTGCTCGGTCACAGGTCCATTGATTCCTTATATGATGCTCTCAACCATGCATGATTCGGACCGTCAGCCAGCTAGTCCTCAATTGCTTGATATTATTGTGCTGCTGCATCTGTTGCAGACGCTCGGCTTCAAACGTATATGCAAGGACCTCAATTGCCACTTAATTCAATGATCAGCCCTTAAGAGGACTTTATACAAAGGAAAAAACTTTTCTTCGCAAATTCTCTTGCAGATCCATTAGTAATTTAATGTTTAAATGAAAAAGTGAGTTCAGGCAAACCTAGAGTAAGCCCTAAAGTTTCAAATCCAGAAAAGAAATTTTTTAAATAACACAATGAAAATCAATTTTGAGAGGATAACGTATGATTATGCAATAGACAAGCCCTTTTTCACTAATTTACTTTCATTTTGATTTTTTTTCAGCAATTGAAACGTCATGGCTTACTCTAGGTTTACCAAAAGTAGTTTTTTTTTCAATGTTTTAAATTTTAAATAAATTCTGGAATTTACAATAAAATGTTTCTCGCTCGGTATGGCGTCATATTAACTTTTGGAGTTTCCACTGTCTCTTTCTCTTCACAGTTAGCACAGTTTATTGCACAGTTAGCTAAAATTTAATCGTGAGGTTTTGAGTATTGGTTAATTTTAATCCAGAAATTTGGATTGGTTCGGATTAAAAAATCACGCTCTTATATATCACGCTCATATATAT
>NC_092209.1:11213363-11237617 GCF_043381705.1 Parasteatoda tepidariorum
TTTTGTACGCTTATTGAGAACTGGTATATATATATATATGCCACAAAGATAGGTTTACCACAAAGAGAATTTCAATATTTCAATGCTTTTGAAGAAAGTAAGCTTCAATATATATTTACCTCGATCAATGGATAAAAGTCATTACAAAAGATGAAATAAAAATGAAAACTGGTTTTGTAATTTTCCTTATAAAATTCAAAATGCGTCAAAATGACGCTCCCCGTAAACCTAGTGTTAATGTAAAAAATAGCAATTTGTGAAAACCGTCTTATCATTTTGAGCTTTCTTTCAAAAGGTAAGAAAACTACCCAGGAATTTGCTTGAAACCTTTTTAAATTAAGTTATTTAAACCAGTTTTTTTTAATTAGTTACCAAATTCGATTCACTACAGAGTTAAGAATTAAAAAAATTATTTTTAATAATAATTAAAAAAAATTCCAGCGCCTGATCTCTATAAAAAGTACTAGTTTAGTTACTCATATCTTGCGCAGTTTCTTAAAAAAGGACTTTTCTAAAATTTTAAGGCAAGAGTTTTGTAATTAACTCTAAATTGCTCTAAAATTTTGTTTAATTTTATTAATATTTTTTTTAAAATTATAGCAGAAAAATAATAAAAGAAATAATTTCTTATAAAAATGTATATATCTTCATAAAGATTTAATATATATACGGAAATCTTACGAAATTTTGTGTAATTATGCATATAATAACCAGATTAACTATCACAAGTTGCAAATCTATTATTACATTTTATGGCATAGAGTATTCAAAAACCTTATTTTCCGTTTGTTATTTATTGTTGGTCCCTTATTATTATATTAATTTACTGCTTTTGGAAAATACATTTGGAACACTCATTTCATATAATATGCTCTGTTAATTAACACTTGATTAACATATACAAATAAAATTAATTAAAATATAGCAAAACTATTACGTTACATGTGTTAATTAATAAGAATAATGGCAGCAAAAATACAGAAACAGTTTGTAAATAATATGTTGCGAAGGCGCATATCAAAAATCAAAAAATAAAATAGAATAATTGAGTTTGTTCGCAATACAAAAAATAATTAGGTTTACTTCATACATTCCAAACTTTATCAATGGTAGTAAGCTGTAATGAAAGTAAATAAATTTACAATGTTGGAAAATAAGTTTGTCAAAACAAGAATACTCTACCAATCTTTTGAAATGTTATCATCACAAAAACCATTTCATTGGTGAAAATATGAAATTAAGCCCGGCATTCTTAAAATATAAAAAAGTAGCTATAAAAATTTTAAATTATGTAAACAAATTTAGAATCCACGCGTTTCCCAACACCGTCGACTTAACCTCCTTTTCTGTCTAGAACCAACTTTCCGTCACCAAATGCTCACTGGCTCATCGTTGCCTGAGGAAATTAACCCTTTGCACTCGAAGTCCTTTCAACTGTTAAAAAAATGGACGCAACCACTAACATTTTCATGAAGGAAGTTTTGTAATCTTACCTTATAAAATCCGAGGATCACTGAATGCCTATGCCTATGTCACTTCTTTATCTAAGTATCGGCCCCGTAAGGGGCCCCAACTCATTCGTCTCAATGGGAAAGTTCTTAAATACTGCCTAAGCAGATCTGAGGTAGATGTTGTAAATCAGGTGGGGCAGGAGATTGTCCGTGGTTAAGGTGGGCTTGAGGGTGAGGATCCGGTGGCTAGGTCTTGAGTGTTGGAATGAGAGAAGTAAGCAGCTGGATTACTGCTTCATCTTTGATTAACTCCTGAAGTTCTTTGAAGACCTTCAGGAACCTAGTGGCGTTCGAGAGGGAGTCTTTTGGTCTGCTCTTTGAAGCTCGATGATTTCTCTTAGGCCAGGCACTACATCCTGTAAAACAGGCTGGGTGGGCGTCTTTACAGTTGGCACACGTCGCTGGGAGGGAGAGTGGCTTCGTGCAGAGATAAGTGAAGTGGGCTCCGGCACACTTCATGCAGGTAGGTTCGTTGGGGCGATCACTGAATGCTGTGGTAACTAACCATTAAGATGAAAAAAATTTCACAATTAAAGTGGTGGGTAATTTACTGGTGACTGACAGTCACCTCTCGAGTGGAAAGGGTTAAAAATTCGTCACAGATCAGATGGTTACTGCAGATCCGGTTGTTTTGGTAAAATCACAGGAGCATAAGTTATCGTTATATCTATTTGTATGTCACTTCACTTAATGAACTTTTCGCTTTCAACTTTCCGCCTCTGTTCAGCGTATAGCTCAGTTTGTTTCACCATTTCTTTCCCCTCATGAGAAATACCTGAATAGAACAATCTGTATTATATGTTAAAAGTATATTATATGTTCTTGTTTTTAACTGCTACTTCAATTATTATTTCAATTCCTTGTGGTCACTGCTAGATTTCTCTTATCAGTTTAACACGTTCACGCCGGGAAAAGTGAGAATACTGGTGCGGGAAAAGTGAGAATACTGGTGCGGGAAAAGTGAGAATACTGGTGCGGGAAAAGAGAAATTACTGGTAGAAGAACTATTTCAATATTAGGGAGGAGCTAATCTATTCTCGACAATACAATTTACTGTAAGGAAATTTATCACCATCATCAACAACATTTATCTGGGCGCCTGGGGCCGTTAGCTGCCTTTTTCCCATTCGTCTTGAATTTTGATCTTTGGGGTGGTTCTTTCTGGTAATTGGAATGCAATTGAAGTAAAAGGAAAGAAATTTATCTCGGCGGAGAAGCAATTCAATATAAAAATTGCATCCGTTAAAAACAATTGGTAGTTATGGATTTTTATTATTCCCGGAAAAAAACTGAAAACTGAAATTTATTGTTACCAGTTTTTACTCCGGTGCGCTGCCAAGATGAAAAAATCTAGCGTGACCCACCGGTGGGTCACCCCGGTGTGAACGTGTTAAGGTATGCATTAATACGGTACGCATTAGTGTTTTATTTAATATGAATACGCCCACACCATGCGCCCTTTCTCCCCCTCTCCCAAATTGCTTTCGTGGCTCTTTTCAAATTATTTTGCACGCTCATTAAGTGCTGGTATGTTTTATTCTGGCTTTATATTTTATATGTATACCAAGAGTCTTTTCGAAATTAAGCTCTAAAAACGTACAGTGTGCATATCATAAGAAATATTTGATTCATAAACATTCATTAAATTATATTGATTACGATCTTATTTATACAAAATATTAAATTCCATTGTTTGGGAGCTTAACGTTTTATTTGTTCTTACATAAACTCATAACACCTTTATTCTAACATATTCTTCGCAAAATGAATAAAACCAAAGAAAAATGTTAGGAAAAAAACCCAAACTATTCAACAAACTACTATATTTTCGTTAATAAAACGTATCATTCTATGGAGTTAATAATAAAGCATCACTGAAACTAATATCTTACTGAAAACGATTGTTGAACTTGCGTAAATTTATAATCGAATGCTTGCAAGTGACGTCATAGTAATAAACTCCTGGCATTTGTCGATGCGGAAACCAATCAGATTCATAACACACGCGTGATGTTGATAACAGGTATATCTTGCTGCAAGCGATTGTTGAACTTGTGTAAATTTATAATCGAATGCTTACAAGTGACGTCATCGTGGGAAACTCCTGGCATTTGTTGATGAGGAAACCAATCAGATTCATAACACACGCGTGATGTTGATGATAGGTATACAATTAAATCTGTTTTAAACCATGTGGTTTGATTTAAATCACATGGTCTGATTTAAATCATAAATCTGATTTAAATCATATCTGTGATCCGGTCTTATGTGATTACCACACTAAACAATTCTCTGCCCAACTGTAATTAAAACAAAAATATTGAGCTGTTTACTTGTGAATACGAACTATTCGCTTTTAACTGACTAACATTAACTGACTAACTCAGTTTGTCTCATTTTTTCGTTTCTCATGCAAGAAAGGAAGTTTTATTCAGAAAATCGTAAATATGTCCATTTCTGTGTTTAAGCTTATGATTGTTGACTAACTTTATATTTCAGTTTTCAGTAAGCTGTTGCCAACGCATAAAAGCAATTTCATCCGTTTTTTTTAGCATTTTACATGCACGCATGCATTAGTGTTCTGTATAATAAGTTCGATACAACAAATAGCTTGAATAAGAACTGATTAATGGATTATTAATTAAGATTTAATAATTGGTAAATTAATTGTTTAAAAGTGGTTCAAAGAAATAGAATTACATGGTTACCACGACATGGAAAAAATAAAGGTTTGGTAGTTAAGGTTTTTCAAAACTTCTGAATAAATTTAGCTATAATTTGAGAATTAAAAACATATCTCTGTGATATTTCTTACATATTTCATTTAAATTAAATATTTATGGATAGTTCAAATTTATCTCAGTGCTGCTAACAGTTTTAAAAAAAAATCCGGAACCCTAAATTCAACTCTTTTACTTTTGATATTTTTAAACATAATTTTTTACACTTCTACTCTACAATTTAATCTGTAGAATTTTTAATCATTCNTATATATATATATGCCACAAAGATAGGTTTACCACAAAGAGAATTTCAATATTTCAACGCTTTTGAAGAAAATAGACTACAATATATATTTACCTACCTTAATCAATGGATAAAAGTCATTACAAGAGATAAAATAAAAATGCATACTGGTTTTGTAATTTTCCTTATAAAATTCGAAATGCGTCAAAATGACGCGTCCCGTAAACCTAGTGTTAATGTAAAAAAAATGCAATTTGTGAAAACCGCCTTATCATTTTGAGCTTTCTTTTAAAAAGTAAGAAAACTACCCAGGAAATTGCTTGAAACTTTTTTAAATTTTTAAGTTATTTAAACCAGTTTTTTTTTTAATTAGTTACCAAATACGATTCACTACAGAATTAAGAATAAAATTTTTTAATTTTTCCCGTGCCTAAGGAGTATAAAAAAACTAATTTAGTGATTCATATCTTGTGCAGTTTTAAAATTCTCAAATTTTTGAATTTTTCTAAAATTTCAAAGCAAACATTTTGTAATTAACTTTAAATTGCACTAAAAATTTTGTTTAATTTCATTAAATATTTTTTTTAAAGTTATAGCAAACAAATAATAAGAAAGAAATTAGTTTCTTATAACAACGTATAGATCTCCATAAAGATTTAAGTTAGTCTTACGAAATTTTGTGTAATTTTTGCATAGATTAACTGCCACAAGTTACGCTATTATTACATTTTATGGCATAGAGAATTCAAAAACGTTATTTTCCGTTAATTTTTTATTGTTGGTCGCTTACACTTCTAAAAGCAGTAAATCTCATAGATATGAGTGTTAAATTTTTCTGGAGTATAAATTAATTCGTGAAGTATTTCTGTGGGAAATATGAAAAAATGTATTAGTGTTATTCTGTCCGTCCCCTGAATATATATACCGTCACACCTAAAAGCTTGATTTTAGTTTTTGCAGATAAAAATTATAAAGTCCACTTTTGCAATTTCTTTCAAACTGTTACTCTCGCTCATTGTTATGCTTATGGTACCGACTCTTATGTTACCTACGTTCTTATGGTACCTACGTTAATCTAACTTTTTAAATACAAGTTCTAAAAACATTTAAATTATTCATCTTGCAAAACTAATGATTTAAAAACATTTTCATTCAATTTATGTACGTTACGATTAGATTTCTGTATTAATTTACTGCTTTTAGGAAAATACATTTGGAGCACTCATTTCATATAATATACACTGTTAATAATACTTTAATAATTAATAGTACATTTCATATGATATGTATGTATCATTCCATATAATATGCAAAAAGTAGCGATGGTTAAATTTTAAATTGAAACATACGTAAACAAATTTAGAATCCACGCGTTTCCCAACACCGTCGACTTAACCTCTTTTTCTGTCTAGAACAAACTTTCCGTCACTAAATGCTCACTGGCTCATCGTTACCTGAGGAAATTAACCCTTTGCACTCGATGTCCTTTCAACTGCTAAAAAAATGGAAGCAACCACTAACATTTTGAAAAAAATTTGTAATCTTACCTTTTAAAATCCGAGGATCACTGAATGCAGTGGTAACATAAAAAAAGTGGTAATAAAAAAAAATTTCGTAATTAAAGTGGTGGGTAATTTACAGGTGACAGTGGTGACTGACAGTCACATCTCGAGTGGAAAGGGTTAAAAAATCGTCACAGATCAGATGGTTACTGCAGACTGCTAGATTTCTCTTATCAGTTTAAGGTACGCATTAATACGGTACGCATTAGTGTTTTATATAATACGAAGAATACCACACCATGCGCCCCTCCTCCCCCTCTCCCAAATTGTTCGTGGTTCCTTTCAAATTATTTTGTACGCTTATTGAGAACTGGTATGTTTTATTACTGCTTTTTATGTATTCCGAGAGTCTTTTCGAAATTAAGCTCTAAAAATATACAGTGTGCATATCATAAGAAACATTTGATTCATAAACATTCATTAAATTATATTGATTACGATCTTACTTATATAAAATATTAAATTCCACTGTTTGAGAGCTTAACATATTATTTGTTCTTTCATAAACTCATAACACCTTTATTCTAACATAATCTCCGCAAAATGAATAAAACCAAAAAAAAAAATGTTAGAAAAAAAACCAAACTATTCAACAAACTACTATATTTTCGTTAATAAAATGTATCATTCTATGGAGTTAATAATAAAGCATCACTGAAACTAATATCTTACTGAAAACGATTGTTGAACTTGCGTAAATTTATAATCAAATGCTTGCAAGTGACGTCATAGTAGTAAACTCCTGGCATTTGTCGATGCGGAAACCAATCAGATTCATAACACACGCGTGATGTTGATGACAGGTATACAATTAAATCTGTTTTAAACCACGTGGTTTGATTTAAATCACATGGTCTGATTTAAATCACAAATCTGATTTAAATCAGATCTGTGATTACCACACTAAACATTTCTCTGCTCAACTGTAATTAAAACAAAAATATTGAGCTGTTTACTTGTGAATACGAACTATTCGCTTTTACTAACATTAACTAACTAAGTTATGACTAACATTAACTGACTAACTCAGTTTGTCTCATACTTTCGTTTCTTACGCTTGAAAGGAAATTTTATTCCGAAAATCGTAAATATGTCAATTTCTGTGTTTAAGCTTATGATTGTTGACTAACTTTATATTTCAGTTTTCAGTAAGCTGTTGCCAACGCATAAAAGCAATTTCATCAGGTTTTTTTTTTTAGCATTTTACATGCACGCATGCATTGGTGTTCTGCATATTAAGTTCGATACAACAAATAGCTTGAATAAGAACTGATTAATGGATTATTAATTAAGATTTAATAATTGGTAAATTAATTGTTTAAAAGTGGTTCAAAGAAATAGAATTACATGGTTACCACGACATGGAAAAAATAAAGGTTTGGTAGTTAAGGTTTTTCAAAACTTCTGAAAAATGCGTTTTTTTAACTTTAATTTGAGAATCAAAAACATATCTCTGTGATATTTCTTACATATTTCATTTAAATTAAATATTTATGGATTGCTTAAATCTAGATTTATCTCAGTTATGCTAACAGTTTAAAAAAAAATCCGAAACTAGGGAACCCTAAATTTATGTTCAACNTCTAATAATTGATGTTTTTTGCAATCATTTTTTTCACGGGGGGGGGGGGGNGGGGGGGGGGGGCTTCGTGACTTCTTAAAAAATTTTAAAAGAGGTTCATTATATCAAAAAGGTTAAGAAACACTGCTTTAAAAAGAGGAAAAGAACAATATTTCTTTTGGGAAAAAATTTTCTTAAATGATGAGTTTCTAGAATCGCTTTCTATTTTTCACATTTAAACTGTACCTGTTGAATAAATACGACATACCTAGACACTTAATAATTGCAGATAGTTCTACAACAATGGAGTTTTGCAAAATTGTTCTTCAAAATTTAAAAACTTATCTTTAATATATAATGGAAGAAAATGAGAAACATGACTTCCAAGGTTTGATGAATTTTTTACTATAGTTTTTAAATCTGCCAAGTAAGCCAATTTAGATAAATTACTGAAATAGACATTGTATCATCTAAGAATCTTTGCATTACAAACATGCAGAATCTTTGTAAAAATGCAAAAGAATTAGGAATATCAAGTACTACGAGTAGCAAGTTAACATTTAAATGAGATTAAAAATTAATAGTTAACATTTAAATGAGATTAAAGATTTTTAAACATTCGTGTATATTAGGAGATCTAATTTATTCGAGGATGAAGTTGAAATACTTGCAAAAAGAATATACATTCTACCACTTGAAAAAAAAAAATTTTTTAATAATAATAATTCTTCATTTGAACTTGTCGACTTCGATAATGTTAGATAATTAGAGAGTATTAAGTAGCTTTTGTTCTTTTTCAACAAAAATATAAATTTGCGGCTAATGTGCCCAGCTTTCTTGTTTCATTATGTAAAACGATTCTATAAAGATATGTTACGAGCGGCTTTTATGAAATACCCAAGATACTAATTTTAGCTTTAAGATAGGTTTGTTAGTTCTTATTAAAAGGAGAAAAACATCACCTTGTCGTCAATTTGCTCCCTTAACAGTTTCAGATAGACGTTTGTGTTTAATAAACATAAGCAGAACCGTGGTGGCTCAGAGAATTAGCTCTCGAATCCCAATGAGATGAAGCGGGACTCAATCCCGGCGAAGGCTGGTTGATTTGAATTCCGCACCCGACTCACACCGACCACAGTGCTGATGTAAAATATCCTCAGTGGTAGATGACCCATGGGTAAAAGTCCCCTTGTCGTAAGGCTTACCGCGGGAGGTTTTCGTGGTTTTCCTCTCCATGTAAAACAAATGCGGGTTAGTTTTATCGAAAAGTCTCCATTGAGGCAAATTTCACCTAATACTTGATCCCTTGTCTTCTGGATTGGGTTCAACATCATAAGGATACGAAATTGAACATTGATAGTCGCCAACTGGAAATTCGGTCGGTTGTTCAACGACGGTTATAAAATAAAATAAACATACGATTAAGAAAATAAAAATCATACAGTACCTATTGTATAACACAAAATGAATAAAGACAAAATTTGCATTCCAACTCTTCCTTTTTGCAATTTATTTAGAAGGAGACACTTTCAAAATAGGCATTAGAATGCTCAGTTTTTGTTTGATAATTTGCTTTTGTCACTGTTTCTGGTTTAATAATTCAAAAGGTGTTATTTTTTTAAAAGATGTTTCTATATATACCACTTTAAATTAAAAATTCTTAAAATTAATGTTTGAAGCTTTCAGAAATTTGAAGAAACGGTAATAAATTATGAATTAAAACATGTATTTTTGAACACCTTATGCCTGAAAGTACTGCAGTACGCATGTAATTTGTATCGTTTACTTTGACTATTATTTGCAATAATGGGATACCTGCAAGGACTTAGTATGGTTATCTCGATCTTGATTGGTTCTTGAAACACGACATTTGTATATGTTAGCAATGTTTTTTCCATTCTATTTCGAGTATGCCAAGCCCGTCAAGATTCAATTCCCTCAAGTGACACATTCTATATTCTAAGGCAAAGATTCCAATTCCTTCACCATATATTTCGCACTAAACTTAAAGCCAGACACGAAGCCATGTTGAACATAAACAGACTATTTATAAATCGAAGTTGCCAGGTGCACGAAACAAAAACATATCATGGTCATAATAAAATACGTAAACAAATAATAAATTTAAATTAAGTAAAAGACGTAGACGAAAAAGAATTACATTTCAACAAATTCGATGTGCGGTGAGGGGCTGGATTTAATTAACTTCACTTTAGTTAACATTTCAACTTATGTGGAGAAACTAAGCTCAACTTTAACACGTCATTTTTCTTATGAGCGATGTAAGATTTCAGTTTTCGTTAACTTTCTATTTTAATAAACATTTCTTAAGAAAATACATAAAAGAAAATAATTTGTAACATTCAGAGATCCTATGAGAGTTAGGCACGCCTCTCTTGGCGATATGATGTAGAATTGGATCATCCGAGAAGTGTAGATCTACTTCTGAACGTTTTCTCGCTAGAAATCAATTTTTATCTTATTTGATGTTTTGTCTGAATGTTATGTTTGTTTGTATTTTTGTGTGTGTTGTGGAAATGAGAAGATTTAATGAATAGTAGATTTTCAATCCTGGAACACTTATTTGCCACACATTACAACGATCCGATCAACGGATCATAGGTTAGAGTCCCCTTGCCGTCAGGCTGACCGTGGGAGGTCCTCGTGGTCTTCCTCTCTATGTAACGCTAATGCGGGTTAGCTCCATCAGAAAAGTCCTCCACGAAGGCAAATTTGTCCCAATACTCGATCCAGGAGTTCCCTTGTCCTCTGGATTGGGTTCAAAATTACAAGGCTACGGAGTTGAACATTAGTAGTTGTAAACCCATAAAATTGGGTAGGCTGCTCAACAGCGGTTATAAGTAGAAAAAAAACTAAAAACGATCTGCTGGCGCTGACGTCATAGTTCACATGTGTGTGTATCCGCGGTCTTCTTGAAGTGCAAATACTCAATTGCGTAAAATTTCGTAAACTCAACTTACATTTTATGGAAATATGGACATTTTTATGAAAAATATTGTCTCATGTTTTATATTGTCTCATGCACCCCCTAATGTCTCATGCACCTTGCAATAACTTTAAAAATAATCAATAAAATTAAATAAGTTTTCGAAGCAGTTTTTTATTCATTACAAATTTATTATTTTAAAATTTGGAAAAAAATGATAAAAATTGAGCAACATATGAGCATTTAAAGTAGTTCTTTCAAACTGTGCATACGCGATTTTTTTCCGTATAATTTTGTAGTGAATTGTATTTGTTAACAAATCGAAAAAAGTCGATATGAATATCTTGAAAAATTAAAAAGTTTCTGGAAACTTCTTGTGTAGTTTTTGAAATTCTTGATAGTTCTAAATTATAAGGGAATTTCCACAAATTTAATTTTTATCATGAGGCAGAATTTAATAACAGATGATAGTACCTTACAATAATCGTCAGTACACCAAATTGTGATGGTACAAGGAAAAAAACAAAGCATGTGAAAAAGAGAACCTATTTTAATGGGATATGATTCATCATATGATTCATCATGCTGGTGTAATTTTTAATAAATCTTATCTAATGGAACATAATGATATTTGTGGAAAATTTCTTATCATTTAGAGCTTTCTGTTAAAAAAAAGTACTTAAAAAAATTACTAAAATCTTTATAAATTTTCAAGATATTCAAATAGGATTGTTTTTCATTACTTACCAAAAACGAATCTCAACAAAATCATGACAAGAAATTAGTAAATGTTTGCTCTCATGCGCAATATGAAAGAACTCATATGAATGCTCAAACCTTTATAGTAAATTTTAACGATTTTTTTTTAAGTTTTAAAATTAGGATTTTGTTATTAACTAAACATTGCTACAAAATTTTGCTTTTTCATTAAATATTTTTAAAATTATTGCAAAATAACGTAACCCTTATGAAAAAATCGAGGTATAAATGAGGTATAAACGAAGTATATTTTAAAGGTATAAAGGAGGTTGTTGTTTAAATACGTCGTAAAGGTTGAAAAGGGTGCAAATGAATANTTCAAAATGTTTTCGACTAATATTAAATAAAATAAAAAATATAATAAATATTCACTGAAAATTATTTTTGCATGGAATTATCTTTGGCTAACTGAATTTTATAATTCGCTTCAAACTTTCTCAAGATATGGGGAAATCAATCAAAAAGTAAATTAAGATTAAGGGGTTCAAACTTTAGAGCGCTCTCGTGACTAAACTATTGGATCAAACTACTTAACCCTTTATTTTGAGATCACAAATCCAAATTAGTTGAAAAAAGGTATGTATATTCAGAGAAAGTATGTTTTTGCATCTGATTTCTTAACTTAAAATATCGTCTACACTAATTAATCAGCATATTTGAGGTCACTCACTAAAACCTTCAAGATTGAGTTCCAGAACGTGAAAATCCGATCATTAGATCAAAAGCTATTCCGGGTGGTCAGTTTTTTTTTATTTTGCTCACTCTATACAAAGTAACAATTAAAACTTTGCCATGGATAATGTTTTTACAATCGGCAATTAAATAACCTTCAAATTCGAATAAAACAATACTTGAATTCAAATTTTATTACCTTGTTTCCTTAATTATTATTTGTTTTCAAAAGCTTATATAAATTAATCTCTGCGACGTGGAGTTCCAATAATATAAGTACTTTATTGCCTAATTAAATGATCTTGAAAAGTTAATAAGTGTAATAAAAAGAAACATCAAATATAATTTGTACATAACACTTTTTCTTGTCAATATCTTATTTTAGCAAACGGTGTGTGTGTTTTCTATAAAAAGAATCACCGGTAAATGTTGAAGGAAACCACAGTAAATATGATAAAGTAAAAATAGAGAAAAGCACGTGACATGAAATAAATATCAGCAATAAAACAAACTATACTGTAAGCGGTTTATGTTTTTTTTATTTTTATTTTAGATATTGATCTCATTTTACGTTATAAAAACGGCTATAAAAGTAGCTTGGAAATCGAGACTAATAAAAAATAATATAGCTGCTACCTCTTTGCTTCAAGCAAGCTTTTGAGCCACAATTTAATCAAAAGTCGTCATATGAATTGCAGTCTTACCATGCACAAGATAAAAAACTGACCACCCTGAATTATTTTTCATTTATGATCGGATCATCACGTTCTAAGACTCAATCTTAATGGTTCCAGAGGGTGACCCCAAATGTGTTAATTTTTCGATTTTTAAATATCTGACTTTTTCATAATTCGATTTCTCAGAAGCTACTTCAATAATTTCTCTCAAATTTTGCAATTTGTTTTTTTAAAATTACATTCTTTAAAATGATTTGAAAATTATCTACCTTACAATTCAAAATTTGCCCGACTAATATTAAATTAATCCGCCCCCCTATATTTTAGGGTCACAAATCCAAATCTATTGAAACAAAGGTATGCTTATTTAGAGAAAGTTCGTTTTTGTGTTTGAATTCCGTAACTTAAATTATTGCCTGCCCTAGTTAATTTGTATATTGAGGTCACCCTCTCAAACCTTTAAAATTGAGTCCTAGAACGAGAAGATCCTATCATCCGATAGCTAGTTATTCGGGGGGGAGGGGGCCNGGGGGGGGGGGGTCCTTTCTTTTTTGCGCATTGTACGTTCCTAATAAAGCTACAGACTTGATATTTTTAAAACTTGAAGTGGTTGATCGAAAATCACTTAGTTTACGAAATTAAAATTGCAATAATTTAATTTTTACTTCATTACCTATGAAATGATTAAACTCATTAAATGATTAAATCCATTAAAGCCCAGTCATAAAAAGTGGTTTATATATGTAAAGCATTTATTTGAAAAAGTACATCATCGGTTTGCTTTTTATTTTGGACATGGCTCTAAATGCACTAAGAAATCGAATAATGCGAAAGTTACTTCTTACTTTTCTCGGTTGGTTCTATCTTAGCTTTACATCTTCGCCTGGACGTAACGAAAAGTAGTTAAATAATTAAATTTCTAAAATAAGCATTTAATACATATTTATTTAACAAGTAAAAAACAGTTGAATCACTTCACTCACCGCTTTTTCCGAGATGACAAGCACGGAAGTACACAATGTGGTAGAAAACATTTTTTGTGCGCATGCGCCAACTGCGTTTGCTGGATGCTCTGTGATAGCTTAAGTTCTCAGTCACGATGGACAATAGAGTTAGTGACAATGTAACATGTAGAATAGACACAGCTCAAAGCACATACGAAGAAGAAAAAAAAAACATAGCTTAAAATGCATAGTGTTATAAGAAACTTTGTATGACCCAAAACGCGTTTTTACGATATTCGACACAATATTGGACACATTCGTAATATAATGCCGTCCACTTTCATAAATCGCCTAGTTTCTTTATTTTTAAATTAAGTTTTTTTTTTCAAAAGACCTTATACAAGCTTATGCTGTTCTTTTCACAAACTTTAAAATTATTATAAATATATCGCTGCTTCAAAACAAAAAACGACACATCTGCAGGCGTTACACGTTTGCAGATGTGTCGTTTTAGTTTTGAACCAGCGATATGTTAATAATGGAAGGAATTTCGATTTCTTAAATCGAAATCTTAACACGTTTGGATATCTGAATGCGAAGATATAGTCTGGATAAAAAATTATGCTCGTGAATTAATATACAGGGTTACGTAATGATTATGTTTAAAGAAGTACGTGAAATCTCTGGTTCATTTTTTTGAAATTTGCGTTTAACAAATTTGGATTCTTGCCTCTCAAAACAGAGGAGGGGGCGTCCCAATTTAGATAGTAAGATCCCAATAATTTTGGCAGGAAAACAATTGAAAGTTAGCACCCTTTATTGTTAATTTTGCTTTCCGGTACATTCGAAATTAATAAGGCGAATAAAAAAAATTGCTTACAGTTATAAAACTTGTTTTCAAAAAGCAATCTCATGTAAAAAAAAATTTTTTTTAATAAATAATTATTATATTTTCATTTTAATGATGCTGTAAAAAATTTTGATTTTTATCTATAGATAATTTCAACTGACAAGATTCATTATTTTAAGGGAATAGTTCGATTAGCTCTTGAGAAATGAAAATTTTAAAAAATGCAACTTCTTTGAGAAAGCAATTATATTCTGAATATTTCTATTCCATCCGTTATTCCGTTTTGATGCTCAAGAAACCCAATATTCCTACTCCGTCCGTCCTTCCGTTTCGATTATCAAGAATCCGAATATTCCTATTCCGTTTCGTTTGATCTGTCCAAATATTTCTATTCCGTTCGTCAGTCCATTTTGATGATAAAGAATTCGAATTTTCCTTTTCTGTCCTTCCGTTTTGATGATCAAGAATCTGAATATTCTTATTCCATCCTTCCGTTTCGATGATCTGGAATTCGAATATCCCTATTCCGTTCCGCTTGTTCCTTCCGAATATCACTATTCCGTCCGTATTTTCGTTTTGATGATCAAGAATCCGTTTCGATGATCTAGAATTCGAATATCCCTATTCCGTTCCGCTTGTTCCTTCCGAATATCACTATTCCGTCCGTATTTCCGTTTCGATGATCAAGAATCCGATTTCGCCAAATGAAAAGTCTGTTTATTCAGAGAAAGTAAGTTTTTTAGTCTGATTTCGTAACTCAGTATATCATTCGCTCAAATTAATTAATTTAAAGATAAACCCAGAACCATTAAAATCAAGTTCTAGTTCGTGAAAATTAATTCATTAGATCAATTGTTTTCAGAGTGCTCTCATTTTTTGCGCAACGTACACTTTTAAATATTGAAAAAATAAAAAAGCATAAATTCTTAAGAATGGTGTTTCTGATTTTAGAAACAATTGGATCAACAGTGAAAACAATTTATATACCAAGAAGGTACATATTGGTTCTCCTTGGAAGTCTTGGTATATTCAATGTTTTTGCCATGAGGACGAATCTCAGCGTGGCTATTGTGGCAATGGTCAACCAGACAACAAATGCTCATCTTCCTTCTCTGAATGCTTCTTTCAACCAAGTAGCAGAATGCCCCAACTTTATCCACGATGATACGCCAAAAAATAGTACGGTTTTTACGGTAAGTAATAAAGAAATTAAGTTACTTTTTCACCACTGTAACCATAATTTATTGTTTTCTTAAAATGATTTGTTATCAATTGTTAACCCTTTAACATTAACTTCTGCCCTCGAGTTAATTCGAGCGAGCTAAACCATCACCTCCTACATCAAGAAGCCTCCACACGGTCTCTTATGAGTAGGCCGCGCAGACTGTTTAAAAGTGAACCAGTTGTGCCCATGAATCCAAAACCTTTTATAAAAGTAATTGAGAGAAATTTATCTTATATATTTGAGAATTGAATTTGTAGTGGTTGACAAGTGAATAAGGCAAACCCATAATATTCATAAATAAAATAAATTTTTAGCCATATATTTGCTACCACTCTCTTTTTTTAACTATATTCTATATTAAATGACTCGTGCTGTAAGTGGATATCCAAACCAGTGAAGACAAGTTTATTGCCACTCCACCCTTTCAACATCTACCCATATCTATCTCGGAGCTTCGCTCCGAATTTACAAACTTTTTTCACTCAGATGAATGAGCTAAAGCCTTTTATTAGGCTGGTACTCAGATTCAAATATTAAATGGGAAAAATAGTGGATATCCTTCACAGTGGTCTGTTCAGACTACCTATACCTATTAATAACCGTGTACAATCGAGATAATTCGAGCGGCGCTGTATTTTATGGTGCTATAATTTTAATCGAGAATTTAAAATAATGTGAAAGCTAAGAAAAAAAATCGTTTTTTGATCATTCACATAGGATTGTAAGCTATAACTCTTATTTATTCAAGAATAAAATATAGCCTTTTTCCATGGAACCAAAGAGCAGTTTATCAAAATTGTCCACCAAAAGAAAAGTTGAACCAGGAGCGGCAGGTATTTTTTACATTAAAAAAGTTAATTGAATTTTTTTGGCTGGTTTTTTTCAAAAAATCTGTGAATTGTGAATCAAAATTGTGCTATGGTTAATTAATTTCGACATATGAATGAATTAAATAAAGATGATGATTATTTTATATATTTATGAATTTATTTATTTTTGAAACTGAATGAAATGCATATTTTCAAATAGATTTCAGAGTCATACTTTAGTGGTTGGACAAAGAAAAATGGAAACATTTCCAGAATTGCCAACTACTCCGCTTCTTGCAGGCCTGACAACTACTACACTTTTTGAAAAATATATTATAGAGTGGTAGACATTTAAAAGCCAAAACTTTCAATAATTTTGTTATCATTTCAAAAGCCTCGCAACAAGAAAGCCGGAATAAAGTGGCGTCGCATACAAATTTTTATGGGTGGTGGTGTGGAAAATAAGTTCAAATGAATTGAAAAAATAATACATAAATATATAAACTTAAGTACCACTAGAATAAATGTTTACAAAAAGCGTAGAAAGTTGGCAGCCCTGAAATACTTGTTGAATAAGGATAATTAAGCTTACTGTATAAAAGTGTCACCACGAGATAACTGCTGAATACTGTGCTAACAGAATAACTAACCCAGAGGGTTCTTCCTTATCTAAATTAAAATTGTGAAGATTTTCTTTCTTTATTTAACGGGCAGTTAATGTTTCAGAAGTTTTTATATGACAAAACTGTTTTCACAATTTAAAGGATCATTTATATGTTCATTATCAAGTTTTGCTTAAAGCTCTTAGAAACTATGTCATTTTTCCCCATGCAGTGTTCGGATATCACCTGCATCAGAAAGCTTTCATTACTTTCCTTTGTGTTTTTTGTTCTAGTTTTCGAATCGAATTTCTTTTCATGTGATAACATTAAATAACAATACTAGTCAAACTTCAGTTTCCATGATTAAAAGCAACTTTCAAGAATTCTCATACAAATACAAAAGAAAAAATAGTTTTTTTTTTAATGTTCCCTCACGTAAATAAACAATTAAGTAAATAATAGTTTCAATGATGAAAGCGAAAATCACCCAGGTAATACAAAAAAATGCAATATCATGCAATGAGCATTTTTTTATGGAAGATAATAATGTAGTTATGAAAAACAATTTACTTCAATAACTGATTAGAATGATTTTAAAATCCACTGCAGCAGTAAAAACACATTTATCATTTTTTTTTTCAGCACTAAAAAAATATCCTCAATCAGAAAGATTGAAAAAAACGATTAAACAATCTGGGCTCAAAAGAAAGGAATTTAAATGCTATCAATGAATTTTTTTACATATACCGAGAATATTGACAAATGCTTTAAATTCGAAGCAAAAGTTCTGAAAAAAAAGAACTGAAACTTTTGAAAAAATTTAAAACATAAAAAAACAATCCTTATTTAAAAACTGTTTTAGGGTGAACAATTCAACTGGGACACTCAAACGCAGGGGACAATTTTGTCAGCCTATTTCTATGGTTATGTGATGAGTCATGTACCTGGTGGAATATTGGCTGAAAAGTTTGGTGCCAAATGGGTATTTGGCGGAGGAGTATTGGCTACATCAGTCTTCACCCTCTTATCTCCTTTTGCTGCATATCTGGATAAATATGCTTTTGTTGCTATCCGAATTCTTCAAGGATTGGCTGATGTAAGTAGCATAATTTATATTATTTTCAAAAATAAAAATTTTTTGTAATTGATTGATAATTTAAATGATAAATCGTGATCTAAATAATAAATTATAATTTCAATAATAAATTTCAATACAAAATTCACTACCCCAAAACAGTCATAAAAAGAGTGATCCATTAATTCATAAATGATTACGACATAATATTGTGTCATGATTTGAGCAAATTGCTTGTGGCTCAAATGTTGTAAGTTTAGTTTGGAATCTTTAACAGTATAATTTTTTTTAATTGTGTTTCTAATGGTTTTTTAAGTAAAGACGAAATTTAAGCCCAATATTAAGGATTGCATTAAAGTACTAAAAAAATATTTAAGAAAAATTGCTAAGTGAGAAAATCTTTTTACAAACGAATGTACTTACCTCTTTCTGTTATATTATTAAAAAAATGTTATTGAAAATTAAAATTTAGTACATACTTCAACAAACATGAAATTATTCGAAGCCACCACTCCATGATTTCAGTGTTTGACAACCCTTTAACCTTTACGGGACGGGCGAGTCATAAATGTATTTGTACGGAACCAGAATGGAAAAAAATAAAAAGCGGTAGCTTAAATTTAGACTAGGCTTAATTTTTATAATTTAAAAGTCTTATTTTTTGCTTTCATTTTAATTCTAACATATATATCATACCTGCCACCTTTTAATCCCTTCCATTATCATTTTTCCCAGTGGTATTAAAATGGAATTAAAACTTCAATTTTAAGCAAACAAATGCGTTGTATTTGAGAAAACTTAAGTTAACAACCATGATAGTAACGCATATTAATATATGTGCTTAATTTTTATAAGAATAGTGGTGATCAAAATCATCTAAAAATTAAGTTTATAAAAGAAAAAATAGTATATACTTACTACCACTTTAAATATGAAAATAAAATCTTTCGGAATATCCGGAAGAGTTGGCAGGTATGATATAAATATATAATTTTTATTTTGTGTAAAGTAGTGATATATTAAGTAAATCAAACTATTATTATTACTCCTCTCCGTTACCACTTTTGAAAATTTACAAGATCCGTGGGAACACTGTCATATATCTATGCTTCAATTTTTTTTTATGTAGTGATAGACAAAATTTCTTTATTTCCTATTAATTAAAATGTTAATATATTATATTTGCTAAAACTTTGGAAAATATTTTTTTAATACAGCAAAAATTCCGTTGTAGTTAAAGGGTATGATTGAGTGGAATGTGTAAGCTATGCCATTTTTATTTTTTCTCAGAGGAAGTAGCTTAAAAACGATTTAATGACATGATGTTTAACACCTTATTCGTTAAAATTCATTTAATTATCCAGAACTGTATATACAAGGTGTTCCAAAACGACCGCATAAACTCTGCGCAGCTAGATTCCTCGTTGGGAGTACATAAAAACTGCCCAAAGAAGCGTTACTGTACGATCCATAGTTTGCGAGAAAAATACGAATAACAAAGTATGACGTCACTGCCGGTGCAAGAAAAGACACTTTATTGAACATATCAACAGCAGTATACTATGCGCAATTTAAAGCAGATGTTCAAAGTTTCCGCCGTGCATGTCGAGGCAGGCTTGAGCACGCCATGGAATGGTCCAATAAAGTGTTTTTTCCTTGCACTGGGAGTGACGTCATACTTTGTTTCTTGTACTTTTTTCGTAAACTATGGATCGTACAGGAACGCTTCTTTGGGCAGTTTTTATGTACTCCCAACGAGGAATCTAGCTGTGCAGAGTTTATGCGGTCGTTTTGGGACACCCTGTATAGATATAAATATTTTTTTTCGGGGGGGGGAGGAGAAAACTCGTACTATCAAGAAAAAAAGCATAATGATTATTTATGTGTTTGCAGGGAGTGACAACGCCTTCCATAACGGCAGCTATCAGCAAGTGGGCACCGAAAGTTGAGCGAAGTAGACTCTCCACTATCATCTTTACCGGTATTATGGTAGGGAACGTGGCATCCCTCTCTGTGTCAGGGTTGCTTTGCAGTACAGAATTCCTCGGAGGATGGCCTTCCGTTTTCTACTTATTTGGTAAGATTTTTGATTTTTCTCTTAACAAGTGGGGAAGAACAAAACCTGGACTAGGGTAGTCAAAAGCCATTCTATCCTAACTAACTTTCAGGAATTTTATAAGCACCGACTAATGTAAAAGCTTATGTAAAACGATTGTTTAATTAAAAATAATAGCTGTTGTCCCGACTTAGGCGTTCACAGTTTAGACGGCGAAGGAAAATTGTTTCACTTCAGGTGGTTGAGTTCGAGATGGTAATTTCATATTTGGTGGCACTAACCCAGACCTACCAACTCTACTGGATATTCCCGAAGATTTTATTTTTATATTTAAAGTGGTAGTAAATATATACTATTTTTTCTTTCATAAGCTTAATTTTCAAATGATTTTGATCACCACTATTCTTACAAAAATTAAGCACATATACTAATATGTGTTACTATCATGGTTGTCAACTTAAGGTTACTCAAATACAACTTATTTGTTTGCTTAAAATTGAAGTTTTAATTCCATTTTAATACCACTGGGAAAAATGATAATGGAAAGGATTAAAAGTTGGCAGGTATGCAAACCCGTTTGAATCCAAAACAATTTTAAAAAATCTAACTGACAGAGAAAAAATAAAACAATTTGACTTATAATTTCTCCAACTAATCCTAACAGAGAAATAGAAAATATTTTTTTTTTTAAAAAAGGGATAATTAACAAATACACAAAGGGATATTTTGGTTTGAGACGGTAGGCACTTTATATTAGTACGTTCTAGTTCTACTAGTACTTTCTAGTCCTACAAGTACATTTTTGATCTAGTACGTTCGAACCCTACTAATACATTCGAACTAGTGTGTTCTAGCCCTACTATTACCCACAAAGTTCAAGTGATATTAGAGATGAAAAACAAAATAGCAATCTATCAAAACTTTAATATTGTGTTTTAGATATTATTTTTATTCCAGACATTGAGTGTGTGAGAAATGAGAAATTTCGTGATATTATGTATCAAACATGCATGGTTGATAATACTATATTTCAATTTAAAATGTTTCAATCACACAGCGAGTACCGATGTCACCGAGGAGCTAGACTTTTAAAGCTTTCTCAGGTAGACTTTTGAAATTTATGTTCTGCGCTTGCGCGGAGAACACAATATGCACTCACTGTGAACTCACATTAAGATAACTACACAATTTTTGAAAGAAAAATAGAATTTCGAGGATAATATTTCTGATCAGTTATTAATATATTTTCCAATATTTATTGAAATTAAAAGACTAATATTTGAAGCACGTAGTTGTCAATAATATATTTTTTGCTTATTTTCAAATCTTTCGTTTTGGCTTTAGGTGCACTAGGCGTTATCTGGTTCTTCTTTTGGTGCTTCTTCATATATGAAACTCCTTCAAATCATCCAACAATTTCAAAAGAGGAATTTTTATACATCGAACAAAATAAAGACAAAGAATCCGAAGAGGTTAGTTGAAACCAGTTTTCACTGTATGTCAGAAATTAGTTTTTCTGTATGGTAAAAAAATTTTTTTATTTAAAATTAAGAATATTTTTTTGCAGATTTATAAATTTGAGTGAAACACATTACAGATCTTTATTTTCTTTGAAAAGCACTTAATGTAGTACTTGAAATTCATTCAACTTTCTATTAGTGATTCTCGAAACATATTTTTTTTCTTCAAATAAATGGAGGCAAACAAATCTCATTGTTTATGACTAACCGAAAATTAGTAATTTGGGAAAATTGTTTAATCCCTTCACGAAACAAATAAAAACTTATTTAATATACATAATTTCGTGAAAAAAAATTATTTTAAATAAAATACTTTACATCAAGAATGATATAACAAGTCATAATTTCTTCTATCTCTTTAAAAGTTAAATATTTCGGGAAAACCAGTATACTTTGCGACTATGAAATAAGGGAACGAAAAATGAGTCAAAAATACTTTACATTGTATAAATATTCCAAAAGCACATCTTAGCTGTTATAGATTACAATTTTAGCAATGTTAGACAATTTTTTTTTTTCAAAGTTTGCGCTATCTTGTCACATTATTAACACGTTGAATGCCAAAGGGGTCACCGGTGACCCGCACTGAGTTTGTTCGTAGCTCCACGGGGGTCACCAGTGACCGGCGAAGCCAAGATAAATAAAAACACATAATTCGTGTAAATTTTTAATGCTTTTAATTTTTTTATATTATTATCGTTACTAAAATGGTTTGAAGAGATTAATGCAATATAGAACACACAAAAATTGTTTTATTCATATACAAAGAGATGCCAACTTGATCCGAACAGCGAATAAATATTTTCAAGTGGTAGTTTATAAATTGTGATTCTTGGTTTAATAAATTCAATTTAGAATATTTTTATCCTCCACTATTTCTAAACAATTTGTAGGCTAATATGATTCGCCACATGTGCCAGAATTGACTTACTAAAACCGTTATGAAAAACTAGCAAAATCTGTCTATAATTTGCAAATTTAGTTCGTTGTCATTTACCGTTTAGCCTGACGGGCAAGCTGTGTTAATCACTAAAAGTATATTTTGTTTTTACGTGCGTTAGTTTTACGAGCAATAAAAACTTTTCTGTTTTATAGAGACATGTGGTTCCATGGAAAGATATATTTACGTCCGTTCCCGTATGGGCTCTTATGATTGCACAATTCGGTCAAGGATTTGGTTTCCTGATTTTGCTGACAGAATTACCCACATACTTAAGTACTGCTCTTCACTTCGATCTAGCATCCGTAAGTATTTAAAAGACTCACAGCATGATATGATTTGGTATAATAAGACCATAAAATTGGTCAAAATTCTGCAAATGAAAAAATTAAAATTTTTCATTCAGTTTGAAACAGACAATTGAAGAACAGGGGGGAGGAAAGGTTTGTGGCCGGATACGGAGGAGAAAAACGAGGAAAGGAATAGTTGTTTTTGCCCAGTATGGTCTATCTTCACTGTGTAATGACTTTCGTGCAGAACCAACTTTTCAAGTTTTTGATTTGACAAAACTTACCAATCTATAAAATGCTACAGGTGGCAATCAAATTGCTAATTTTTTTTTTGACAAAAAGGACATACACCGTTCTTTTCCTTGCTCTTCAATTGTTTTAACATTAAAACATATTTCTGAATATAATGAACATTAACATATTTCTGAATATAAGCCGATATTTTTTAGAAAACTTTCGAATACTAAAGTTAAAGGGATTAACTTATAATCAGATCCACTAACTTTGATAAATTTCAGGAAGACATCACCAAATTAAATACTACTTTTTTCATCACATTTGTAACGTATCATTGGAGAATACGAATAATCTCCAATGATTAGGCGAAATTACCGCATTAATCACATTTACCGTAACATACATATAATCATTAAATTTGATTAAAGTCCTATAAATACAAAATTATTTAATTCTTTTCATTAATAACGCATAATAAAAGAAGGTATATAAAAAAAACTTCCTTTTAAGTATCTATATAAATATATTTATACACCTATATATATTTAGGCAATATTTATTGTTACGTTCGTTTATTATTATTAATCATGCGTTTTCATTTCATGGTGAATAATGTTGAGATGTTTTCTTTCGTATAGAATGGATTCATTTCAGCGATGGCTTACGTATTCCAAGCTGTCGTTGCTTGCGTTTCATCACTTGTTGCCGATAAGTTGAGAGAATCGGAGAAAATGTCCGTAACTGCAATTCGAAAGTTATTCAACTCAATCGGTAAGATATTATAATTATTACTAGAATTCAAAATTGGAATATCTACATTCCTGAATACTATTTACTAATATTCAGGAATGCATAGATACCAATTTGTTCCAGATAGCCGGTAAATATTTTCGAGCGGTAGTGCTTTAATGTATGATTCCTGTTTAAGTAAATTCGATTCAAAGGATTTTTACTAGATACTGCTTTTAAATAATTCAAAGGCTTATGTAAGCGCCATTTTGTTACAGCAAAGCCGTGCTGAGCCCTTTAAAAAGTTGGCAATATATATAT
>NC_092209.1:11237624-11239825 GCF_043381705.1 Parasteatoda tepidariorum
TTTATTATTTATATATATATATATATATATACCGTGAATGACCAAAATCAAGAGAATGTCGACTTTCACCGGTGAATGTCAAGAATCACTGAGTCGCTTTGGTGAATGTCCGAAATATTTGTTATATCCGATTTGATATTAATTTATTCGCTGATATTATTATATTTATTCGATATTTTAATATCTGCTGAGGATAGATTAGGAGAAACATCAGTTCTCGGAGTACTGGTTAATTGCAAACTGGGCAAAAGTGGCACTTGACCTTAAAAAAAACATTGATGTAGGGCATACCAGGCAAATGTATACCAGTAAAGGGCACTGAACTTTAAAAAAACATTGATGTTGGGCATACAGGGCAGTGGCACTTAACTAGATATATTTCGGACATTTACCAAAACGACTATGGTCGTTCACAGTTCATTTCTTTTCATATATATATACATATATATATATATATATATACATATATTATAAAACCTGAGCTATATTGCTGTGTAGAAACTTAATCTTTATTTATATTACTGTATTCATTAATTTTTTAACCAGTCGAGATATTTTATTTATTTATTATGAAAAAGTGACTACCTTTTATATCCTATTTCCTACAGTTACGATACGGTAGGAAAAATATCAGTGCAACGAATAACTAGCAGTGATCTTTAACTCTACAAAATATCTAGTTTAATATATTCTGAGCAAGTGTATGCTAGGAAATGGCTCTAAGCAAAAGGAATACATCAGTGTAGAAAATATTGAGCGAGCATATAAAGCAACTATTTAAGGATAATCGGGCAAGTGAATACTTAACAATATAGTTAATGTATACTTTTATCACATTTACAAAATGAATTTGGTTTTTCAATTAAAAACTAGAAAAACCTTTATAATAACCCTGCAGGGTCATCTCCTGTCCAACACTTGCCTAAAACCCTCATTTTCTTAAAGGAAAGAGCCATTTCTCTGTATTCTCTATACTGGTGTTACTTTAAGGAGCAGTACCTTTACCCTGAAAGCACTTGCATCGTATTTCCTACATTAATATTTTGAGATTTAGTGTCATTATCTCATCGACAGGCATTTTTTCTAATATATCCCTAGTGAGTAATTCGTACCTCTCCCAAGGCTTAAAAACAATACAATAAACTTTTTTTCTGAAATTGTAAAGAAATCTGTCTTCCCTGCTTATTTTGCTAAAATTTATGGTAAAATTGTTTTCTATATGTATATATAGGTACTGAGTGGCCAAATTATTATGTCCACCCCCTCAATACCACCTTTAGCCCGTAATACAGCTCGAATTCCTCTTGACATAGATTCTATGAGATGTTGGTAGATGGAAAGAAGAAGTTGTCCCCGCATACAATGAACTGCATTTGTCAGTTCCGTCAAATTGGATGCCACTGCTCTGATGCCCCATTCGATCTCATGCCACAAATTCTCAATCGGATTGATATCTGGTGATTGCGTGGGCTAACGAAGCAATGTAAAGTTAACGTCATGTTCTTCGAACCATCTGACAATAATAATAGCTGTATGAAGGATAGCATTGTCTTGCTGAAACTTTCAATCCCCGGCTTGATGCGAAAACACTAACCTTTGTTCTACAGAAATCAAAGGAGCCATATGCAATGCCAAGAAAACATCCCCCAAACCAAAGGGTTGCCTTCATCAACCAGAAGTGTTGTGGTAATGCAGTAGGAGTCCATGTTTTCATGCTGTTTAAGCCATATCCGTTCCCTGCCATGTGCATGGTGTATTTGAAAACGCGATTCATCAGATCACATGACCCTTTTCTAGTCATCTACTGGCCAATCCTCATGCTCCTTTGCTATCTGGAAACGTCTGTTATTGTTCAAGGGTAACAGCAGAGGCTTTTGAACAGGTCGTTGGCTCCCGTAGCCTATACGGTGCAATGTGCGGCCGGATAATTTGCTCAAAAACAACATTAAAATCATTTGACGTATTGTTGCTCTTCTGTTGGACTGGAGAACTCTGGCAAGTATCCTTTCAGCTTGAGCGGTCATTAGCCTGTGACGACCACAAGCCATGCGTTGAGACCCGGTAGTCTCCTGCCTACACATATTTATAACTGCTGCTCTTGAATACTTCACAAAAGCTGCCATTTTGCTGGTACTGGTGCCGACACTTCAAGCGCCTACAATCACCCCGCATTCAAACTAAGCTAAGCCACATTTGTCTCC
>NC_092209.1:11240515-11270216 GCF_043381705.1 Parasteatoda tepidariorum
GACCCCAAAAAAAAAAAAAAAACTGATGTAGGGCATAGCAGGCAAATGTATACCAGTAAGTGGAACAAGAAAAAGTTATTTTAAAATAAAAGCTGAATAAGAAAATTTTTTCGCCTATATTATATTATGAAACCTGAGCTATATTGCTGAATAGAAACTTAATCTTTATTTATATTACTGTATTCATTAACTTTTCAACCAGTCGAGATATTTTATTTATTTATTATGAAAAAGTGACTGCCTTTTTTATTCTATTTCCTACAGTTACGATACGGTAGGGAAAATATCAGTGCAACGAATATCTTACAGTGATCTTTAACTCTGCAAAATATCTAGTTTAATATATTCTTAGCAAGTGCATACTAGGAAATGGCTCTAAACAAAAAGAATAAATACATCAGTGTAGAAAATATTGAGCGAGCATATAAAGCAACTATATAGAGATAATCGGGCAAGTGAATATTTAACAATATAGTTAATGTATACTTTTATCACATTTACAAAATGAATTTGGTTTTTTAATTAAAAACTAGAAAAACCTTTATAACAACCCCGCAGGTTCATTTTCCGTCCAACACTTGCCTAGCACCCTCATTTTCTTAAAGGAAAGCCATTTATCTATATTCTCTACACTAGTGTTATTTTAAGGACCAGTACCTTTGCCCTGAAAGCACTTGCCTAGTATTTCCTACATTACTATTTTGAGATTTAGTGTCATTATCACATCGGCAGGCGTTTTTCCTAATCTTTCCTTAGTGAGTAATTCGTGCCTCTCGCAAGGCTTAAATATAATACAACCCACTTTTTTTCTGAAATTGTAAGAAAATCTGTCTTCCCTGCTTTTTTTGTGCTAAAATTTATGGTAAAATAGTTTTCTATATGTACATATGCACTGAGTTGCCAAATTATTATGTCCACCCCCTCAATACCACCTTTAGCCCGTAATACAGCTCGAATTCTTCTTGACATAGATTCTATGAGATTTTGGTAGATGGAAAGAGGAAGTTGTCCCCGTATACGATGAACTTCATTTGTCAGCTCCGTCAAATTGGATGGCACTTGATCCTACTGTCCGATGTCCCATTCGTACTCATGCCACAAATTCTCAATTGGATTGATATCTGGTGATTGTGTGGGCATACGAAGCAATATAAAGTTAACGTCATGTTCTTCGAACCATCTGACGATAATAAGAGCTGTATGAATAAGAGCATTATCTTGCTGAAACTTTCAATCCCCGGCAGGGTCTACCATTAACATAACAGGATGTACTTGATATGCGAAAACACTTTAATACCCTTGGACATTTAGGCGTTATTCCACAGAAATCAAAGGAGCCATGCAATACCAAGAAAACATCCCCCCAACCATAGTATTGCCCTCATCAACTAGAAGTGTTGCGCAATGCAGTTGGGGTCCATGTTTTCGTGCTGTTTACGCCATATCCGATCCCTGCCATGTGCATATCGTATTTGAAAACGCAATTCATCAGACCACGTGACCGTTTTCCAGTTATCTACTGACCAATCATTATGCTCCCTTGCAGTATGGAAACATCCGCTATTGTTCAAGGCTGCCAGCAGAGGCTTTCGAACAGGTCGTCGGTTCCCGTAGCCTATACGGTGCAATGTGCTGAGTTAAATTTACTCAGAAACGTTTTCAGTTGCACCTCCATTAAGATTCCCTACTATTTGACGCTCTTCTGTTGGACTGGACAACTCTGGCAAATCTCCTTTCAGCTCGAGCGTTCATCAGCCTGTAACGACCACAAGACATACGTTGAGACCCGGTAGTCCATACACGTTTATAACTGCTGCTCTTGAACACTTCACAAAAGCTGCAGTTTTGCTGATATTGGTACCGACACTTCAAGCGCCTGCAATCACCCCGCATTCATAATAAGTTAACACTAGGTTTACGGACATTTCTTATATACCTATCCATACGAACATGCGCCAATTTGACGCTTGAACGAATACATATAGCAGTCCTCACAGAGATGCCAACTTGCTCTGGACATCAAATAGTATATATTTTAAAGTGGTAGCTTATTAATTGTTATTCTTGGTTTAATAAATTTAATTTGCTAGATATTATCCACCACTATTTCTAAATAATTCGTAGCCTTATATAATTCACCACTTTTAATAGGAACATTTATTTAGTAATTATTTGCAGTTTTCTTAAATATTTGGGCGTGTCTAGAGCAGTTGGAATCTCTGCACTTTGAAAGCAATGAAAATATGATATATATATTTATGAAATATTCTAGTATTTTATTTTTGAATACTCGAACTAAGCAACTGAAGCCTTCAAAATCTGACATCAATTGACATTCTGCGTTTGCTCTTGCTATTATTGGTTATCGGCAACAGTTATTTATCGTTTGTTTCATTTGAGATAACGGATCGAAGTATTGTCGGTACATTTCTATTTGATGTCATATTTGCATATTTACTTAAAATTTTGTCTATATTACGATCACGTCAAATTGATGTATATCCGTAGAAATAGGTATATCACAAAGAGAATTTCAACGCTTTTGAAGAAAATAGACTTCAATATATATTTACCTCGATTAATAGATAAAAGTCATTACAAAAAAAATAAAATTGCAAACGATTTTTGTAATTTTCCTTATAAAATTCGAAATGACGCGTCCCGTAAACCTAGTGTTAAGTCACATTTGTCTCCCTTATCTCCAAACTTAACACTGTGCTATTTATGGTTCACTTTCCTCTTTTGTAGCTTTCTCGCACTCTAGCGGCAACACTGTGAAGCATAGCTGATTTTGCATAAAACTGTCAAGTGGTCATAATAATTTAGGCACACAGTGGGTATATATATATACATACATATATTCAAAATATCTCCTTCATGTTTTTAGGACTTATCATGAGTTTTTTGGAAAGGACGTTTAATTATGACTCCTTATTATGAATTAAATCTCCTGAATCAATTGTTGTCACAATTTTTTAGAAATTATTTAGATGTCATTACAACGAAATGGTGATTTAAAAACGGTAACCGAATTGGTTGCAAATAGTAGAAAGTATTTGAAATATCTGACTATTTCGTATTTACCTTTTACTACAATAAAATGTTTGTTACTATATCGGAACAATCAAGAAAAGTTTTGTTTATGTTTTCTGTTGATTTTTTTTCGATAAAGCGAGTTCACATCACCTTCAATATCGCGAATATTTTTGTTAAGGTTTATTGTTCTTGAGAGCTCAACTGTTTTTGTGTGATTGTATAAATTTAACTTCTAAACATAATTAACGAGATGAGAAACAATTTTTCTTACCAGGTTTCTACGGCCCTGCTATTTGCTTGTTATGTATAACAGCATCTGGCTGTCGATTGGATATCATTGTAGTTTTTCTGGTAATTGCAATAGCTCTAGACGGTTCGGTTTATTCTGGCTTCAATGTCACCCATGTCGACATGAGTCCAGTTTTCTCAGGTAAGTTGCTTTTAGTAGCGCTTAATGTCTCTTAAGTCCCCTTAAAAGAAAATTTTTAAAAAAACTAAAGTCCTTTCTTTTAATGTCCTACCCTCCAATTATTTAAATATTTTTTTCCTTGGGCATTTTATTTTTTGCGTCGTTGAACAGCAGACCCAATTTTGGGTCTACGACTACTAATGCTCAACTCCATATCCTTGTAATTTTGAACCAATCCTGAAGACAAGGAAACTCCTGTATCAGTGCCCCCAGAGTTATTGACTTGTGAACATGGAGGACTTTGAGACTAGACAAATTTAACGTGCATCAATCACCATTTACTACACGCAAAGACTTCGGGAGGCGAGTATCGAACCCATGAACACTTGGACGTGGGCGCTGTGCCTTACCAACCAGGCTATCCTGGCCTTTTCTGAAGCATTAAACTGAATCAGAAAATTTAAAAAGAAACAGAACAACAGAAACAGAATAGAAAAGAACAGAAGTAAACCTTTTCATCGTACCTAAGTACAGTGCACAAAAAAACTAAGCACCCTGAATAACTTTCGATCTAAAGATCGAATCTTCATGTTTCATCATCACTCAATCTTAATGGTTTGAGGGGGAGTCTTCAAATATGATGACTAATAAAAGCAGAGGATATTTCAAAATACGAAATCAGTCATAAAAACGTACTTTCTCTTAAAAAAACATACTGTTTTTTCGACAGATTCGGTTAAGATCCTTACAACATAAGGAGTAGCAATCTGGAAAATATGATCCCCACAGTTCCCCATAGATCAAGAAAGCGACCCAAAATTTGGACCACTTAATGTTAATTTTACTTTTTGCTTAATTCGCCATCGTCATATTCGAGAGTTTTTTCAGAAAATTGGAAGAATTTATCACACCATTATAAAATTTGTTAATCCAGTCCTTTTAGAAACATTACCTTCCCAATTTTAATTTCACCGAATAAAATCCTTTTAAAAACTTTACCTTTCCGCTTTTAAATTCACCGATTAGAACCTTTTAGAAATTTTACCTTTCCAATTTTGAATTCACCAAATAGAGTCATTTTAGAAACATTACCATAGATGCCAACTGCTCCGCTGTTAGCAAATTGGTAGCGAATTAAATAGTAAAACGTGTAGAATGAGGATAATTACACCTACTTCTTAAAAGTGTCACTTTGATAACTGCAATATACTTTGATTTTTTGATATGCAGCTGTGGAGAGATAACTCAAAATGAACATTACTAAACTAAGTATAACTTAAATTTCGTTACCACTAGATAATACGTTTTTACGAACCAGAGCATGTTGGCATCTCTGCTACCTTTACAATTTTAAATTCACCTAATAAAGTTCTTTTAGAAACTTTACTTCCAGATATTCAGTTTTTCCTGGACGCTAGATTTTTGTCATAAAATATGTACTGAGAATACTTTAAATACAACTTTTTTACATGTTATGAAAAATTCATGGATGTATATATTTTTAACATTGATGTATGTATTGCATAATGTATTACAGGTTTTTTTGTATTGTAACTGAAATCTAATTTCACTTTTTAGGAACGTTATACGGTATTGCCAATGGATTCGGTTGCACATCTGGTTTTATAGGACCCATGATTGCTGCCATTTTCACATCTACTGGTGTAAGTATAATTAAATTACATTTTGCTAAATATCACAACTCTTATGTTGAAGAAAATAAATGTTTATGTAGAATGTTCCTAGTCTACTTTTAAATACTACATAAGTACAGAGTACTTAAAACATACATTATTCAACTCTATACTTGTTAGACCAAAAAGTTTATTAGGTTTAAAAATTAAGGCGATAAAAAGTTTATTTTAAGGAATCCCATCATTAACTTTTAGTAATATTCATACAGATTAAAATTCTCTCGATTCGGTTACCCGATTAGTACAACTTCTGACAAAATATGCTTGCTCTTGACATTGTTTCTCTTTTCGCAAATGACCGTATTTATAGTGCAACTGTCGTTGCTGTAGGCCATTAAGGCAAGGGGAGCGATTGTTCTTGTTTCCTAGCGGTGTCATCTATGGCCAAGAATTAAACTTCTGCCACACTCATACGTCACACCCACTTATAGGGAGGACCCATTCATACATCCATACATTCATCCACAGATCTTAATTTTGGCCTGAACCAGAGAACGATCAATCTCCTTTTGAGTACCCCCAGAAGTATAATTTGTCATAGGAACATGGGGGGATTTTTGATCCAACCGATTTAATGTCCACCAGTCACCATTTACTACACGGGGTGTCTTCGGCCTGCTGGGTTCAAATTACCGCTCTCACGAACGTGTGTATAGCGCCCTACCTGCCTGGCTATCCCGGCTCCCATCATAATCTGTTTTAATTACTATTAAAATATGGAATATTCAAAACATATTTTATTCTACCCTATACTTGTTAAACGAAAAATTTCATTAGGTTTAACAATCAAGGCGTTGAAAAGGTTAATTTAAGGAATTTCTCCGCTAACTTACAGTATTATCCATACAGATATAATTTCTCGTTTTTGTTGCCAGATTAGTACAACTTTTTCCATCTAAAAAAGTATGCTTGTGCTTGAATTTGTTTCTTTTTTCACTTATATCCCTATTTCTAGTGCTATTGATTGTTTTGTTAAAAACAACCTTTACAGTAATTTCGTTACTCTTTTAGTAATATGAAAAAAACTAGTTTTCTAATTTAATGACAGTTATTCGAATCTAGTGAATTTACCTATATCTATTGACAAAGAATAATATTGATCTAGACTGGAGAACAAATTTTAATTGCATTTATGCAAATACTTGATCTTAACTAATCTGGGTGCGGAAATTTCAAATCTTTTTGTTACCTATCTTAAGATCTCTATTCGGTATCTTAAGATCTTTTTGTTACATATTGTAAGATCTTTATCATGTATCCTAAGATCTTTATATCTTTTTGTTACATATTGTAAGATCTTTATCATATATCTTAAGATCTTTAGATCTTTTTGTTACATATTGTAAGATCTTTATCCGGTATCTTAAGATCTTTAGATCTTTTTATTCCCTCTCTTAGGATTTTTTGTTACCAATTATGGATTCAGATTGTCTCTACGGCTTTGCATTATTCGTCATGAAATTCTCACCAGCATTAACTTATATAAGCTGTTTCTGTTTTAAATTTCTTAAAATTGTGCGAACCCTGCTTTTATTGCTTCATTGAATCACACTTTTATGCCATTCGTTTGTAAATTTTTAAATTGTTCCACACTTATTCTGCTTTAATCATGTGAATTTCTAATAAAATGTTGTATTTCAGCCCAGTCTCTCTAATTGGAGCAACGTATTCTACATGACAGCGGGAGTGTACATATTCTGTGCGACAGTTTTTTTACTGTTTGGATCTGCAGAACTACAATCGTGGGGAACGAAGAAAATCGAGCTGGAGGAAGAATACAGTTTGGAAAACATTGTCATAAACACAAAAGTGAAGAGTGAATCAGAATTAATTCTCACAGTAAACACCGAAGACTTTAGGACTCCATTGTGATTCTTTGTGTCGTTAAATGTTTGACATTTATTCGCTTATACTGCAAAATATTCAGGAAACTTTTGGGATAAGTATTGCAGTATGTGATCCCTACAACAGCCATTCAACTTTCATGGTAAACTTTACGGGAAAAGTAAGGTGGATTCATAAGCAACCTTCGTCATTTTCCCGACATCCTCTCGACTAACTTTCTAACATAATTAATGTAGCTTTATAAAGTTGTGATATAAAGCCGTATATAGGACTATGCAGAAGCATGTCGACAGGCGACTATGAATTCTTGCGTTGACTTGCTTTTCACTCATATTTCTTTTTGGAAAAAAATGCCGACCTTAAATTTTTACCAAATATGCTTAGAAGTTGTTTTGCAATATAATGATTTGCATAAATGAAGGTATGCAGCTGATTTTATAATTAATATGTCCGTCATCAAAATTTAATGTTCATTCACAATATTTTTTTTATCCTCGCACAAATGCATACTAGAGAACAAAAAAAAAGATTATGAATTGCTAAATCACTTTACTCATGCTATTAGTTATTAGCTGGGATTAAAATTCTGCCAAACATATTTTTGCTCTACTGTGACGATAATATTCTAATACAATAGGAATGCCAATTGCTTCGCTTGTAGTAAAAAAAAATTTATTAAGTGGTATACAGATAAAGAAGTTTTTTGTTCAAAGGCTCCATCGTAATACGAAATTATACTTTTTTGCGAAAAATATGCTATTTTTATGATTGCTGTGAGTTTCTAACTGTTATTCATGTTTGTTAGGTCAAGTTTAGCCTATCGCTGTCTATGCCTATTTTGAAAATGGTGCAAAACTTCACTGTGGAGAAAAGCTACAGTTTTATGAAAATGAAAATCGTTTGTGGTCTCATTTTTCAATATTTAACAACTTACTCCAACGCTGCATTACTTGAGCTCATAAAAATTTACAAAAACTGTAAATAAGGCAGTTATTTTTGGTAATTTTCGTCTAAGTGGGAAAATGTCGCCAAATTGACGATTTTTAAAAAAAATATTTAATAAATTTTAAAAAAGTAAAATTATTTGTTCATTCTAAAGTTCAGATAACGGTTAGTTGATATGTATTGTGTAATATCATCGCATTGCTTCAAGAGTTAGGTACTTAAACTACGGCCTTTTTATTTTTCTTGGCGGCAGAGCTTCGAAAATCGCGTTAAAATGTTCATTAACAGTTTATTTAAAGATAATTTGGGAGAATTAAGAGATAGTTCGACGAGATAACTAGCATATAAGGCCACCCTGATAGATGTTGAAAAATTTCTTTCGACGATGTTGCTTTCACTGATGTGATGAAAATACTGGAGATGTTTAGAACAAATCGTTAATTATGCGTAGATGGCTAGTTATAAAAGATAAATACCACTATATTCTCAACTTTAATTGCAAGAAGAGTTTCAAAGTATTTTTGTTCTTACCAGCTAGGCAACCTCGATATCAGAAAAAAGTCTCTTTTTGTTGTTCAAGTGTCCTGGTAAGCTGTGATGGTTATGAGATAGATTATACACCGAAGAGCCATTACATTATGACCACCCTCCATCTATAGCAATGGGCTCTCCCATGTTTCATGGTTTCTCGCTCAGGAACAATGTTTTTATGAGGCTCATTAGAACCCATAATCCTCATAGAGCAATCCCTGACATCTGTAAGCTACTTGATCATAGTTGCAGACCAGGTTCACCCATTCATGGCAACAGTTTTTCCTGCAGGGGATGGTGTTTACCAACAGGATAATGCACCATGCCATTAAGGTCGAATCGTCATGGATTGTTTCGAGGAACAATCCAGTGACTTTCAAGTCATGTCTTGGCCCCCAAATTCACCTGACCTTAATCCAATAGAGAATTTGTGGTCCTACTTGGAAAACCAAATTCGTGCTGCCACGCTACCCTCTCGCAATGTGAGGGGATTGCAGGACCAGTTGGTGAGCGCTTGGTACCAGATACCTCAGACTACCTGTCAGCACCTTCTGGAATCAATGCCACGGCGGGTCCTAGCAGTTTTAAAGGCTAAAGGTGATCCTACATGTTATTGGCAGGGTGGTCATAATGTAATGGCTCTTCGGTGTATTTTATCCTAGAGTTGACATATCTTTGATTTTAAAAAATAAAATTTTCGAAACTAAATACCGTAACATTAACCTTTATCACTCCAAGTAATTTATCAAGCTGTTTGAACTTATGTAAACACAAAATTATCTAGCATTTGCGGTGAAATATTTTATATAATTTTAAAAATTCATTAAATAATGTGGTAACTAATTATTAAAATAAAAAAATTTATATAAGTTAACCCCTTGGGGACGGGTGATTCAGAAAAGCATTCGTTCAAAATCAGAATCAAGTTGTAATTAAATAAAAAACGGTTACTTAAATGCAGTCGTTGCTAATTTGACAGACTTACGTTGCTTTTACTTTAATTATTGTTAGTTTAATCATATATATAATCAATGTTAATTCAAAGTATAACTAAATAGTTTTATTTTGAACAAAGTAATGGTGAATTAAATAAATCAAACAATTATAACTCCGCCCACAAATAAACTGCTAAAGAACTACTTTGATTACCAGTTATATCTTTTTACCCTGATTGATACGGTTTTATGCTGTCACGTATTTGTGACAGTCGGCGCGAAAGGGTTAAAGAGGAGTGTCTTTTGATGTCAATGTAAAAGTTCAAAACATACTTAAAGTTTAAGCGAGCTAAATGGAAACTTTGCTTTTTAACTGTCTGAAATTATTACTTCTGACTTACCTATATTTCTATTATAGTGTAGCGAATAATAGAAATTGTTTACTTTGCTTAAGCATAAATGTCCTACCACTTTCTTTTACTATCTAGTGTTCTGGTTTGCATAAACTATTACATTTATGCCTGAGTCACAGGCACAAATCTCCTACCACTTTCTTTTAGCATGCACTGTTCTAGTTTTCATTAAAAAGTCACATTTATATGTACAGGTGGTTATCAAAATAATGGAAACACCCTAGATTTTTAAGGCTTGGGAATAGCTGTTCTGCCGTAAATGTTCTCTTTATGAAGGTATCTCCTAACTGTAATTGTTGACACTGGAGAATCCAGATGCTGATTGAGCTCTGCGGTCACTTTGGCTGCAGTTGTTTTCTTTTTAGACATTACAATCCGCTTCAATACCCGTCGGTCTCTTTCACTCAGCTTCTCCTTCCGTCCACTATTTTGCTTTGCTGAGCTTGTCTTTCAGCGCTGTGTGTATGCTGTCAAGTTTTTTGANCGAGGAACATTCCAGTGACTTTCAAGTCATGTCTTGGCCCCCAAATTCACCTGACCTTAATCCAATAGAGAATTTGTGGTCCTACTTGGAAAACCAAATTCGTGCTGTCACGCTACCCCCTCGCAATGTGAGGGAATTGCAAGACCAGTTGGTAAGCGCTTTGTTCCAGATACCTCTGATTACCTGTCAGCACCTTGTGGAATCAATGCCACGGCGGGTGCTAGCAGTTTTGAGGGCTAAAGGTGATCCTACATGTTATTAGCAGGGTGGTCATAATGTAATGGCACTTCGGTGTATTTTCTCCTGGAGTTGACATATCTTTGATTTAAAAAAATAAAACTTTTGAAACTAAATACCGTAACATTAATCTTTAGCACTCCAAGTAATTTATTAAGCTTTTTGAACTTACGTAAACACAGAATTTTCTGACATGAGCAATTTTCCGGCAATATTTTATATAATTTTAAAAATTCATTAAATAATGTGGTAACTAATTATTAAAATAAAAAAAACTATATAAGTTTAAGAGGAGTGTCTTTTGATGTCAGTGTAAAAGTTCAAAACATACTTAAAGTTTAAACGAGCTAAATGGAAACTTTGCTTTCTAACTGTCTGAAATTATTACTACTGACTTACCTATATTTCTATTATAGTGTAGCGAATAATAGAGCTATATAGTGTAGCTTGCTTAAGCATAAACGTCCTACCACTTTCTTCTACTATCTAGTGCTCTGGTTTGCATAACTTATTACATTTATGCCTATGTCACAGGCACCAATGTCCTACCACTTTCTTTTAGTATGCACTGTTCTAGTTTTCATTAAAAAGTCACATTTATATGTAAGTCGATAAAGCAGAAATGTCATACCAATTTCTTTTACTAAGCAGTGTTATGGTTTCCATAAAATGTTACACTTACTTTTATGTCACTTAAATACAAATGTTCTACCATTTCCTTTTACTATGTAGTTTTCTTGTTTCCATAAAATATCGCATTTACGGATTCATGATTTGCAATCTCTAGTTTAAAATAGAATTGTAATGAGTGAATAGTTGCAAATTTCTCTCGCATTTTGTGAGAGATTGTTATTTCAATTTTTTTTATATATATGTTCCTTGCTTATGTAACAATATTCAAATTTTAATACAACATTTTTGATTTCATAAATTTTTATTTTAAATGTTATTGATCATCATGACGTACGTAGAATTCAAATTATTTGACAATAATAGGTCAAATTATAAAGTGCTCGTTTCTCAAAACTCCTTCAAAATAATTAGATTATTTTGTGACATAAACTTGCAGCAAAGTTTCTGTCATGAAATAAATTTTTAGGGGTTTGTAAATTTGCCATAAAGTGATAAAAATTTTCCCCTAGATTGGTAACTAACTACATAAATAGACAATATTACAAAAATAATTATAATAATAAAAAGTTACAATTAACAGAAATTTGACGTCTATTAATAGAAATCTGACGTCTAATAAGTAATTATAAAAATAGTTATCTGAACGTAATTCTAGGGGTTGGTAAATAATGAAAATACCTACTTACTTGAACGATATGTTAATTACCTCGTGAATAACTGCGAATAATTAAGAGAAAAAAAACTTTTTTTGCGTTGTTTCTTTATTACTGTTATTATTAAATATTATGGGGCAATAATATTATCTATACATTTATATATTTATAAAATATGTATGTATTACTTTCAAAATTCTAATAAAATGCGTAAATTTACAAAACAAATGTTGTATGTAATTATTTTGATGCGATTATAAATCCTTCCTCTGTAGCCGTCTGTTAATTGTACTGTATATTCTTACATTTCATCGAATCTCATGTGTATAAAGTTCTTTTCATTTTCAATCCATTAATAATGTCTGTAATAAATAAAAATAAATTTGTTAGTTTTTCAAAATGGATTAGTTCTTTCTGGTGTATTTTCTGTACGTTTATCTTTTGCAGGATGATAATTCGAATGATATATTAATTCTGCCTACTTGGTAAGTAAACAAAGTCATGATTGCCAACTCGTTAGCCTTTTTTCTCAAAAAGTTTAAATCGAAACAAACTCCAGATACTTTCGTTTTTAAATTCTTGATGTATTTATAGACCGAACCGATGTAATGTATTCTCAGCAATATTTGCTTAACTGAAAATCTATTGCTACCACATTATATTTTAAAAAGAAATTATAATTATATTAGTTTTAATATCCATGACGCCGACAACTCAGTCAAGCCATCATTTTATTTCTACTTAGAATCATCATCCTACTATTCACCTTAAGGAACTACCTCATTGAACTTATCACATGATGAAGAGGTAAAGGGCCCTATGGCCTCAGGCACCTCGACCAGACCAGACCAACACATATATGTCTTCTGGCACAAATGGCAATTATCTTCCAAACGATTCACATAAATGAATCGATTCAGTAAATTAACGAATTTATAAATGTATTCTTTTTTTTATTTAATGTGTTAATACAATAGAGGAGTCGTTATAAGTTGAAAGTCACACAAATTACTTTAGACTGTTTTAGTTTTTGAATTTTATGTAGTTGATTTAGGTCAGCGGTTCCCAGTATTTTATGGCTACGAAATCCTAAATAATTAACCTTTTTACTGTGGAACCCCCGACTTTATAAATAAAGCTTTTTAAGGTAATAGTGAACATTATAGCCTTTTAAAGACTATTTTAGAAATATTTAATTAAAGGAATGAAGAATTTTCATCGTTTTATCATTAATATCCGAAAGTCAAATTTCCAGTTCTTGTGCTGCTATAGTCTGATAAAGTAGTAGTGATATAGTTTAGTCTGATTAAGAATTTGTTTTTAGTGTTTAAGTTGAAAATAAATAATTTGAAATAAATAAGTTCAAATAAGCCGAATTATGGTTTACTTCGAAATGAGAATTTTGAAAAACTGTTACAAACGTTGAAAATGGTTATTATGGAAACTACTTTATTAAAGTAGATAATTATTTTGATCGGAAAAGCGTGCTGAGAAATACTATTGCAATATTTTCTGAATGCCTACCCCTTTCATAATTTATTTATTATATTGTTATTAGAAATATTATATTTTTTTTCAAAAAATGCCATTTCTATTTTATTGGCATTTTCTTAGAATTAATTTCATAAAGGCAACCAAAATATAAACTATAGATTATAACGAAGACTATAGAATGTAACTATAGATTGTAACGAAACACAATCTGAGGTTTTGAAACTCTTTATTGGCTATAGAAAGTACTAACTCTCGGAGCCCCTGTAACACTTAACGGAGCCCTAGGGTTCCACGGAACAACATTTGGGAACCACTGTTTTAGACCCTTGTACTCTAGGGTTCAGAAGCTGAATGTTCTATTTGGGTGGCCATAAAAAGTACTACCTCGTGTAACCGCTGTAACTCGTTCTCTGAACCGTAGGGCTCCACGGAACACCAAATGGGAACCGTTAATCTAGCTAGACACTGGGCTCTAGAATTCAGAAACAGAATGTTCCAGTTGGGAGGTCAGCCAAATCAACACCTCCTAGAATAAGGAAGGCCTTAGCACGGATCAAATTAGTAGTCCGATGTGACGAAGTTAACTGCGCAGTTGATGAAAAATAAGAAAGATGTCATTACGTTCGGGGTACTAAGCTGCGCAGTGGTTGAAAATACGAAATATGTNATAGATTGTAACGAAATACAATCTGAGGTTTTGAAAGTCTTCAATGGCTATAGAAAGTACTAACTCTCGGAACCCCTGTAACTCTCAACAGAAGCCAAGGGTTCCACGGAACAACATTTGGGAACCACTGTTTTAGACCCTTGTACTCAAGGGTGCAGAAGCTGGATGTTCTATTTGAGTGGCTATAAAAGTACTACCTCGTGTAACCGCTGTAACTCGTTCTCTGAACCATAAGGCTCCACGGAACACCAAATGGGAACCGTTAACATTGGGCTCTAGAGTTCAGAAACAGAATGTTCCAGTTGGGAGGTCAGCCAAATGCGGCTATAAAAAGTACTAACTAGACCCCTGCAATTCTTTACGGAAACGTAGGGTTCTGTGCAACATTCTGCAATGTTGTAGAAAATTCAATTGTTCACCACGAGATTTTACGACTCGCGCTTCGACTAAAATTACAGAGAAATGAGAGAGAGATTAGGTGTTGAAAGACATAAAATCCTAACATTACTGTTGAATTTTTCTAAAAATCTGAAAAAAAAACTCAATTCTAGAGCTCGAGACAGAAAAATCCATATCCTATTTAAATTGATAGCACGGTAAAAGGTTATTATTACAATATCGTAAGCAACTAAAATTGCTTCTCTTTTATTTCTAATTGCGTCATGCATTCTTAGTTTTTTTAAGCACTTTTGCTATCCTTAGTTTAGTTTAGTTCAGTTTTATTTTTCGAGTAAATATTTTCCAAATCCAGGAAATCATTCATTTCGTTACAATTAACAAAACGTTAGCAGAAAGGTAATGTTAGCACAAAACGTGCTAGCATATCAAATCAACACACCATCATAGCTAACACAAAATCATATTTGTTATTTTCAAATACCAACTTTAGAAGAGAAAATGATTAATTATAAGCAAAAGTAGATGAGCAGAGCGGACGGGAGACATGGGCTCCGAATATGCTTAAAAGAATGTAAGTTATTTTCAATTTTTTTTCTTTAACGCGTTCACGCCGGGAAAAATGAAAATACTAGTACGGGAAAAGAGAAAATACTGGTAGAAAAACTAGATTAACTCCTAGAGGAGTTAATCTATTCTCAACAATAACAATTCACTGTATGGAAGTTTAACATGGCGGAGAAGCAATTCAATATAAAAATTGCATCCGTTAAAAACAATTGGTAGTTATGGATTTTTATTATTCCCGGAAAAAAACTAAAAAATGAAATTTATTGTTACCCGTTTTTACTCCGGTGCGCTGCCAAGATGAGACAATCTAGCGTGATCCACCGGTGGGTCACCCCGGCGTGAACGTGTTAAATATAATTTCGTACAAATTTTTTGCATATTTTTTATTTAAGAAAACCCAAAATTGAATTCACCATCGTGTTTCATGAGCCTACGTGACTCAGTGGTTAAGGCACTGAACTTTCACAGTGATATACTGTGATTCAATCCCCAGTTCTTCGCTCAGTTATATCTTCCAAGTTCTTACTATGAGCCCAGCTGTCAGTGCCAACTTGAAGCCCACTCAAAGTCAGATCGATGAATATACTCTCTCAGATTCCATTCCTTATTATTCTTATTCTCTAAATATTTGTCTATGGACCTGTTGGAAAAAGTTGACCTTTTCTATTTTTCTCTTCCTTTTAACATTCTCTAAAAACAACTCTTCTTATTTGTTTCTACATTTTTTCCTGTATTTAATTATTAAGCATTCGTCTTTAAAATTATTTATATTGGTTTCCTGTCTCTTACAATTAATAGATACTCCAACCATGACGTCATCATTAGAAGACAAGCACAACTTAGTGCTATCCTCATATTCATAATCATTACAATTATTTACATTCACCCAAGGGCCAATAGAACTGAAGGAGTGAGATGAGTGATGCCGTGGGCTGGTTTTCCCTTTTTAAGGTACCACTTTAATGTTCAGATGTCTGGGAAGATACTGTTTAGATATAATTTCTTTGCAATATGACTTGAAATGTTCATTAATGTCTTAAATGATCGAATTACTCTTATTTTCATTTTACCGCAATTTAAGTTTCTTATGAACTGTAACGGACACAAGAAAATACTTTTTTTAATTAATACTAGAACGTCTCGACTGGACCCCGAATCCTGTTTAGCTTGTTCTCCTTTTTCACGATTTTACAGGGAATTTAAAAAGTTTTTGTGACTTTTAATCGTTTTTAATGGTGATTACACAGAAAAAGATGTGTGGTTCTGTGATTAATTAAGGATACCTAGAACGTTCACTGGTGTCGTTTTGGACACCAAGGCAATTTATCGTTATAAATACCGGTCGTTCAGCAAGAGATATTTCAATAAGTAGATACCATAAATAAAATTTCCCAAAATACTATCAGACATTTGTTTGACCATGTATGCAGTGTCAATTGGCTCACAGCGAATCAATCATTCTAAAACTGTTGTGTCTGAGTGTTTAATTGCATAGCATTTGCTTATCTGCTCATAAAAATAATGAATTTGATATTCGGACCTTGTGCAGAGCAGAAGACACCCTAAAACGATGGCTCGTAGTAAAAGGTTTAAGAAACGCCGAAATTAAAGACTGTAATGCAACTAAAAATTGTGTGTCTCTTGCATGAAAATGTTGTGCGGAAAATGAACAGGGAAAATTTATTATAACTGTATCCATTGCAAATGAGGTAAGTACTAAACATCATGCGTGAAAACGATAAATAATGATTAAAAAACTTGCATTTTCACAAATTATTATTCTTATATTAATAAATAATATTGTTTAATTTTACAGAATAAAGTAATTTCCTTTTGTTGCAGTTTTTTAATGTATATAAAGAGTCATAATGTATGACAAATACATGAAATATTATAAAGTCTTTAAACTAAACCCTGTTTAAACGCAGTCCTGCAATCATTTAGTTATGATTTTATGTATTTCATATCGTGGTGTCGAAACGGTGGACGTTTAAGGTAATCTAAATCCCGGACATTCTAGTGTTAAATCGATATGAGGTCACTTATGCTTCACCAGTATGGTGAGCAGCACTAGATTATTTACAGAATAAAATATTACAATCAGTTACAGATGCCCGATGCCACGTCAGGAACCAAACTTCAAGAGATGAGATAAATCTCTTAAAAATTTCTCAATACATCGCCTCATAGAAAGCCAACATTTTTTAATAAAGTAGAAAAATATGATAAAGCAAAGCTCAGTCACATCTGTAATAAGGAATCCTTAACTGAAAATATTATTCACAGCCCATTTACAGCCTTTTTCTTATCGGATGGTTTACTATCAAAAGAGTATTGCAAATATTATAAAGATTATGACACATAAAGCCTAAAAAAGCACCAGGCATTGACAATATCAAAAATAAAATGATCAAACTGCTTCTTCCTGACAATATGACTGCTATTACCATTATTTTTAATGCCTGCCTAATTTTCAACTATTTCCCCCAAAATTAGAAAATAGCCTCAATCATTCTTTTGGCCTAAGCCAAATAAGGACTTATCCTCGCCAGGAAATTTCAGTCCCATTAGTCTCCTATGCACTCGAGGAAAAATTCTACAGCGTATTATTTACAATAGAATCAAACCCTTTCTTGACTGTTTACCAAAGGAACAATGTGGCTATAGGAAGCAGTTAGACACCACTAAGCAACTTCTTAGAATAGTTGAGTTCATTGGAAGAGGACTTCATAACAAACAAGTTACTGCTTTGCTATTGTTAGACATCAGTAAAGCATTCGATAGAGACTGGCACGATGGTGTCATCTATATGTTAATTCATCTAAATTTTCCTGTTGGTGTTATAAAGATTATTAACTCTTATCTCAAAGACAGATCCTTCCAAATCAAGTTTAACAGTCAAATGTCTACTATCCAAAAAATTAATGCCGGCGTCTCACAGGGTAGCATTTTAGGCCCTATTCTGTATATAATTTACACTCATGACTTCCCTGTGGACAGAGATGATTATACAGTCAAACCCCGCTATAGTGAACCTTCAAGGGACAGAAATTTTGGTTCACTATAACCGGGAGTTCACTATATCCGTTACTCAAGCAATTTAACTAATGGCTCCCAAAGTCCTCCCTTTTATTGCACATTATTCAAATAAATGTCTGAAAAATATTATGTAATAGCAAAAAATGTGTTATTTCTCATTACTCTCCGTCTTGCGTGCAACAAAAAATTTGTAATTTTTAGCTGATGAGCAATCCTCAACATCAGATATGGAAACACTTCTTGACTATCAGATAATTTTTCCTGAATTTCTATTATTCCGCTTTTTAAACCTGTCTAACCTGCCATTCGAGCATATAAAAGTAGTCTCATAAAATCGCTTAGCAAATTCATCGACATTTGTCCAGATACTTCGATTGGTGAACCACTTCAGTAATGCTTCTTCAACATCCTTGTGATCTGCTTTTTTCAGCCATCTAAATTTTTTTCATGAGCAGAAATTATTATTGCCTATTCTTCCATATGTTACATATGTTTTTGGATAGTTTATATTCCCTGCAAATATCAACTTGATTGCATCCATTTTCAATTTTTTCTGATTATGCCCATCATTTTATCATCAATGGAGAACGTTTTACGTTTACTGCTTGCCATAGTTAAATCTGAGACACTTGTTTGCAGGATTTTTTAAACTGAACTGAGAGTAAAAAGGAGTTGAAATGAGGGCCTTATCAACACATATTAGTGTCCCACCCTTTCACCAATAATGAATAATTACTCATTCCCTCTGACAGAAAATGCATATTGATCCCACTGACACCTTACAGGTGCATCATCTGCCTGAGTTGGAAACATCTGCTTGGTTTGCTTAGGGATGGGAAAGTGAGATAAAAAAAGAAAACAAGAAAAAATGCTTATCGCTACATTCCCCTCTATAAATCGTTTTAAAAATCGGTATATGTATTTATTTTGAAGCAAAAATTTCAAAATTATTACAAAAAAAATTAAGAAAAAAATTAGTTGAAGACAGAAAAAAGTTCATTACATCCAACTTCTTCACTTTTTTGGTTCACTATATCCATAAAAAATAACATTACACGTGTATAGCAAAGCACGGGACCGAACAATTCGCTCACTATATCCGGGAGTTCACTATAGCGGGGTTTGACTGTAATAGCATCACGGCTTTCTATGCCGATGACACTGGTATTCTTCAAAAATCAGAAAATCCAAATCTTGCTTTAACAAAAATTCAAAACTAACTTTACGATATCGAAGACTGATGTCTTGATTGGAAATTCGAACTTAATGACCGCAAGTCGCAGCTTTTGATTGAACAATAGGGTAGAAAAGCCACCTCTCCCAGTAATCAACTTGTACTATTCTACAAAACAATTCCAATCGTAAACAAAACTGTTAACCTTGGTCTAACTAACTAAAACTAAACTCAGTGGCGCGACAGCCCATTAAGAGGGCCAAGGCCGACTGTGCCCATCTCAGTTTTCTTGACCTTGGGCTCTGGGGTGCAGGAGCATATGTTCCGGTTAGGTGGTCAGCCGAACGCGGAACCCCCAGTGTTAGTTCCCAAGCATGCTTGGTACTCATTTTATCGACCCACTGAAGGGATGAAAGGCTGAGTCGGCCTTGCCCGGCCCAAGGATCGAACCAAGGACCTGTGGCACGACTGCGCGAAGCGCTACCGCTCAGCCACCGGGCGTCTAACCTTGGTCTAACAATCAACAAATAGCTCACTTGGAAGGACCACGTTTCTAACATTAAGAGCAAGGTTGCTGCTCAATCCTACTTAAAATGCACTTGTCCTGTTAAAGCAGTAGCCTTGTAACTCAATATAACAATAACTGTTCTGTGAGAAAGACAGTACCTATTTTTCTGTTTCTGTCCCGCATCCGCCAGCCTTTCTCTGTATGTTGTGGAGTTGGAGATGGTTTTACACGCGCGAAAACTATCAGTATATAACTACAGATATGTAAAAGTACCGTCGCCTATTACTATTAGCCACTGTATAATTTCAACTGTTGTGTTACTTTTACTAACATTTACTAATACACGCTTTCTTGATATTCATCATAGTTGCTATTTGAAATTCATTTTTTTCCGTTTGGTAATATTATAAGGGAAGAAAAATTATAACATGTGATCAGAAAATTTAATGTAAAGCGGTAGTTAGATTATTTTACTTCTGTGAGAAATAAAATCGTGTGTTAAATGTACAGCGCAATTTTTACTACCTTGGAAAAACTCTAATACAAATAAATACTATTTAATTCATAAAGAATATAAATATTTCAGTTTATAGATGAATATTAGTAAAACTTATTTATTGAAAAATACTTCTTTTTTATTACTTCTATTTGAAGCAGTATTTAAATAGATGTACTCGTTTATTAAAAAATTATTAAAGAATAATGTTACAATAAATTACTAATTACTAACTTTACGTGAATTTAAGCCTATTTTATATTGTAAATTTCTATTTAAATAAATCACTTAATGTTTTCCCTCATAAATTGTATTATTTGCAATAAAGTCATAAAATTATAAAAAAATTAATTTAATTTCACAAAAGTAGCATTTATAAATATATCAACTCATACGGCATTCCTTTATCACTATCTAATTTAAACCTATCCTCTCATGGTATATGCCAGAGGTGGCCAACCTGCTGCTCTTTGAAGGATTATTTGTGGCTCTCCATAAATGCTTCCGAGTTCCCTTTTCATTTTTGTACTATTATATTTTAGAAAAATTATTATCGTTCCTTAACGAATCGACAGATATCGCGGACATTCCACAATTGGCAGTTTTTATACATTTTCTTTCACCTGACTTCGTCGTTAACAAAGAATTATTAGATTTAATAGCACTTCAAGAGTCAACCCACGTTTCGATATTAAAAATGCATTAGATTCCATAATAAAAACTTTTGATATGCTTCTTATCAAACTTGTAAGCATTGCAACTGATGGAGCTCCGGCAATGCTGGGTAAAAAAAATTAGTCTTATTGGGTATTTTAAGAGATGATTCTCAAATTCCACAATTCATACCGATTCACTGCATAATTCACCGAGAACATCTCGTTACAAAATATTTAAAATATTCTGATGTTATGAAAACAGTGTTACACATTGTAAATTACATTCGCTCCAATGCAAAAAATCATCGACAATTCAAAAATTTCCTTAAAGAATTAAAGGACAAAGAACTTCCAAATGACATTAATTTCTTTTGCATTGTTAGATGGTTATCTAGCTACAATGTATTAAATTGTTTTGTAGATTTGTTTGATCCGATAACTGCAAAATGGTTCGACTATCAAGGAGCGTGGCCACCCCTGGAATAAATAATGGATATATTTAAATTTAAGCGATTAAGTATCTACCACCTTAAATAAAAATATATATAATATATATACTTTAAAATCTACGCTGAAGAATATAGAACTCAACACTTATCCAATTAACTGAAGTATTTGCTAATCATTTTCAATGGTGGTAGGTACAATGAAAATAAAAAATTCATATTAATATTTGAAGTTTGGTTGTTGATGTATATTCTACCCTGCGCAGACTACTTATAAAATGCCGTGTGAAAGCTCTCTGGTGTAGGGAGGTGATAGTTGTCCCCCTCCACACGGTTTTTTATAGGTACTCCGATCAGACCATTGTGAAGGATATCCACTTCTTTTTCTTTCTTTATTTCGCAAAAACTGGGCACCTGGCCCGCGCAGCGACCCCTATCCCATACATCATGAAATAATATTATATACATTGATTTAAAGACATTTTGATTTCCGCAACAGTATGGCAGCTATTTCTAAAAGTCAAGAGCTTTGCTTGCTGAATTAAAACATTTTGCTCTACAATCAATTTAAAGATGGTTATTATATACAGGCATGATTTCAAAATATTCATTGGTACTTATTTACAGACATAATTGGAGATATATACATTACAGGATATCCACTTCTCCGAACGAGTCATTTAATACAAAATCTAGTTAAAATAAGAAAGTGGTAGCAAATATATGATTAAATTTTTTTTAATTTATGAATATTATTGGTTTGCCTTATTCACTTGTCAACCACTACAGATTCAATTCTCAAATATATATAATAAATTTCTCTTACTTAGTTTTATAAAAGGTTTTGGGTTCCTGCGCACAACTGGAACACTTTTTAAATAGTCTGCGCGGACTACTTACAAATGACCGTGTGGAGGCTTTTTGATGTAGGAGGTGATGGCCTCGCACACAAATGCAGTGTCGTAGCTTACCGAGACGTGACTATGGCTAGTTGAAAACTTTTCCCAATATCCCGCCATGTCGATGTGAAAAACCGCCGGCACAGGCAATTTTTGGGAACCTCTTCGGTGGTTTATTACTTAAAGAGTAAGAATATTATGTAAAAGTCTCACTTTGACTGAATTCACTTATGAATAAATATGTTTTTTGATCGAGCTGATTGTTTTGCAGTTTAATTTTTTCTTAACTTAACACGTTAAGGCCGGGAAAAGTGAAAATACTGCTACGGTAAAAGAGAAAATACTGGTGGAAGAACTATTTCAATATTAGATAATATTCTGGAGGAGTTCATCTATTCTCAACAATAACAATTCACAGTAAGGAAATTTATCACGACGAAGAAGCAATTCAATATAAAAATTGCATACGTTAAAAACAATTGGTAGTTAGGGAATTTTATTTTTCCCGGAAAAAAAACAAAAAAGCGAAATTTATTTTTACCAGTTTTTACTCCGGTGTCCTGCCAAGATGAGAAAATCTAGCGTGACCCACCAGTGGGTCACCCCGACGTGAACGCGTTAAAGCCAGTAGCATATTTTCCAACTTTTTCCGATTTGTCTGAATACTTAGAATAGTAGTAAATTTTATGGTGTCATACTTTATTGATCTCACGGTCTTATTTTAATACTTATCCGTCTATTTCATAAGTATGAAGCACGAATTTTGCATTTCCTGCTTTCAAATTTGAAGTAATTTTTTTTTTTTTTATTGTTCTCGTAATTTAAGTACTTATAAAACTTTGCAACAGGCTGAATGAGATGATTCTGCCTGCCACTAGTAGCCCGCGAACAAGTTCAAGGCACCTGTGTAAAGTTACGAGTAGAAAGTAAGCGTTACGTTGAATAATATATCCAAATATATGCATAGACAGCCATAAAAGTAACGCCTATTGTTACTCTCGCCCTTCTCGGAATTTGGGTAATTTTGCAAAACGGTTCATTAGGTTGAAAAAATGTAATTTTTCTTAAAACTTTCCAATGATGATTTGAAAAGAATTGCAGATTTCTATTACATAACTCCAAGGAGGAAAGATTTTTAATAGCTTTGGACCCTTTGACATTGGCATCGTAGTAACACCGTCAATTGTTGAGTACGCGTAATTTCCGTGTATAGCCAAAACAATCAGATCTATGATTTTAGTCTTGATTTTCTAATTAATTAAGTTGCGTCTAGTCTAAATCCGTATGCGTACCTGCCAAGTTTTACACTTTTCAAATAGGTGTTTTCCCAGTGGCAGGGTAAAGTCAATGAAATTCAGATTTATGTTGGTTTTCGAAAAAATTTAGCTAGCAATTACAGACAAGACACTTACAGAAGATTAGAGAAAGACTGTTATATGGGTCTGGTTCATTTCATCGACAATAACTTTATCGACAGGCATTTCCATCGATACCAATTCATCGACAGACCATTTCATCGACTAGGTCATTTCGTCGACAGGAACATTACAACAACAGAGTCATTATATCGACAGGGTCATTTCGTCCTTAGGGTCATTTCGTCGACACGGTCATTTCATCGACAGGGTCATATCGTTGTCAAGATTATTGCGTCGACAGAGTCATTTTATCGACAGTGTTATTTCATCGATATGAACATTTCGTCGATTGTGTCATGCGTAATTTTGAAACTATTCCATAGATTTTATCTAAATATTTTCATTATTAATTAGAAAAATACTTTTATTTAATTCTTGTACTAAAGCAAAATTCCGTATTGTTGTGTATTGTTCCAATTGCAATAAAAGAAATATTTTTTTCTTTTAAAAAACTCATATCGGCCTTTACTTTAGTTGTCCATTCACTTAAATAGACGAAACTTTTGCGAGTTCTTGTTGTATTTTTGAAGTTACTTATTTCGCAGATAAATTGTTTATTTTTTAAACCGCTTGTATTTGTGTTGATTAGCATCCCAAAAGGACTTGCTATAACGACTGAAAGTGATTCGTGATATAGTAAGTGAATAGAGGGGGGAGATGAATAAGTAAAAACAAGACAATGAATAAATGAATCTAAATTAGAAAAAGTAAATTAGGGAACAATGATATAATTTCGGAACTGAAAATTATATTTCAATTTCGCCTTTCAAATAAGTTGATAGGTAGTTGAGAAGCGCTACGGTTCATGTGTCAAAATTTACTTTTCTATACCGAAATTGTAATAAATCAACGCTTGTTTTCAGGATGGGTAGGGATTGCCTTCATAACATTACTAAGCATGAGATCCGGACCGTTGTCAACGGTTGATATAGTGTGACGTCAGCAATCAAATTATTTTTGATATCAAATCAATTTTTAAAAAATTATGATATCCTTAGAATAAAAAGTAATAAAAATATATTAAAATGAAAATTTCGAAACTATTTCAGGGAGGGGGGAAGCAAAATTTCTGCTGTATAAATTTTCAATATTTTTAAATATATTTTATTAATACCATAGACTTCAGTGTAATGAAAACCAATGAAAATAATCATAGGCCTTAAATAATTATATCTGCATAAGTGAACTGATTCACATGGTATCTCGAGAGTACATTTTTAAAAAAAATTGTTTCGAAACATGTAAGGGAGTATTTACTTGAGGTTAGAGTAGACAAATGGAATATTTCTCATATTTTAACTTTCAAAAATTACCTGTTTTCAAATAAAGAAGGAAAAAAAATTTGCCTTTTTATAAGTAGTTGCAAGACAAAGCACAAAATTGTTAAACTTCAAATCGAGGAAGAAAAAAAATCTTAGTTTTTCATGGTGGAAAAGTAATTTTTTAATGCAATGGATAATGAACTAAATAATCGAACTTAGTCTTAGTTTCTTTAACACTATTAGATACTATTTCGAACACTATTTCGAAAAACTATAGGAATGCAAACATGAGGTTGAGGTATTTACCAGATATTCCGCATAGACTGCAGATCTCAAAAGTTCCCACCACAACTATCTAAACAAGCATGTTGAATGGGATAGGGGCCGCTGAGCGGCCTAGGTGCGCAGCTCAAAAATCAAGACGAGACAAGGATGTTTAAGTTCTATACACATTGTCAAAAGTGCAACAACTGTTTGGTTAAAACAACAAATTCGATTGGAAAGATCAGATCAATAAATCACAAGTACACAGTTTGTCTCAAATTGCAAATTCCAGACCTCTTGCGCGGAGCAGGAGCCCAGCTCAACAATCAATACAAGCTATTTACCGAGAAGAAGCTTGTAAACTCCTATTATATTTAAAGTACTACTTACCGGGCCAAAAATGATTAGAAACACAGGCGTAACGTTGCAAGCATATTAGGTGTTTGCTCTTCACAAAATATACTTTTTTTATGGATAGTGAATTTTTTAAATTATAAAACTAATAAATAAACGATGAATTAATTCCTTTTTATTTGTAGGATTTAAACTAGACACATTTTGTTTAACAGAAAATGAACAAAATATTAAACCCTGAATTTAAACGTAAGAATAAATAACTATTATTGCTTAAAAAAAAAGAAATGAAAAAGCTTTCAATTAACTCTCATATTCATATGTGGTGGTTATCTTAGCGTCAGCCCCGACAGGGGCTCTAACTAGTTCTCTTTCAATTAAAATTTCGACCACTTTTTGACTAGTTCAAATGCTCAAATTTTTAACTGGTTTTCTGCAGAGGATGAAAACACAATTTTCAAACACTGTCTATAAGCAGAATTTTTCGTTATTCAAAATTATGATTATTTTTGGCCTGAACAAGCCAGAAGACTCAAAACTAAAGTGTAGAAAAAATTAAAATGAAAATATATATACATTTAAAAAATCAAGTTTGTTCAGTGGACTAAAAATGGGAAAATAAATTTTTATAAATTTTCGTGTATAACAAAAACCTTTAGGGCAAAATGTCACAATAAACTTCTATCAACATTTAAAGCACCACTTGTTTCGTTTTGGTGACAAAAATTAACATTTATCTTTCTTTTTTTTAGTACGCTTATTAAACATGATGTTCAAAAACATTTCAATTTCCAATTACACTTTTGTGAAAAGAACTCTCCTTCGTGCTGTGCTTTTAAATATATACTATCATTGCAAATTTTATTACTTTGAATCAATTTTTATTCTCTAGCAAATAGAAAAGACAAACATTTTAATATTTAGGTAAAAAATAAGTTTGCTAAACTTATTTTTAATTAATCATTAATGAGAATAAAATCAGATGCATATGGACAACTCGCCTCAATGATAAAATCAATCAATTTATTTGTCAGTTAATTTATTTGTTATATCGTAATTATTTGCGTTTTTTTTCTTAATATTTTAAATCCTAAAAACCAATCAGATTTCCTCCCCTCCTTCGATTGAAACCATTTTTCACACGATCATTTCGATTGCATCGCATAACGAGAATGTAGAGTCACTTTGAATTTTTTTTTTTTTTTTACCATTAACAATGTCTATTTTATAAGGTAAAAAAAAGAAAAAAATATTATGCATTTTTGGGGAACACATAGGATAAAGCGAAACTATTAAACATCTTTATCTGACTTGAGCTTGTCAGATATGTGGCACCTCTGCATATGTTGCATTTTGTACCATGCTCCAAGCCCAATTTTTCCTATTTCCATTGTCTTGGGTCGCCTACTTCTTTTATATAGTCTGACAGTCCCTTAATGGAATTAAGGTGAAGCTCTTTAAGATATGGTTTGCCTAGGGTAGTGAGGCGCGTAAGGGAGAGGGCATCATACTCGTATAGGAAACATTAAAACGTTATAAATAATTAATTAAATAAGAAATAAAATAAACTGGAAATGCAAGAACAAGATTTTTGTTTCAAATAATATTTCATTTAAATTCCACAAGAATTGTCAGTAACTTCCCTTTTCAGCAGCATAGCTGACAAAGACATGAGAAAGAGGTTTAGAACAAAATTTTTCGTAAATAATATTTGGCAATAAGTTTTCTAAGTTGTAATTTCATTTTATTTTTCTCCACTTGCATTTTTTCAGCATTTTTATATTCCACCCCTTGCTAACTTCGCTCACCAACCCTCGTAATAGCCACTCATACATCTTAGTTTGTTTTTCCCTATATCGGTATTTCTTTAAAGAGAAAATATATAATTATGTAAATTATATGCAAGAAAATTTTGTTAATATGTCAATAGTAATAAAATAAATAATTACTTGCATATGAAAAAAATCGACTAGGCTTGAAAAAATAAATATATAAATATAGGAAATATCTAATTTTTGAAAAAACAAGAAGTAATTTTGCTAGCTAACTACGTCAAAGATTTGTGTTCTTCTGATTAAATTCTTTGTAATCACCACCATTGTTATCATTGTTACAATTTGCTAATTTTTTTTTCTTTTTTTTTTTTTTTTTTTTCTTCTTTTTTTTANGCCAAGATTTTAGACTGTATTAATGCGAATTACTCATTGTGGGGGGAACATTATATAAGAGCAATTTTCTTTTTATCGACAAAGAAATTTAGCCGCTGAAGTGGTCTCTTAAGAAAAAGACCTTGTCAATGAAATGAACTATCGACGAAGTGCTTTCACTATCTTTCAGATTTATTATATACTCTCTCTTTTTTCTTGCTAAGTTCTCCCTACATTTACTCCCTACATCAAGAATCATTCACAATAGTTGTTGCAATTGCTTTTGTGATGCCAATCTAACAATACTGCACATTAAAAATAAATATTAGAAATAAATGTGTTAAATATGACGGGAAAAAAATTATGCAAAATACTACTTAAATATGTAAAATGTAATTAGAACACCAAATGTCAAAAAGGTTTCGTTTTTGCAACGTGATGTAAAAAGAGGAGTAGGCAATTTTTAAATAAAATGCTTCTTTTCTGGAAACTTCAACATACTATAAAGATTTTGCATCAGGCTAGGTTTAAAAAATTTCAACACAAATATACTAAATTGCAAAGAAGTGCAGGGAGCATAACGTCTAATCAAAAAATATTTAAAAAATAGTTTCAAAATTACGCATAACGTTGCCTACGAAATAACTTTTTCTATAAATTGTCGACGAAAATAAGCCTGTCAACGAAAGAGCCTGTCGACTAAGCAACCCTGTTGATGAAATAACCCTGTCGGCGAAATGACCATGTCGTGGAAATGATACCGTCGATGAAATGATCCTGCGGATGAAATAGCCCATTCGTCGAAATGACTTGTCGATGAAATAACCCTGCCGACGAAATGACCTAGTCGATGAAACGGTCTGTTGATGAAGTGATTGTCGCTGTAATGAATGCGACCCTTTTATATATATATGCTTAAATTTTTCAAATGCAATTGTGGTGTAAATAATTTTAAACCATATTTATTTGATAATGAATAAAATGTGATTCTATATATTTTGCCACTACGTTAAATATGAAAATAAAATCTTCCTGTAAAACTAAAAGAATTGGCATATATACGAATATTCAGTGATGATTCGTCAGGTTCTTTTATCACATTTAAAAGATCCCCTCGTCTCGCAGCGTTTGCTTGCGCTTGAGAAAGGTGGGAGCGTTTTGTAGTTATTTACCGTTTTTTTTAAAAATTATTTTGGCGTGTTCGGAGCAGTTGGCATATCTTCAAAATGCCTATCCATGCCATTATTTTATTTCTTTTAGTTACGTCAGATCAAGTGATCCAATAAAAGTTCATCAGGGCAGGTACAGGGCAATCAAAACTATTCGAAGTCGATTTCAAGTACTTACATTTTTCAATTGACTGTTCACCTATTAAGTATAGGAACAAAGTTTATAAAAATAAATCAAAGGTCATTTAAATGCTTTCGTGGGTTTAAGGAATCGTGGGAAATTAACCCGTTTTGTCCCGAATTTATATATTGAAATGATACAAAAAGTGGTTTTATGGAAAAAGAGGTAAAATACATTATCGAAATTAATTGGTTTTTCTACAGTTAAAGCAATCAAGAAGTCTTTGATAGATCAAAAAATACTTATTCCTTATAATTCTAGATCTAATCAGAAATAACTAAATCATTGTGGTATCTGAGAATTTTTTAATTCAACCAGATAAATGAAAATACTGAAAAAAGTTTCCCACCACAATGAATGTCTTTGAAAAAAGGAACTGTCCTAACTATATGACGCTGGGCGTTAACCGGTTTACTGGAACCTGGGTCTGTCCACGAGCGATTAATCCTCACTTCGGCCGGATCACGCTATTGGTCGAAAATGACATCACTGTTTGGGGGCAGGGAGATGGTGGCTATTGGCTGGTGTTTGCATGATTTTGGCGACAAATTTCGTATTCACACATGCTCGCTTAGAATTCATTCCTTCTTTTATCTTTTACAGTTATAAAGTAACAAAAATTGAAATAAATAAAAGCTCAAATTTACTAATACATCGTAATTTAGTTGTGTTATGAATAATTTTAAAAACTTCATAATCAAGCAACATGTAAATTTAGTTTAAAGTAATGACCAAAATTCTGGGCT
>NC_092209.1:11271900-11289680 GCF_043381705.1 Parasteatoda tepidariorum
AATAAAATAGTATATATATATATAACACAACGAATGAGTTGAAAAACAAACGGGGGCTTATTTTATTAAAAATAATATTTTCCAGTCGTATCAACATTTCCAGTCGTAAATAGTAATCTATTTACGACTGGAAATGCCTATCACTAAATTATTTGTAATTCAGTTTATAAGAAATGTCTGGAAACAGAGAATTCCATTATTTTATATATTTATCGAAGAATTCATTAACTATTTTATTTATTATCTAAAATAATTAAGCATAAAAACCCTTAAATAGTAATTCATTGGTTGAAAAAAATAACATTTAATGAAAATATAAGCAACAAAATAATTTAATTTTTTTTTATTAAAGGAAAGGAATTACATTCTTATTCAGCAAGGCTTTCAGCCTAATTTTTTCAAATTGCAAAAATAACTGTATTTTAAAAGATTCAAAATATATACATAATCAATATTCGGCCTCTTTGACAAAATTAAATATGTCATAGTTTGTTTTTAGATTCGATTTGATTTATTAATTAAATTGCTAAATTTATTGAGTTTTTCACAAACAAATTATTTTAATTTTGCTAAAGCAAATCTATTTCTTCAGCTCTTAGAAAAGTTGATTCTATTATTGATTAGGCCTCTAAAAATATGCTTGTTTATTGATAATGCTTGTTTATTGATATTATATTAGACAAATCATACTTATTTATTAGCTCTAAACACTTGCGCCTTTTAAGAGGCTTTTTTTTTTTAATGATAATGAAAAATAAACTGCGACAATAATTGTAATAGGAAATTTCCTAAATGTCATCAGCATATAAAACCGCATCAATAATCATCAGATAGTTTTTATATGTTTAAACTAATGAAGTATAATGATAATCGAGAAGGGCATGAATCAAGCTTTTCTAACAAAATGTTAAACATCAAAATATTAATTTTGCTATTACTTTAAATAAAAATTTCCTGGTGCAATAGAAAAAGTTAGAAATTAGCAACTATGTTGTTTAAAACTTATACGTATATTCTTTAGAACCGCTCTTGATGTTTCATTATTATGTGTACGAATAATTTATGCGCTTATTTATGATTTGATGAAATTAAAAATTTCATTCGGCTAAATTTCCCCCCCGCCAAAAAATACAAGTTCGCTGCCCCCCTGACTTAAACCGTCACTTCCTAAATGAGAATGGATCCACACTGTTGTTTATTAGTAGACTGAGCAGTTTATTTTGAAAGTGCGAACCTACTGTGCGATTGAAACAAAATTCGATTTTAAAAGTAAATGAGAGAAATTTAATATATAGGTAAATAATTAAGACAAACTAATCATATTCATGTAATAAACAAATTCTTAGATATATAACTGCTACCACATTCTTATGTTTACTAGATTTTCCCACACACAACTTTCTTTATATTTTATTTAAACACAATAGTCTGATCGAAACATATAATATCTATTACATGAGGCTAGGCAGAGGCATCAGCAGCGTGTTTATTTTATTCACTTAAGCTAGATAAAGGCTAGTACAACCTGAATTATACTTATGGTTGAAAAACAGGTGAAAAAAGTAAGAAAAATATGTTGATTAAAAATTTTACGTCAAAGGGTTAAGCGAAACAGAAATCGCTAAATAAAAGAAAATGATGCCTTCTTGAAATGTATCCCCCCCCCCTCTTTCCAGTAAAACAGAGTAAATATTACACCGAAAATTTCCCTATCATCTCTAAATATAACAATCATATGCAATACAGTGTAGGGAACATTTCAAAAATAATATGCATTACTTTTTAAAACAATTCTTAACGAGTGTCTGTAAAATTATTCTGAAGTCGTCCTGATTTTCGAATTTTGAATAACTTCGAGCTTTAGTAGTTGATCAAATATTTCTCTGCTCCCGTTATAAACAAAATTATAGCTATGACGCTCAGTTTTCACTTAGAAATTCAAATAGAAAATAAGCGTTGTTGTTCTCATCCCTATGACCAGCAGAGCTAGATCAAGTCCATAAGCTCGTTCACTCTGAGAAAGTCAAGCACCAACAGGGGAGCTTGAACCAGGTCCTGCCTGGTAAGTCTCAGACAAGATAAAATATGGTCTGGGAAAACCTAGGCAGCAGAACACTTAGTGCAGATTTCAAAATGTTTATTACCATCGATATAAGTCATTGATGACAGATGTCCACTGAGGAAACGAGTAATGGCTGTTTGTTCTCGTCTATTGCTGCCTCGAGCCAAGGAGCCCCCTGGGCACCTACTCTGATACCATGAATGTAACGGCGGGACCGTCCAAATGGCCATATTATTTGCCTTACATTTAGAAAAATGCTTCAAGTAAGTAAGAGGAGCGACAGTCGTAATGGCCTCTTCAGCACCTGCTTTGGCCAAACTGTCAGCAATCTCATTTCCAGCTATATCGACATGTGAATTTAAATATTATTTTACCAAAGAAAATAAAAAACTGCAGTTTGAGGGTCTTACTACACCATACCTGCCAACTCTTCCGGAAGATTTTATTTTCATATTTAAAGTGGTAGCAATACTCAGGTTATTCCAATTAACTTTTTGAATTATAATGATAATTATAAATGAGTTTGACCACCACTACATATAAATAATTACAATAAATATATCAAAGCATAATAATCATTGCGCAAGCGATTTTCAATGGGATCAAAATATAAATATATTTTTGAGTCAGATTGTTTTTCGTTTATTGTTTTACAACCACTCAGAAAATCCATTATCGGAAAGAGTGAAAGTTGGCAGGTATGCTACACTCAACGAAAAGCTAAAGTTTTAAACTTTGCCTGTTAACGGAATGTCAACATATCACCTTATTCTAAATTCGATAGTTTTTAAGATTTTTGATTTAAATTAATTAACATTAATTCATTAGATATTTTCTTATAGAAAATGAATTTTTAAAAGAAGTGGTACTTAACTCAACCATTAAAATAGATTTCTCATATTTTCGTCAATGATAGATAGATCGTTGAAGAGTGATACTGGAATGACAACTTTTTTGATCTATGCACAAATCCACTGAAAGAGAGAAATTAATTAAACTAGATTATTAGAAAAAAAGCGGTAGCTTGGGTTAGGACGTGGATAATTTGCTTTTATTTTAAGTCTTAAGCATCTACTCAATATTGTAGGATATTTTTCATTACTTGTTCTATGACACATAACTTGCTGCACGACCGTTGTAGTGGAACTGGGCGTCTGAGGCCTTACGGCCCTTTTCCCATTCTTCCTGAAATTAAACTAAGAAACATACATGAAAAAATTAAAGTTTGGGGAGCAAAAAGGAGTTCTTGAGAGGTGGAAAAAATGGCACTTTGCAATTATTAGGCAACAACAAAATTACAAGTAATAAAATAGTACACGACAAAAGATAAAATTAAAGTACAATGGGAAAATAGACATTAATAAATATTTACAGTTTAGAAATACATACGAAAGGGGGGCGAGTTAAGTTACAGGGATTAGCTTACCCCTGATCAGGCCCCGAGGGGTTGAACTTGCTGAACGTCAGTTAAAAGTGCAACTATATAATTTTTTATTCAGACTGAGTTGTGGTGAGTTAAACAAAGCAAACCTTTATTACCCAACCCACGAATAAACAGCTATATAAATAGTTTAGCTAACAGCTTTTTTTTTTACCCTGATTATCGCCACCCTGAAAGTGCAAATATGACTCGCCAGTCTCGAAAAGGTTAATCCGTACTAAATTAGTTTCAAGTAGCCTTTATTTGCTTTATCATTAGAAACGCACATTTTGTATGCTATCTTCCGGATAATAAACCTCAAATTTATTATAATGATATTATACATGTTATAATAATATAATATTATTTTATTATATAGTGACATAATATTTCTCGTGTTATTCTACTAAACTGCATGAGAAGTTATTAATGACTCCACCTACCAGAAAAGTAGCAACTAGTTTGGGACAATGGGTGTACAAAATTATTATAAAAACTCAAATTTTAGTGTATAATTTGTTTTTGATACTTATAGTTGTCGAGAATTTTAGAGATAATTTTTAAGATAGAATTTCTGCTATTTATCAAATACTACTGAATAGAAAGTAGTTTTTCGAAAAGAAATAGTAATTAGCAGAATAAGATAAATTTATGTTTCAAATACTCGTTAAAGATAGATTAAATTTATCTGCAGTTTAGAACGTAGAAAAGAATCACCAAGACGACAACTGCTCCGCCCTCAGCGAAAGTAGTAATAAACTATGGTAGAGAAGCAATAAAATTAGAGAATAAGGATAATTACACATAGTTTTAAATAATGCCAACATGAGCTAGATTCAAAAGTTGCATCATATCGTCGCTTTGAAACTAAACCGTGGTAACTCAAAAAAGCAAGTTTTTCAGGAGAGCGAATTCAAATTTTCCGCTCTAATGCTAATCGCGGCAATGCGATAGCGATTTAACTGCTCTCTAAATTTATTTTATGGAACTATGAAGATAACACGTAGTTTCTCTGAAAGGTTGATTTTGTTTACACAAAATGACCCAAATATCTCATTTTTCGATTTTTTTTTGAGTTACTACGGTTTAGTTTCAAAGCGACGATATGTCNACATAAGTAAATAAAAAAAAATTTGAGGCATTTTAAACCAAAATGTGAACATTATAAATCTTGAAACAGGATTTATATTTTGGTTGCTTCCGCTAGAAGACATTTTCTTCGAGATTTGTAAAAATTGGTAGCTACTCCAGATGCCTATCCTCCTATCTTCAATGCATTCGTGAAATATTTTATCAGTAATAGTGAATTGGAGCAGAAATATTTTAAAACAAACTACCCGGTTCCCATGGTACTACTCAGGGCCTACCACAAGACCTTCGATTCCCCAGATTTTACGAAGACCTATATCTCATGCACTCGGTGGGTCAAGGGAATTAAGAATTGAACTTCGGCCCCCATAAACCGGACTCCGATTCTCCAACTACTGGGCTACTACTGCGCGAGATAATACTTTATAACCGAAATTTTGCTAGCACTGAAAAACAGTTTCTTAACCCTTTCAATACGTCGAAAAATCAGAAAGAGTGCGCCCCATTGACGGGATCAGTTATTTCTCCTCCAAGCGATTATTAGATTAAATAACTTTTATGCGTAGAAAATTGAAGGTCTTGGAGACGCATAAACGTCCCCATAACAGCGCACCATCAATAACAATTATTTCACAAGCTTCTTTGATGGGACAGCATATGTCCCACCGTAAGCTCAAAGCATCTAAATCCCGGGACAGGGTATGTCCCGGCCGGAATTCTACAGTCAATAACTCATTTTTATTGATATTTTACTTATCATTTTGATGATTATTTTAGGCGATGTTCTTTTTCATTAACGTTTTCATGTACATTTGCGTTAACATTTTTATTTATAAACACTTTTCGAAATTAACAGTTACAAAATAAGAAAGGTAAAAAATTGAACAATTTGAAAGTAGTGAAGGAACAGCAGTATCTAAAGTTTGGGTTTCTTGAAGGTGTGGTAGAGTTGGAAACAGTTCTTGCACAGTGCTGCTACGTTGTAAGACTTGCACACTATTTTCGAGCGTGCCTCTTTTTTCATTTTTACGCAACATGCACATGTTCTGCGCGTTTTTCCTTCAATCGGGAAATGGTTTCCAACATTGAAAAGTTTCGCTGTTGATGATGATATAGTTTTGGAGGAAGAGGGCCTTTGCTTATTGACTTCCTTGCTCGCATGTCCAAATGTTCTTTCTTTCCATTTCTGTACTTTCGTACGCACAATGGGCAATGTAAATGAATAAGCTTTTGGGGAAGATCTTGAAGTAAGAATACACTTCGGTGGCTTTGTTGCCAATAGAGAAATTTGTTTGACCCTTGATGTAACTAACTAGTGGCATTCGTGGTGCAGGTAACAAATCATTGTGACTGGGTGAAACGACTTCATTGTCGGTCTCCTCTACAGTGTTTTCGCTTTCAGAAGACTCACTAACATAAGCGAGCTGTCTCAACTTGTTATCGGGGTATATTCTCTTTTGACTCATTCGACCCTTTATCAGTGGAAGAAGCCTTCGAATAAGCCTTCGAATTATTTAGAAATAGTGGTAGTTGAAATCCTAATAAATTGAATTTATTAAAACAAAAATCACTGTTAATAAACTACCACTCGAAAATATTTATTCGCTGTCCGGAGCAAGTTGTCGCTTGCTTGATTAGATGAGGAACGATTGACGTGAGAAATTTATGGACTCAGAACGATGAGACGGCCTTAAAATTTGTTTGGAGACCAAAGTGGGCGTTATTTTCTGTCTTAGATATTTTTCAGTAAATGGGACATATGTTATCCCAGCCGTAATATCAAAAATTTGCCAGACTGAGACAGCAGATTGCCCGTCCGGTACGAAAGGGTTAAACGATAGCAAATGTTGGCAGGTTGCTTATAAATAAGGTCAGCCACCCATAGCACTTGCACTTGAACCCAAATTTTAGTTTTAAAGTGTCTGAGAGAAATTTGTCATATATATTTGAGAATGGAATCTATAGTAGTAGACAAGTAAATAAGACAAATCAATCATATTCATAAATTAAGCAAATTTTTAGACATATATTTGCTACCAATTTCTCATTTCTACTAGATTTTGTACTAAAGGGCACTTTCGTAAACTGGTTTACCATAATAGTGGTCTGATCGGACTACCTGTAAAAACCGTGTGGACGCTTTCAGTTGACGGACCCAGGTACCGAGCTCTAATATCAAGACAAGACAAGATGCAAATTAGGTGATATAAATTGTTTAGGTATAAAAAAGCGAAAGTTAAGGACTTTTTATATTTTTAAGTGTTTAGCCATGGATTAAAATAATTTTTTGAAAAATAAAGTTCCAATTAGTTACAAGCAATAGATTTTTAATTTTGGTTTCATAAATCAATATATCACGATAATAGCTAAAAAAAAGTTTCAAAGAGCATGTGAAGTCTTGAGTTCTATTGACTGCTAAATATTAAAAAATAATAATAATAATGTGAAGAATAATATTTATTTAAAAAAATTAATGAAAATTTGTTTTAAAAATAAACTGTAACAAATAAACTGTAAATGTTAATAAAACGTAAACGCATTCGAACGGGGAATTATTTTGCGAAAAGAAACCTTCTAAACTACCTCCACCGGTTGTGGAAAAAAAAATTTCTCAACACATTTGTGTTCTAACTGATACAACTGATATCCAACTATTTATGAAAAACACTTTCTGATAAAAAGTGGATATTTTAAATTTCGGGAAATTTTTTCTTCTTCGTGTTTTAGAAATTTGTTGACAGACGTACTAATAAAACTAATTTAGTTATAACAGTTTTTTAGTATTTTGACTGACAAAAGCGAAACCAGAAGTGTGATTATATAACTTTTAATTTGAACTAAGTCGTGGTTATATAACAAAACAAACTATTATTGCCCCGCCCACAAATAAACTGCTATAAAAATAGTTTATTAGCTTTTATCTTTTTTACCCTGATTGTCACCACCCTGAAAATGCTTATATCACTCACCCCTCTAGCAGAGGTTAATAAGTACTAAATTAATTTCAAATATCAATTTATTCGCTTTTTCTTGAGCCACGCACATTTTGTACGGATTGTTCCGCTAATTGCTCAATACTATCTTCGGGCTAACGAACCGTCTACTAATTATAATGATTTTACTATACATATTATAATGATTTTATTATATATATTATAATATATTATTATATATTATAATATTTTTTAATATATAATAATATTTTATNTTCTGTATTATTTAGTAACGTAATTTCAGTGTTAATCAACAGAATTGCATTGAAAGTAATTAAAGACTCCATCTATTTGAAATGCAGCATCTAATTTGGGACAGCGGGAGTACAAAAATATTATGAAAACACAAATTTTAGTGTAAAATTTGTTTCTGATACCGATAGTTTTCCAGGATTTTTGTGGTAATTTTTAAGATAGAATTTCTACTATTAATCAGATACAGTAGAATAGAAAGTAGTTATTTTAAAAGGAACTGTTATTATAAGAATAAAAGAAATTTATGTTTGAAATACTCGTCAACGATAGATTAAATTTATCTGCACTTTAGAACGTAGAAAAGAATCACCAAGATAACTGCTCCGCCCTCAACGAAAGTAGTAATAAACTAGTAGTGTATTTAAAAAATTTGCGGAATAAGGATAATTACACTTAGTTTTAAATAATGCCAACATGGGCCAGATTCAAAAGTTGCATCATATATGATACCAAAAATATTTGATATGCGGCTATGAAAAACGATCTATAATGAGAAATACTAAAGTAATTTCCATAAAGTAAATTTCATAACCATTAGAAAATAACCTTCTACAAAGCGTAGGCATTGCCAAATCGTGATGTACAAATATCAATTTTTAAAAGCTGAAATTTTGTTAAAAGAATTACCAGTTTTATTATTAAATTAAATTTTTTTGATTTTTTTACTTGCTATTTGTCGATTAATCTCATGCGCCATATGTAATATAAGGTTATCTATTACATGAGACTCGCTAAGAGCAGCAGCATTAGTTACTGATGTATTAGTGAGTTAATTTTGTTAAGTTAGTTTAAGAAAGCAGATCCTGAATTATACTTTTGATTTTTAATTATTCGTCTTATATTCATAATACATGAACAAAGGTAACGCCTATTTTACTCGCAAGTTTCCCCTCCTTAACCCTTTAATGGGCCCTTTATATCTAGTAAAGATAAATTAAAGTGTTTTTGGAATTGAAATTGTTTTAAGAATAGTAATTAATGTAAGAAAAAAAAACTCATTTAGTTTATAAAAATTCCATTTTTTTAGAAGTAAATATATTTAACACGACCTCTTAGGAATTTATTGACTTTTATTGTTCTTTATTTATAAAATAAATTTTACAAACTTCAAACGGAATTATGTATTTTATAACTTTTATACATTTTTGTAAACTAACAAATGGCTACCAATTTTATTCAGACGCACTTCAAGAAATCTGAAGTTTTTAAAAAATGGAAACCTAAATTAAAAGTGGTGGGAAGTATACTTCCCACGGCCTTCGAAAGGGCTAAATCAGTATTAAAATGGTTTCAAATATCTTATATTCTCAGGCTCCCATTGATAACCAAAGTCTCGCCCTATTTCATAAAGACAAACTAATTGCCCAAAACCATCTTCTTGCCTAAAGATACGTGAATTTATTATAATACTATATAATACAATAATATCATATAGATATAATATTTTTTTTATTATATAGTAGCATAACTTTGCCTGGTTTCAATCTGATAAACTCCACCTACATCAAATGTAGCACCTTATTTGGGACAAAGAGAGTGTAGAAATATTATGGAACCTGAATTTTAATGAATAATTATTTTTGATACCGCAGTGTAGAATTCAGAAATTCTACATGTTTTCGTTAACCTTTTAACTTTTTAAATCTCTTTTATTTTTGATAAACTTTAATACTTTTTCTTTCTTGTAAGAAATCAGTTTTTTTTAGATATTTAATTTGGATTTTAGGCAATTAACTTTTTCATAGTTAAATATATTTTATGTTTCTTTTATTAATAGTGAACAAGTTTCAGTTTATTTTTAAACATTTGTTCAGTTAATTTCTTTTTAAGCAGAAAGGTGGCAGCATCAGTTTTACTACTGGATTGTAAGGATCCAAGTTTAAATGTTACTTTCAGTTTATTCAGTTTAAGTTTTTTTTTTCTTCTGCTGATTTGATGGGTTTTTGAATTAAATTTTTGAGCTTTGTTAAATGGTTAAATGATTAAGATTTTCACAACATATGCAAGTTATTTTTATTGTATAATTATCTTTCGATTATTGTTAAAACAATAATATTATTTTTGAGAAATTATTTCTTTCTGTGAGTTTTGTGGTGGTGGCAATGGTGGTGTTTTGGAAAGTATATAAAAAGGAGTGCGTGCGGTGTGCAAGGGCTCTCGCTCGCTAGATCTCCTCGTTGATAGACGTCGTGCTCCACGGAATTTTGGCTGAAGCAAGAAAGCCATGTGGGATCTCAGAGAAACGCGAGCCATGTGGGCACAGAAACTTATGTAAAGAATAAGTTGGGTAAAAGGAGGATGAAACGACGATCTAGATCTTGTTTGTTATAACATTCATGTAAAGTGCCATCCAGTCCGTGCCAGGGGGCACGTGGTATGATTTCGTTGATTTTCTTATTGCCATAGTAATTGTTTCAAAGAGGTCACTGGACTATTAATTTCAATTTTTCTTCTAAAGAACTTTAAGTTATACAAATTTCCATCAATGTTCAACCACCTTGCATTTTAAAACCTAAAATTTTATTTTATAATCTTTATGCTTAATTTACCATGCTATTATCTACAATAAATATCTTTTTTTATCTTAATGATTGGAGTCACTTTTTAATGAAATGATGGTTTTCATTTTTGCTATTTTGTTTAACTGGTTGTTATAGGTTTAAAAAAAGGGGGGGGTAGTTTTCTTTTCAGCAAATGTGTACTCTAAAGCTGAGGGTAAGTAATTTTTTTTTATAAATAAATCTAATTCTTTTGGCTTGAACCTTTTGGCAAATTTAATATTTCTTTTTCTCTTTTTTTTGAGTAATGGTAATTTTTGTTTACATTATACGACCACTAAGATTGTTAATGCTAGTATTTGTTTTGGCCTAAACTCTAATTGTACCTAAAATTTAATACTCACAGTACAACAGACGTTTTAGGGACATTAGATATTCCTTCTAAATATTTTTCCGTAATTGAGGATATGTTATTTTACTCGAAAAAGGAAACAAATAACAGTAATTTTTTTACTTACCATTACGTTTTTAGACTCAGCTATCAACATAGTATCTTGTTTAAACCAAACCCTATGGAAACTGGAGAAAGAAAAGGAAATTTCGTTTTGGATTTTATTTTTTATCACTTGTGAAAAAATATTGAAGAGTATCTTGTATTTCGATTCATAAAATAATATTTCTAACTCGTTGTAAGGATCACAAAACATTTATCTATCAATTTTTAAAAGCAGTGAATATATTTTATCTTAATAAATATAAAAATCTTATGATGGTGTCTCAGTTTTCTATTGTTGTCATTACATTTTTATTGGCGGGAAAATCTCATGGTAAAATCCAGTTATAATACATTAATTTTCATTTTGGTTTGGTTGTCATCAGCATAAAACTGATTATAAGTCCTAAAGTTATTGTTTTCTTATAAATATTTTTGTTTCCATAATTTAAATAATAAAAGTACCAGTATTCACCAAATTCAGAAATGGTGTAATGATTGGATTATTGAAATTGTTCCAGAAAGAAAAATGCTACCATTAACTTCTCTAGAAGACGAATTGCTGAAAATTTTAGTTTCAATATTTTCGTCAAACCCATCCCTAGGGTCCAAAACTGTCGAATATTCTCGGCCTACATTTCTCTAGCAAGATGCCCTTGCACCATCACTTAAATGTTATGACAGAAAATCTTAAGGAAAATCTCTCAAACAGATCTCCTGTTTCACGACATAAATGATATCGGTAAAATTCTACTTCCGACAATTCTACTTCCGGCTAACGAACTGTCTACTCATCATAGTGATTTTATTATATATATTATAATATATTATTATATATTGTATTATTTAGTAACGTAATTTTACTAGTGTTAATCAACAAAATTGCATTGAAAGTAATTAAAGACTCCACCTATTTGAAATGCAGCATCTAATTTGGGTCTGCGGGAGTACAAAAATATTATAAAAACACAAATTTTAGTGTATAATATGTTTTTGAAACCAATAGTTTTCCAGGATTTTTGTGATAATTTTTAAGATAGAATTTCTGCTATTAATCAGATACCGTAGAATAGAAAGTAGTTATTTTAAAAGGAACTGTTATTATAAGAATAAAAGAAATTTATGTTTGAAATACTCGTCAACGATAGATTGAATTTATCTGCACTTTAGAACGTAGAAAAGAATCACCAAGATAACTGCTCCACCCTCAGCGAAAGTAGTAATAAACTAGTAGTGAATTTAAAAAATAGCGGAATAAGGATAATTACGCCTACTTTTTAATAATGCCCCGACGAGACAGCTTCGAAAGTTAGATTTCAAATGATACTGTGAATTTTTGATATGTGTCTGAGGAAAAATGACTTATAATGAAAAATACTAAAGTAATTTTCATTTTATTTTCATTAATTAGTTTAAATTTCGTAATCATTAGAAAATAACCTTTTACAAAGCGGAACAACGGTATTTTCGAAGTACAATGTATAATGGTGATGCTCTAAAAACCAAAATTAGATTTGAAAGAAACTACCACTTTTATTATTAAAAAATGGTTTTTAACATTCAAGCATTACAATTCATGTTTGTCAACAACTACAAAATAAGTTTAAAAAAACTCGCTAAGAGCAGCAGCTTTAGCTATTGATTTCCTGGTGAGTTAAAATTGATTGAGGCTTGTGTTCTTGTGTATCATGTTCAAGATCATAGTTTCAACGCAATGAAATTTGGATAATCTTTATATTTAAAATTTATTATCTTAACCTTACTTCAAGAACAAAGGTAACGCCTAGTTTTCAAACTGAAAGCTTAATAGTAAGTACTATCTATCTATATTATATAAAACGCTAATACCTACGTATGTATGTATCAATAAAACCGATGATATTTCTTTTCTCGCGCTGGCAACAGTTTTCATTTTTAATTGATTGGATTCGGCGCGCAAGAGCACGTAGTGAGCAACCAGATAACAATAACCAGAGTGAGCATTATCAGGTTGTTCAATTCAGATTCATGCACTAAAAACATGACAATATTTAATTTAAACTCAATTAGGAATTAATTAATTAATTGAAGTGAGAATGCTTTAAAAGGCCGCTGTTGAATTGATATTTTTCTACTGGGAGCTACCTAAACGTCTAAAAAACGTTTAAGTGTTTGTATTGAATGCATTGAATTTTTTTATATTTCGCGTTTATTTATGCATTGAATTTTCACGCTTTAAAATGCAGAATATTAGTGAAGCAATATTTGATAATTTATTTTGCTAATATGTTTCTTATTTAGCTAATGTTTTGATTTTTTCACCATGTACAATCTAAATAGCTAATATACTTTTTTAAAAGCCAATAAGAACATTGGTAGAATTCTTCTACATAAGTACAATACTATGTCTTTGATGATAAAATACTATGTCTTTGATGATAATATACTATGTCTTTGTGCTAGAACATTGTGTTCATTGGCGAGCGAGCGCAGCGAGCCATGGTTCACGGCGAGAACCACATAGGATTCGGGGGTTGACGAGCGTTAGCGAGCAGAGGGCGGAGCCTCCTAGCTCCCTCTGTAAATCAGTATTAAATTAGTTTTAACTATTCTATATTCTCGAGCCTTTAATGAGAACTAATGCCTTTCTGAGAACTCTTGAACTATTTGCTTCAAAGTATCTCCTAGCTAATGAATTTATTATGCAAGGTCATTATAATATAATATTGATATTTTTTTTATCCTATTTTTTGCATTATGGTTGAAATATTATTTACTTATTATTTTAAATTTCTTTGAAATATTTTAATAAGTGGTAGAGATTTAAAAACCAAAACTTTCAAATTTCAGATAATTTTGGAAAAATTTAAAATGCTTACTACAAGATAGCGAATGAAATTGTTTCACACAAAATTTCGAATTATACATATGTATGGGCGGAAAAAATAATTTTATAATAAGTTTACATAAACCAAAAATCAAGCATTAAAACGTAAATTTTGCCACTAGAAAAAAGTTCCCCATTAATCAGAACAAGTTGGCACTTCTGAATATACGTATATATATCGAAAGGGACATTTATGCTTTCTCCTTTTAATGTTATATATTAGAAAGTATTATATTTTTAATTCTAATCCATAATAAATTTTTCCTTGTTAAACTACCTTTTTTTAAAACGATGTAAAAACGTATACCTTACAATTCAAATTGTTTACGACTATCAAATAAAATAATCAGCATTTACTTAAAGTTATTTTTTAACAATTTACACAATTATAAACGACCTTTATAACTGAGTGGGGGAAAATTTCATTTCACTTGAAAAGCATTAGAGTTACTTCTTAGATTGCGACTACCCCCTATGTTTTGGGGTTCAGAAATCCAAATCAGTCGAAAAAAATTTTATGTTTTAAGTATGTTTTAACCCCTTATTTCGTAATTTAAAATATCGTCCCTGCACTTATTTATTAGCATATTTTAAGTCAGATGAGGAGAACGTGAAGATCAAAAGTTATCAGGATGGTCAGTTTATTTCTTTTTTGCCCACTGAATGTCGAAAAATTTATAATTCAAATCTGTTTAATTTTTTTTTTTTTTTTTTTTTGCTTTATCTCTAATTTGCTCCATTGTGATGCAAAGATAAATTTTTTTTTTTTCAATAGACCAGAATGCATTCTGGTCTCATTAAAGAATGTATTATTGTCGCTATTTAGTCAAGAGTTTTGTATTTAATTATGTGTATATTTTCTCTTACTATCTGTTATAATATGTCAGTTAAACATAATTATATTAAGATCATCGGTTTTTTTATTGAACAGTAAATGAACTAACCAAAATATATAATTTGATTGTAGCTATTTTATTTGTAATTGTCATAACAAATCGTAATTATTTACACTGTGATCTTTAACCCCTTGGGGACGGGTAATTCAGAAAAGCATTCGTACAAAATCAGAATCAAGTTGTAATTAAATAAAAAACGGTAACTTAAATGTAGTAGTTGTTAATTTGACAGACTTATTTTGCTTTGACTTTAATTATTGTTAGTTTAATCATATACATAATCAATGTTAATTCAAAGTATAACTAAATAGTTTTATTTTGAACAAAGTATTGGTGAATTAAATAAATCAAACAATTATAACTCCGCCCACAAATAAACTGCTAAAGAAATACTTTGATTACCAGTTCTATCTTTTTACCCTAATTGATACTGTTTTATGCTGTAACATATTTGTGACAGTCGGCGCGAAAGGGTTAATGAATTTTTTATATTGCGATGATTTTATTGTTTTGATGTTAGCAAAGCGTGATTATTTTTTTAAAAAATTTCAATTTCCTTGTTTTAAGTTTGAAAATATTGAGTAATCATCCGGTTATGTTATAGTTCTTCTTTAACCCAGAGACATTTGTTGTGCTTGCTTGTTTCTGTTGCCTAGTTATATTTGTAAAACTTTAAAATATAATTGTGCTTAATTAACCCCTTGGGGACGGGTGATTCAGAAAAGCATTCGTACAAAATCAGAATCAGGATGTAATTTTAAAAAAAAACGGTAACTTAAATGTAGTCGTTGCTAATTTGACAGACTTACTTTGCTTTTACTTTAAGTATTGTCAGTTTAATGTTATACAGGGTGTCTCAGTTAAGCGCTTCAGAACTTCTAAGAGGGGTAGGGGGCATCCTGACGACTCGAAATCATATAGCAATGTGGGGTCGGAAATGCTTTCCTGAAGCGGTGACGTACACAGAAGCACCATAAAGAAAAGAGACCGTAAGTGAAAAATCGCTATAATAATACATTGAAAANCTTTTGACAAAAGCTCTTTTTTTTAAAGAAATATTTCGGCATTATTAAATAAATTTTTAGGTCTTTTAAAAACTGAAACACCATTGATTCACTTGCTGTGTGATGAAATGGTGTTCCTAGTTAAAGCATTGTTAGGGCGTTTCTTGAAGAGTTCTGCTTTTCATGTTTGTCAGGAAAGGACTTAAAATCATTGGATGTAGAAAATGCAGAAATTTGGCAAAATTAGAATTTAATAGATGTTGGACTAGATACCAAAGGCGATGACATCCTTATCTTCTTCAGAAAAAAAATTATGTATTTAGGTGCCAGGTCTTTTTACTTGGCATGCGCAGAAAATTTATTAAAAGTATTGCCTCTTAAAAATAGATTACTGTACCATCTTAAAGTGTTGCATCCTGTAATGAGAATGGAAGAAGCTTCTATTAAGTCAATAAGATATCTGGCAACAGTAACCCCATCCATTATATAGCCTGGAGAGGCATCTTAGTTACTAGATGATCACTTTGTTACTAGATATATCAACAAAATAGGGGTTTAAATAACTTTAAAGTTGACAAAGATATGATTAAAGTGGCTCGTGCAGCATTTAAAAATTATTCTGCTCGACTAGAGGTTGAGAAAAAAGAAAGCAAAAAACACTGAAACTGAGGAAAGCAGATTGAAAGCTGCTGAAATTGATTTGCAAAAAAAAATTGAAGGCTTCTCAAGATCTCTTAGCCGCAGCTGAAAAAATATTAAAGATGGGTAAAATAAGAAAGACATGTCGATTATAGAAAGCGGACGGATCCTCTTATCTGAGGCTAAGTCGAGGATAGCAGAATATTTAACAGCATTGGAAGGTACCAAAAAGAAACTTAATTTGTTAATGCAGGGACCTTCAAAAAAGTGTAAAAAATAAGATATGTTATTAATGGACAAAATTAAAAATTCTTGTTATTAAATTCTTCTTTTAATTCTATTTATTAAATATGCTCCAAATCTTTGTTTTGCTGCTCCAAAATTGCTTTTTTGTTGCTCCAAAGATGCTCCAAAACCATGTTTTGCCACTTGAAGCCCTGGAGGTGAGTAACTCATTTTTTTATGGTATTTATTTGACTAGAGGATAGTTACAACTTATTTATTGTTGTGTATAAATTTCATAGTTGTTATTCAGTCGTCCCCTAACTTTATCTTGACCACGAGCCCTTGCTGTTGGGTTAATTCACGTGGCACTTAAGCAACATGTCCTTCCACTATTTTCGATCACTTTTGGCCTTTTCTTCACATCAATTTATGATGATCCAAATTTATTACCAAAATTTATTGTTTAAATAATCTCTCTTTTTTTTTTATTGTCTTAAACTTTATCGACTGAATACATCTATCAAATTTTACAACCCATTACTTTGTGTAATATATATTTTAATTGTAACATCACCTTAATTAACGTTTAAGATATTTAACATCGGTACACATCATCAACAAAATTTATAATTAAATAATTTTTTTTTTTTAAAAATTGGTACATTTACTAAAGAATTTTCTTTGATTACCAGTTTTATCTTTTTACCCTGATTGATATGTCTTTATGCTGGCACGTATTTGTGACAGTCGGCGCGAAAGGGTTAAACAAATTATTAAAATTTTTATTGACAAATGAAAAAACGCAGTTTAATCTTTGGTAAATATGATAAAACAGACCATTTTATTTCTAACCAATGCTGATTTCGAATAAACATGAATGCATTACAATTAAAAAGAGATAATTTTCTTGCTATAATTAATTTTTATTTATTTATTTATCTATTTTTTTTTTAAAAAAAATGCAATGCAATATCGCCAAAAGGGTTAAATACTTCACATAATGCTTTTATTTCGTATTGCATAAAAAAAAGAAAGAGATTATAAATATTTTATGACAGTCCCCGGTAGTAGATTTGCCATACGTGCTTCTTTCCATAGATAAGCCTCCGCATTCTATAAGAAGTAAAAGCAGCCTGTGCGCAATGCTGACCTCATCATCTTAATCATGACGTTCGTCACTATTGTGGAACCTTAACCTCTACGATCCCCACTAGTCTAATAATGGCTATAGTGACAACACTTTATCGTATTTCTTATGGTGCATAAAAAATTAACATCCCCCCTCCCAAAAAAATTATTTTTAATGTATTTTAAATTTTAGCCTCATTAAATTAATAAAC